>NC_063346.1:50416095-50416867 GCF_021869965.1 Rhincodon typus
GAGGTGGGAATCACTGCCTGGCCCAGTATTCATTGTCCACCACTGGTTGCCCTTGCGAAGGTGGTGGTGAGCTGCCTTGTTCAACCACTGCAGTCCACTTGCTGTAGTTTGACCCACAAGGTCCTTAGGCAGGGAATTCCAAGAATGTTTCTAAGGCCTTATCTTGTGAATTGCAGGACAGAATACGCCACTGTCGAGTCTTTACAGAAGAGGTACTGTACTTAATTAATGATGACTTGTTTCATGTTAACAATCATTACAATATACAAAGCTTGTCAGCCATAATTAATAGGACTCTCAGAAGCTCTACCAAATACATCTGCTCCTTGCAAGGGCTAGTGCTGAACTTGCTGTAACAACCACAAACTGGGTGAGACATCATCAGAATACAGCTTAATGTGGCATGAACATTATCTCCTTCAGAACCATTACCTTATACAATTTTTTTAAATAACATCTCAGAACAGGTTATTACACACCTCTGGAACAGGAGGGACCGGAATCCAGGACTGTTGGCCCAGAGGTTGGGACACTGCCACTGTGCCACAAGACCCATTATACCTTATACAACATACAGGACAATGATTAAAAGGCAATTGGTGAAAGAAGTAATAGTGGTGTGAGGAAACTTCTGTTATTCACCAAGTGTTTAGGATCCAGACTGTACTTTGAGAGTGAGACTTCACCTACCACTTTGTATGACATAGTGTGCATCAGTTACATGATGCATCGCAACATCTTGCCATAGTTTCAGCACCTCACAAATCTGAAA
>NC_063346.1:50417267-50451422 GCF_021869965.1 Rhincodon typus
CTGATGCTGCTTGGCCTGCTGTGTTCATCCAGCTCTACATCTTGTATATCTCAGATTCTCCAGCATCTGCAGTTCCTACTATCTCTCTCCACCTGGGAAACATATTATGGTTGCTTCATCAATGTTGGGTAAAAATCCTGGAATTGTCTCTGTAAAAGCTCAGTGAGAATAGCTTCACTATACAGACAGTACAAACATCTCAGCATCACCTTCTAAATTAGGCATGTGTAGTAAATGCTGGCCATGCCAGAGTTACCCAAATCCCACAAGGAATTACAAGAACAATATTGCTGTATGTTTCCCTTTGTTGATGGTTCAAATGTAATAATTTAAGTATTCACCATAATATAGGTGTTAGGTTTAGTTCAGAGGTACCATAGAGTATTTGGGTTGTACAGCACAGAAACAGACCCTTTAGTCCAACTCATCCATGCCAAACAGATATCCTAAATTAATCTAGTCCCAATTGCCAGAATTTGGCCCAAATCCCTTTGTTTATTCATGTACCTATCCAGATACTTTTTAAAATGTTGTAGTTGTAACAGCCTCCACCACTTTCTCTGGCAGCTCATTCCATACACGCACCATCCTCTGCATGAAAAAGTTGCCCCTTAGGTCCCTTTTAAATCTTTCCCTCTCACCACAATCATATGCCCTCTGGTTTTGGACTCGCCCACCCTGGGGAAAAGACCTTTGCTATTCACCTTATCCATGCCCCTCATGATTTTATAAACCTCTATAAGGTCACCCCTTAGTCTCCAACACTCCAGGGAAAATAGCCCCAGCCTATTCAGCCTCTCTCTCTATAACTCAAACTCTCCAACCCCAGCAACATCCTTGTAAATCTTTTTTGAACTCTTTCAAATTTAACAATATCTTTCCTATAGCAAGGAGTCCAGAATTGAACAAGGTATTCCAAAAGTGGCCTAACCAGCGTCCTGTACAGCTGCAACATGACCTCCCAACTCCTATACTCAATGCACAGTCCAATGCATACTAAATGCCTTCTTCACAATCCTATCTACCTGTGACTCCAATTTCAAGAAACTGTGAACCTACAACCCAAGGTCTCTTTGTTCAGCAAAACTCCCCGTTATTTAAGTCCTGCCCTGGTTTGCCTTACCAAAATGCAACACCTCACATTTATCTAAATTGAAGTCTATCTGCCACTCCTCAGCCCATTGGCCCATCTGATCAAGGTCTCATTGTACTCTGAGATAACCTTCCTCACTGTCTTCTACACCACCAATTTTGGTGTCATCTGCAAATTTGTTAACCATACTTCCCATATTTACACCCAAATTATTTATAAAAATAACAAAAAGCAATGGGCTCAGCACTGATCTTTGCGGCACACTGTCGGTCACAGGCCTTCAGTCCAAAGAACAACCTTCCACCACCACCTCCTATCTCCTACCTTCAAGGGAATTCAGTATCCAAATGGTTAGTTCTCCCTGTACTCCATGTGATCTCACTTCGCCAACCAGTCTGCCATGTGGAACCTTGTTGAACCACTCTTAGAAAGCTGCGTGTTCAGGCTGTAGACAACAGTCTTAATACAAAACCTGAGCTAACACAAGTGTTAAAAGCAGGAATAGGCCACTTGGCCCCTCAAATCAGCTTCACCATTTGATATGATTATAGCTAATATAGTAAGATTGCATTTTACATAGTTTAAGGGGGTAGAGGTGTGGGTCCAAGTCTACCATTTTGAATTTAAACAAGGGCAATTATAAGGGCATGGATGCAGAGCTAATGAAAGTGAGCTGGCAACGTAAATTAAAGTATAGGTCAACAGAGATATAATGGCGAACATTTAAGGGGACGTTCCAGAAAGTGCAGAATAGATACATTCCAATCAACAAGAAAAATTCTAAAGGATGGATCCAGCATCTGTGGTTAAGTAAAAATAAGTCAAAGATTGGATCAAAATCTAAGAAAAGACATATAGTTGTACAAAGATAGGTGGCAGGTCAGATGATTGGACAGAACATAAACCATAGCAAAGAATTACAAAAAGATTAATGAGGAAGGAAAAACTGGAGTACAAGAGAAAATTAGCCAAAAATATAAAAACAGTTCTTTTCAGATATTGAAAAATAGAAAAGAGGTTTAAAAAGTGTTGGTCTGATTGAAATTGAGTCTGAGCATTCTTAACGGAGGTTAAGGAGATGTCAGACAACTTGAATAAATATTTTGTGTCAGTCTTCTCTAGAGACGAAACAAGTAACTTCCTGGGAAAATAGTAAATGAGGAATCGAAAAAGAGAAAGGATCTCAAGATAATTACAATTTACCAGGGAAGGAGTTCTGACCACTACTGAGTTGGAACTGCGAGTTGGCAACTCCCCAGGTTTTGATGGATTTTATCCTAGGGTCTTGAAAGAAATAGCTAGTGAAATAGTTGATGGATTGCTTTCAATTTTCACAAACTCATTAGATTCGGGGAAGACACCTTTAGATTGGAAAATAATGAATGTAACTCCTTTATTTGTAAAGGGAGGGAGGAAGCAGAAACCTACAGGCCACTTAGCTTAATATCTGTGATAGCTTCTAACATCTTCCCTATCATTAAAGATGTTATAACAAGGCACTTGGATAAGTTCGAGGTCATTAGAGAGAGCCAACATAAAATTGATTATGGATTTGGAACTGGAATAACTTAGTGGAATGCACTGTTCAGATACGTTTGTGGTGGGAATATAAATTAGAAGGTGCCTGAACACATTTCCAATGCATCTTAAATGAGTTCCTTTTCTTTGAGATATTTATTGAAATTAACATATCACATGAACTAGAAAGAATGGGGATACATTATATTGGCTTGTGCAGGAACTTGAAACTAGATGAATGATGCTCACAGGGCATGTTTCTTAAGTTACAGAAAAACAGAAAGACCAAGAATGACTCTTAAATTTTCCACTCCCTCTTCCAGTCCATGGAGTGTACCTGTGTTGTAATTAAACTAAAAAGTTTGAAGAATGTTGCCTCTATCTCGAGGTACATCTCTCTTTCTTGGAAAAACCGGTCTGTTTCTAAGCTGGAGGACCTCCTGTTGGACTGTCAGGTTTGATGTCAGTTTCAAGTCCAGCCATTCACTAGAATGTGCCCTTTCTGGACTATTATCTTTAAAAGCACTTTTTCTCAACTTCCAATTTTTAACACTTACCAGTTTGAAATGCACTTGTTGCATTCCTTCGTGTTTCTTTTGGGAAGTAACATTGTGTAGCCGGCACCATTTTGTTTTATTAGCCCTATCCTTAAGAATTCAGTCAATTTGCATATTTGAAATTTGTGAACAGTCGATGGTGATTCTAATAGAAAAGAATTTAATATAATAGGAACAATTAGCAGTAATTTGAATTCTAATGCAAACATTATGAATAAATTTAACAAATCATTTAAAGGAGAATACATTGACTAATGTAAGACCAGAGTTATAGACTCAGAGTCAAACAGCATGGAAACAGACCCTTTGATCCAACTAATCCACGCTGACCACATGCCCAAACTAAACTAGACCCACCTGCCTGCGTTTAATATCCCTCCAAACCTTTTCTATTCATGTACTTATCCAAATGTCTTTTAAACATTGGAACTGTACCTGCATTCATCACTTCCTCTGGCAGTTCATTCTTCATACTAACTGCTCTCTGTAAAAAAAAATTGCCCCTCATTTCCATTTTAAATCTTCCTCTTCTCACCTTAAAAATACGCCCCTAGTTTTGAACTCTCCACCCTGGGAAAAAGACTCTTGCTATTTACCTTAACTATGCCCCATGTGATTTTATGAACTTCTATAAGGTCACCCTTCAACCTTCTACGCTCCAGTGAAAAAAGTCCCAGCCTATCCAGCCTATTTTTATGACTCAAACCCTCCATTCCTGGCAACATTCTGGTAAATCTTTTCTGAACCCTCACCAGTTTAACAATGTCCTTCCTATAATAGGGTGAGAAGTGCACACTTTACTCCAGAAAGGGCCTCACTTTCGGCCCATTGCCAGTACCTGTTAATGACCATCTTGGCCAGGCTCAGGAGCAAAGCCACAAGAAGGCTCCTAGACTTGCCTGCCCCTCCCTGTACCCGGTGCCCATAGATAAGGAATGTGGGGCTAAAGTGCAACCAAAATATTAACAACAGCCCCTTCAAATAACTAAAAAAGGGCTGCAGACGAATGCACTCGAGGCCACAGAACATGCTTGTGGTCTGGCAACCGGTAAACTTGCTCAGTCGTCAGTTGCACGGGACCACCACGTGCAGCGCTCTTCACCCCAGATCTCCGATGTAAGAGGGACAACCACTTCGTAGAGGGCCCTCCGCTCGGGATCTCCGCCGCCACAGGGCAAAACGTTACGCCAAGACATATCCAGGCAGCGGGCGAAGGCATAGCAGTGGAGAGTATGCAGGTTCAACCCGTACAAATAACGCCTCTGTGCCATTCGAAGGGCGCCAGGAGGATATCCCTGAGATGGCTCAGATTGTGGGGCACCCTGTCATGGGGCCAATGTCGAGTTCCAGAAGGACAGGGGTCAGTTTATCCAGATGACCACCACGTGCCTGAGCCGCCTCGAGCGGACGCGAGGTGTCGGGGCTGAGTGCCTTGTCCATCAGGCTCAGGATGGCTAAGGCCGCGACCTGGAGGTGGACTGACACCCTGACCGCCAACTACGCCAGCGTTATCTGGGCCAGCTCCTCTGCCATGCAGCCCACGGTCAGCCCTGCATCCTGAGCTCTCTCCTCTCTCGGCCAGCGCTAACCGGGCTCAAGCAGGAACCTGTTCCTGGGCAGCGGCTCCCTGACCAGAGCTGCCACTCCCATACGGGGAAAAGCTCCAGTGTGGGCTGACTGTATCCCAGACTGTGGGCAAGCCCAGGTAGAAGACAGGAAGAAGACCCAAAGCTGGGGCCTCTCTATGATCAGGAACTGTGACTGTAACGGAGGCCGCACACCTAATGGAAGAAATACATCAGCAGGGCGCACCACCTTGGGAGAAGCCGCAACCTAAAGGTATTGCTGCAGGGTCTGAAGTTGGAAAGTTGCTACCTGGGTGTGAAGGCACACCAGAAACTGTCCACCCTCCTCAAGTGGGAGACTCAGAACCGCAGCTGCAACCCAGTGTTACCCTTTGTCCCAGAAAAACTCAACAGGCTTTCTCCGGATGGTGGTGACAAAGCCAAGGGGAGGGACCAAAGTGACCAGCCGGTACCACAACATGGTGGCCACCAGCTGGTTTATGACCCGCACTGGTGCCCTGTAGGACCACGCTCTGAACCGTCCCGTCCAGCATGCTAGGTGAGTTTCCAACTCGTGCTAATTCTCCGGCCGGGATTCCTCAGCAGGGCAAAGGTGGGCTCCCAGGTAGAGGTGGTGAGTGGTACTCCACGTGAAGCACCGGACCTCCTCTGGCAGTGGGTCCATCTGCCACGGACCGAGCAGAAGTCCCAAACACTTGCTCCAGTTGATCCTTGTGGAGAACACCACAGAGTAGACCTCCTGGCATTCGCGCATCCTCAGCAGATGAGCTGGCTCTGTGAACACGAGGAGCGCGTTGTTGGTGTACGCCGAAAGAACCACCTCCAGCCCTGCCCCGTGCAGAATCAAACCCGACAGCTGCTGATGCCAGAGGCGCAGAATTGTCTCCACGCAGAGATAGGGGGCAGCCCTGATATACTCCTCTCCCAAAGCATAGGAGCCCTGTCACAGATCTGTTAACCTTCAGTAGACACTGGGCAGCGGCGTACAGAAGTCGGATCCGGGTGACAAAGTGCGACCCGCACCCAAAAGCTTGCAGAGTCTCGAGCAGCTACTCGTGACCCACTCTGTGAAACTCTCTTTCCTGACCGAGGGAGAGAAAGGCACTCGACAGGCCAGCCCTCTGGAAATAATGGATCACGTCCCAGACCAGGTGGATGTTGTTGTGGATGCGTCATCCTGGGATGGTGTTATCAGCACTGGACTCCCCTAGTCCCTCTGACCCGGAGAAGGGGCGCCTTATCTGGGAGGGTGAGGAAGCAAGAGACATCTCCATCTCTCCACTGTCCCGCCGCCCTCCATCCCCTTCAACCTTCCTCCCTTTCTTCTTTCCTTTCGCAAGTTTCAGGTCAGGCGAGGTTTTAGGCACCACCTATTCAATCATGTGAATATCATCGACAGGCCCCGGGCCGGGGGAGAAAGAACTCGGATGATATAAAGAGTGGGCTGTTAGATAAAGTGACCCTCTGAGTAACCACCTCCAGAGGGTCAACAGGCAAGAATGTCCCACCAACAGTAAGCCCGTTCTCCAGGGTGAGGTGTACTATCTGCTCAGTCTTCAGGGACAACACTGCCTTGCCATAGATCTTCGATGCACTACCCCTGCCAAGGCCGCTCAGTGGTCAGTCCCTTTGGCAGCCGTGTTCTGACCCACTATCCAACCCAAAAGTCCAAACAATAGTTCTCCAAAGCCCAAAGGCGACAGCTCAGGCCCCAAACTGTCATTATCCAGGCCCGAGTCCCCCGGCTAAAGAAAGGAGTCCAGGATCTGGGAAAAAACCTCCCCGGCAGCAGGCAGAATAGAAAAGTCCAGGCTCCAGGAACGGGCCCTCCTAGGCACTGGCTGGGGAGATATACAGGCCACCAGACTTCTCGTAGCAGTAGCAGCAGCAAATCCCAAGCTCAAGTCCTTCCAGGTAAGCAGGCCCCTGCACCCAAGGCCCCAGGCTCTACGCCTCAATCAGCTCCAGCTGCTCCCAGTTGCAGCAGGTGTTGCCCATTCCAGCCTCCAAGTTCCAATTCCAGCAGCAGCAGAGAGCAGCCTCTCAGTACACTGCCCTCTACAGGGAGAACAACCTTCCACCAGGTCCGCCCTCTGTGTCCCACCTTAAGAGCTAATTTTGATTGATTGAATGGGTTTTTTTGTCACGTGCATTCATTACAAAATACAGTGGAGTGTTTGGACCGTCGCTGTGAATCGGTGCCATTGTCATCGACTTAGAATTAAAAAAAAAAGATAACTTAGAGAGAGCCCAACTTTCCCTTCTCCGCCGCCACAGTCCCACCAGCCTATGCCACGCCATTGTCCCGAGTCTCATTCCAGGCTACACCAGCCCACTCCATTCTGCTGCCCCAGAGTGCCATGCTGGGCTTCACAGACCGGCTGTCCTGTTGCCATGCTGCCTCTGAAGGTGGAGCCACTCTGGAGCCCATCTAAGCTGCCTCCCTACTGAAGAGTTCTCCGTAGAAGGTAAGTTTAAACAAAAACTGAGAAGAGGTGGAGGATAGGAAAAGAAAAGAAAAGGTGGATGAAGAGCACAAGTCCAGGCACAGGAGCCCTTTCACTACCTGCTCTGCTGCCACCATCCTGTATGTTTTGTAACCAATTAGCAAGCTCAACCCAAATCCCATGTGATCTAACTTTACAAATTAGACTACCATGCAGAACCTTATCAAAGGCTTTACTAAAGTCCAAGTAAACAACACTTAACGCTCTGCCCTCATCAATTTTTTTGGTTACTTCCTCAAAAAACTGAATCAAATTTGTGAGACACGATTTCCCTCATACAAAACCATGCTGACTATCCCTAATCACTCTTGCCTCTCCAAATGCATTTAAATCCTAACTTTCAGAATCACCTCCAAAAACTCACCCACCACCGATGTCAAACTTACAGGTCTATAGTTGCCAGGTTTCTCCTTACAAACTTTCTTCAACAAAGGCACAACATTAGTCACCCTCCAGTCTTCAGCACCTCACCTATGATTATTGAAGATACAAATATTTCTGCCTTGCAATTCCCTCCCTAACTTTGCACAACGTTCTGAGATACACTAGATCAGGTCCCAGAGATTTATCAGACAAAGCAAAAACTGCAGATGCTGGAGTCAGAATCAATACTGTGTGGAGCTGGAGGAACACAGCAGGTCAGGCAGCATCAGAGGAACAGGAAAGTTGACGTTTCGGGTATACACCCTTCATCAGTCTTTGTCTGACCTGCTGTGTTCCTCCAACTCCACACTGTATTGACCCAAAGATTTACCCATCTTTGTGTTTCCTAAGGCATCTAGCAGTTCCACTTTTGAAATGTGATCTACTTTCAAAACATCAATATTTACTTCCCTGGGTTCTCAAGCCTCCGTTTCCTTCTCCACAGTAAAAACTGATGCAAAATATTCATTTAATATCTCCCCCATCTCCTGAGGTTCAACACAAAGACGACCTTGTTGATCTTTAAGGGGCCCTGCTTTCTGTCAATTTGCTCTTTTGCGCTTAATGTATTTGTGGAATCTCTTTGGATTATCCTTAACTGAAATAACTGCATAGAGGCTGGTATCCCGTCACCAAGACACCCTTTAACTACATATGCACAGTACGTTGTCTCTGACCAGCCAGCTCAGAGCCAGGTCCTAGAAGGGAGGATACTCTCTGAGACTCCTATTTATATCCATCAGCCAGGGCTCCCTGATTAGCCCAGATTAACAGCCCCAGTCAGGGATCTTATGGTCAATGAGATCCACCTGACTTTGTTCCATTCACTACATTCCTCCCCCACAAGGCTGAGAACGTAGGCTTGTTCTTTCTCCTGTAACTTCTCTTGGGATGTACTCGCCACAGGTCCAGTTCCTCCGACTCTGCCTTGGACACAGGCAGCGTGTACCAGTCTGTAGCCCATCTCTTGCACCCAGAGCATCTCAGGGGGGGTTTCCTCCTCTTCTTCTGGCGGTGACGGTATTGAGGCCGCGCCCATCTCGGACTCTGAGATTTCATCGACATTAGGGGGAGGAGGAGAAGCCTCGGTTTCTGACAGCCTTTCTGGCTGTTCCCAGGGATCAGGTATGTTTTGCTTCTGCTCCATTTGTGATGTAGCAGCTTTCATGTGATCCACATATTTGTTCAGGACCACCTCACCTACCCGAGCTTTGTATGTCATGGGATCTGACCTTGTGTCGACCTCACCTTGTCCCCCAGGCAGGGCCATTTCCCTGGTTTTGACGCTTAAACATCATTCCCTGAAGTAAAATGTCCAGCATTGGTGTTCCTGATGCCATTTTACCCTCAACCCCAGGTCTAGGAAAATCTGGTTTAACCTGATGCTGAGTCTTCTCCCCAACAGCAGCTCTGCTGGAACTATCCCTGTAGTTGCATGAAGGGTGGTCCTATATTCAACCAGGACAGTTTGGTATCAAATGAAACTTTAGGCTGTTTCTTTCAGCCTGAATTCAACATTTGGACTGTTCTTTCACCAGGCCATAGGCTGATGGATGATATAGAGCTGTCCTTACGTGTTGAATGCCATTTGACTTGAGGAAAAACTTGAAATCCCTGCCGGTAAATGACATCCCATTGTTTGTGACTGACGCTTCCAGGAGTCCATGTTTTGTGAATGATGCTCGCAGCTTTCCAATCGTCATCCCTGAGTTGCCAAATGAACTCTGCGCATGTCAAACCACTTTGAATGGGCATCCACAATGACCAAGACTACTGAGCCCATGAAAGGACTGGCATAGCCGACATGTAACCAGGTCCAGTGTTTACCCTGCCTTTCCCACAAAAGTGGGGGTGCAGCTGGCAGTACTTTTTTGTGCTTGTTGGCACTTTGGGCACTGCACCCCCCCCCCCCAAAGCAGCTATGTCGGCATCCAATCCTGGCCATCAGGCATGACTTCTCGCTAACATCGTCATTTTGGAAATCCTTGGATGACCCTGGTGGGGTTCCACCAGTATCTGGCAACAACCTTTGCTCAGGACAATCAACCCATAGTAATGTGCCGTCCTCTATGGCGTCACTGGGTCCAGAAAGATTTTGAATCTGATTGTCATGGCTCTTTAGTTTCCATCACAACCACCAGCTGTTTCAGTTTTGCCAGGACGGGATCGTTTTGTGTCCACAGTCGGATAATGTCAGCGGTGACCGTAAGAGTGTCCAGAAAGTTCAAAACCAGAGCACGCTTTTCCAGGACAGGCACCACCGGTGAAGTATCTGCCAGTGGGAGGCAGCTCTGCATTTGCCACTTGGCTTCCTGGACGGTGTTCCAACTTGCAATTATGTGCACACAGAATAAGGGCCCACAACTTCAACCTGAAGCTATGGGTGGCACTGCCTTCTCTTCCTTAAGTAGCCTTAGGGGTTTGTGGTCTGTTACTGTGACAAATTCCTCTCTGTAAAGGTACTAGTAGAATTTCATCACACCAAAGATGACTGCCAAACCTTCCTTTTCTATCTGGGCTTGTTTGTGTTTGGCATCAGCATACCTTATGGGGCGTTCCTCTCCATTGGGTCACCGGTGAGCCAACACTACCCCAATACCATACGGAGAGGCATTGCACATCAGCACCACTTCCTGCTTCGGATAGTAGTGTGCCAACACCTTAGATGACGGGAGCTGTTTTTTCACTTCCCTAAAGTCTACATCTTGGCTGCAGGTCCATTTCCAAGGCTGACCCTTTTTCAATAGCGGGTGTTAGGGTGCCAAGATAGAGGCCATGTTGTGTATGAACTTTCCGTAATAATTCACCGCACCAGGTACAGAACTAAGCTCTGGTACAGACGTGGGAGCTGAGGCTCCTTTGATCACCCTCACTTTCTCTTTCGATGAGTGTAACCTGGTTTTGTCAACTCTGTCACCCAAGCAGGTCACTTGGAGTGCCTGGAACACACATTTTTCACTTCTAAAGCGTATGCCCGCCTGGGAGAAATTTTTAAGCACTATGTCCAAGTTCTCCAAGTGTTCTTTATTAGTCTTCCTGGTTTTTGGCACGTCATCCAGATAAATGGCAACTAGGGTAGCCCTTGTAAAATATTCTTCAACATCTGCTGGAAAAGGGTGCAGCTTGATGATACCCCAAATGGCAGTCTTGTGTATTGATACAAACCCTTCTGGGTGTTAATTGTGGCATACTTCTGGCACTCCTTATCTAGTCACAATTGAAGATATGCATGGCTCATGGCTTCATGAAGGACAGCTGCTCCCACCCCCCAAACGCCCCTCACCAGTTTTGCCCACAAGTCCTCTGTGCGAGGGTTCGGGTATTTATCCAACTGTGAGAAGCAGTTTACTGTTTGCTTAAGAACGCCACAAAGGTGAACCAAGCTGTCAGGTTTCACAATCAGTATGACCGGTGCTGCCCATTCTGCAAACTGGACTGGTCAGGTGATTCCTTCGCTTTCCAACCTCCTGATTTCTGCCTCTACTTTTGCTCGTAAGGTAAATGGGCGTGCCTTGTAGAATTGCGGAATTGCTTCCTGGTCAACTTACAAGGTGGCCTTGGCTCCTTCGATAGTCCTTAGACCTTCGTGAAAAGCTTTCGGGTATTTAATTAGGACTTCACTCAGGCAGCCACTTTCTAATTGAAAAATGTTGAGCCAATCAAGATGAATCTTTCTCAACCAATTCCGCCCCATCAAGCTTCAGCCTGAGACTTTCATTACAGTCAGCGGAGACCAGAACCAAAGTTGCACCCTTAATCTGTAATGGTTCCCCGGCATACATTCTCAGTCTGGTGAGGTCTGCGCAAACTTAAAAGTTGGAGTCCAGAGTGAATCTTGTTACTGAAGTCAGGCCTCACTATATTCCTTTGCTGTCTCGATCCGCTTAGCAGCAGCAACTACAAAGAACATTTTATCCATTTGGCTGAGGGTCAGCTTTGTTTTGGTGTTTTGCTGTGGGCTGGCATAGAGTCCCTCTGTTCAGGATATATCCTGTGTGATGCTCTGCCATTGCCGCAAGCTCATTTGGGCAGGTGAGGGTTCCACTTCCATTGGGATCACATGCTCCACTTGTCGCATTTTCTAATGACAAAGCCAGTTGTAGTGCCTGTTTGAAGTCCAGTTGGGCTTCAGCTAGTAGGCACTTTTTGCATGGTTTATGTCATTAATCCCACACTTGTTGCCACTGAAATAACTGCACAGAGGCCAGTATGCTGTCACCAAGTCACACTTTATTTACACGTGCAGAGTACATGGACTCTGAACAGTTAGCTCAGAGCCAGTCCCCAGAGTGAGGACATTCTCTGAGACTCCCGTTTATATGTCAGCCAGGGCCCCCTGATTGGCCCAGCTTAACGGCCCCAATCAGGGACCTCATAGTCAATGAGATCCACCTGGCCAACCTCATTCCAATCACTATATTAATCTTACATGCCAAGGTTATTTCATATCCCCTCTTTGCTTTCCTGATTTCCCTCTTAAGAATGCCCTTACACTCTTTGCGCTCTTCAAGAGATTCATTTGATCCCAGTTGTCTCTATCTAATATATGATTCTTTCTTACTCTTGATTAGAACCTCAATATCTTTATTCATCCATTGTTACCTTCTCTTATCAGCCTTATCTTTCATGCTAACAGAAACATAATGCCTCTGAACTCTTGTCATCACACTTTTGAAAGCCTCCCACTAGTCAGTTGTCCCTTTACCTGCAAACAGTTTACTCTAGTCAACTTTTGAAAGGTCTTGTCTCATACCATTAAAATTTGCCTTACTCCAATTAAGAATTTTAATTTTTATGGAAGGCTTAACTTTTTCCATAACTACTTTAAAATTAGTAGAATAATGATCACTAATCTCAAAGTGTTCCCTTGCTATCATTTTAGTCACTTGCCCTGCCTTATTTCCCAAGAGAAGATCAAATTTTGCTCTTTTCAAGTAGGAACATATACACATTGATAAAGAAAATTTTCCTGAACACATTTAATAAATTCCTCACAATCCAAACCTTTAACAGTATGGCAGTCCCAGTCTAGGTTTGGAAAATTAAAATCCCGTACTATTACAACTATATTACTCTTATATATTACATTACAATAAATTACAGTTCACTTTTCCAAGACTGCGTTAAGATACTCTCTGCATGTTCACTCGTAAATTGTAGTGTAATGTTAAATAATTGCCAATAGGATGATTTAGAGTGCATGTGAATAGCCAGTTTATTGACGATGTGAGGAAATTTTCACTTCAAACCAATACTAACTAGTGGTGCAAGTTTGGAATTGGTTTTAATGTGACTCTGGGCCAAAGCAAAGGCATGAATGACCAGACTCCTCACCACTGTCATTGCAGCTCCCTAAGTGATGATCCACAATTTCCCTGACTGCTGCTGATGGCCCGACAGGACTGACAGGACATTCCCTGCCCTGCAGTCAGACAGGTTCCCCTGACTGTCACTGGCCCAAGTGGACAACTGACCGTGGCCAAGCCCCTGGACTGTGTCCATGACTGACAGCACTGGGATCCACGGACATACCAGGGTTCTCCCTTAACTGGACTGAGGACAAGCTGTATCCAGTTTCTGCCATGACCACTTGATTGAATGAATGTGCAGTGTGTTTGCTGCACAGGCAGCTGGCACTTTGCTGTAGGTGTTAAGTTGACATCCCAGTGTGTGCTGTACAGCAAGATGACTCCCAACCCCCACCTCCCAGAGTGCCCCCGACTGATAAGCTGCCTGTCTGTGTGCTGACAGAATAGAGCATGCCAGTACGGCAGGACTGATAGTGCCAAGGCTGTGGCTGAAGTGTCAACATGCTAACAGGCAAGGCAGGGCATGGCATGGCAGGCCAGGCACTGAGTTAGCAAGTGCCAAGTGCCAAGTAAGTGAGGGGCCTTGAGCTGCCGCCTGGTCCATTGTGTGAGCTGGGTGCCTGTCCCTGTGTGCACTGTGTCCTTGCTACAGTCTCTTCGTGTTAGTGCTGGTGCACCATGTGGTTCCTAAACAGTGTATCAGAGAGGGCCCACGATGGCCTTGGGTGTCAAAAGTGACTTTTCATCATTACAGCTTTGCAATTAAAGTTTTGCTTTCAGTGGTTTTTCACGTCTATGTATCATATCCCAAAACTCACATCTCCTCCACCCCTTGACTGGGGGATCTATCTGTAGGAAGGGTCTCTGCTCTCCTGAATCCTATTCCCCTGACCCCAGGCCACAGATCTTGGAGACAGTGTCTGAATATCCAGAATGGGGGAGATGTGGTGGACAGCATCATTGTCTCATGCACATTCTTTGACAGACTGACATTCATTTCGAGGGCAGGAATATTCTGCCTGATCGTACCATCCCCCGGGATAACGGGGAGGTATTCATTTAGGGGAGGGTGAGGTGCACAGAGCTGAGGACAGACAGCAGCACCCAACCCAGCACCCCCTTCCCCCCCAATCCCCACCACCCCCACTCATATTTTCACCTACTTGTGATTCTGGAGAAACAGATTTATTTATTATTTTATTATTTATCTATGATATATTATGGAGCTTTTTAAAAATAAATATCAATGAATCATAGAATCCCTACAGTGTGGAAACAGGCCCTTCAGCCCAACAAGCCCACACCTACCCTCAGAGCATCCCACCCAGACCCATCCCCCTATAACCCACGTAATCTACACATCCCTGAACACTACGAGCAGTTTAGCATGGCCAATCCATCTAGCCTGCACATCTTTGATTCACAACGTGTCATTTATTATTCACTCACCACATGCTCCTTCAACTCCAGTAAATATCAAATAAGAAGCACTTTCTTTGTGAACAGGATTGAAGTGTGATTGATTCAGCGATGATGAATTGTTGTACGAAGTGGTGAGAGTGAAATTTTGATAAAATTTCCATTCAGTGGACGTGGAAGCTAAATACAACTTTACATCATCACCTCGGATAATGTGGAGTTGGCCAACGCGTCCTTTCCAAGTGATGCGGATTTCTGATGAACCTTTAGGTGTAGTTGCTGCGGTATCTTGTCTCCAGGAAGGTGGACCCTTCACCATGAGATGAGCTTCTACTACGTTAACTTTCAATGAACACGGCTTTGGGTCAATGCTGTGATGAATTACATTAATGTAACCTTCCAGGCATCCACAAAATGTAAATTCAGCACCAACTATTGCTGCAAATATAGCCACAAGATAAATATTAATCAGCTTCCTGGAAATAGAATGAAAATTTGAGAGTGTAGTAATAGGTGAGTCTTTATCAGGCTGGCAGGACACCAGAAGGGCTGATGCTGTAGCCTCAACTCTTTACAATTTATTCAAATAATTTGGATGAAGGGATCAAAGGGATGGTTCCTAAATTTGCTGATGGTACAAAGATAGGTACGAAAATGAGTTGTGAAGAGAACATAAGGAGTCAGGAAAGGGATATAAATAGGTCAACTGAGTGGGCAAAGAACTGGCAAATGGAAGACAATGTGGGAAAGTGTGAAACTGTCTGATTTGGCAGAAAGAATAACAAAGAAGCATATCATCAAAATGATGAGAAGTTGCAAAGCTCTGAGATGTAGAGGGATCTGGGTGTCGCAGGGTATGAACTGCAGTAAGTTAGCATGCAGGTAGAGCAGGAAATCAAGAAAGCTAATAAAATTTTATGGTTTAGTGTGAGGGAAATTGAATATAAGAGTTAAGCTTCAGTTGTACAGGGCATTGGTGAGACTGCATCTGGAGTACAATATTGGTCATTGCACTTACAGAAAGATGTTAATGCATTGGAAGCAGTTCAGAGAAAGTTGACTAGAACAACACCTGGAATGATAGGATTGCTTTATGAGGAAAGGCTGTACTGACCAGACCTGTATTGTCTGGAGTTTTTAAGAGTCACGGGTGTCTTAATGTATCCCAGAATGCTGTCTCTAATCTCCAGGACTGACTTCCCAAATTTCCTAACACAACAGTAGCTCCTGATAACCCCACTTGGCTTTCAACAGATCACGCACGCACACACTCACGCACACACACAGCAGTTCTGGCAGCATTGATGGAGAAAGAAACAGAGTTAACATTTCAAGTTCAGTGACCCTTCATCCAGACTTCTTAATGGACTCAAAATGTTAACTCTCTGTTTCTCTCTTCACCAATGCTGCCAGAACTGCTGAGTTTCTCCAAAACTTTATGGCATTTTTTCTCTCAGATCTCCAGTATCTGGTGTTTTTTGTTTTAAGGATTGTTTTGCTCTTGCCTGACAAATTTGGACTTAGGTGCAAAGATTGAGAGTAATGACTCTAGGTTTGTTAGTGATACAAAGCTAAGTGGGAATGTAAGCCTTGCAAAAGGCCACAAAGAGATCATAGAATAGAATCTTTACAGTGTGTTAACAGGCCATTCAGCCCATTGAATCCACACTGTCCCTCCCAGGAGCATACCACCCGGATCCAACCGCCTACCCTATCCCTGTAACCATTCATTCCCCATGGCTAATTCACCTAACCTGAACATCCCTGGACTCTATGAGAGAATTTAGCTTGGCCAATCCACCTAACCTGCATGTCTTTGGACTGTGGGAGGAAACTGGAGCACCCAATGGAAACTCACGCAGGCACAGGGAAAACATGTAAACTCCACATGGACCTTCACCCGAAGCTGGAATCAAACTCATGTACCTGGTGCTGTGAGGCAGCAGAGCTAACCACTAAGCCACTGTGCCATTCACAGATGATGGATAGGTTAAGTGAAAGTGCAGCAAGATGGCAGATATGATATAATGTGGGCAAGTGAATGTTAGTCACTTACCGTAAAAACAGAAAAGCAAAATGATTTTGAAGGGCATGAAGCCTGTCAATGTTGATGCTCAGAGAGTCTCAGATCAAGTTGTATAAGGAGAACGTTAACATGCCGGTGTAGCAAGCAATTAGGAATACAAATGGCATATTGGTGTTTTTTGCAAGGAGATTGGAGGATAAGAACAAATAAGTCTTGCTACAATGGTATAGGATTCTGGAGATACTACAGCTGCAGTATTGCACTGAATTTTGGTCTGCATATCTGAGAAAGGATGTACTAGACTTCGTGGTGGTACGAAAGAATGAAGGGTGATCTCATTGAAACATATAGGACTCTCAAAGGGCTTGTTAAGATACACACGAAGAGATCATTTCCCTTGGATATGAATCCAGTACACAGAGGCATAGCCTCAGAAAAGGGGCCAATTGTTTAGGACTAAGATGAGGAAAAATTTCTTCATGTCTTCACTTATCAGGCTTTGGAATTGCCTACCTCAGGATGTTCCATCACTGTTCAAGACAGATATTGATCGGTTCTTGATTGGTTCGTAAATTGAGGGACACAGGGAATGGGCAGGGAAATGGAGTTGAGGTAGATGATCAGACCTGGCCACATTGAATAACACTGCAGTCTCAAAGGGGCTGTTCCTATTTAATAAGTTCTTACATTTTTGAGCAGTCTGGCAATGTAGAGGCAATAGATAGATCGAGAGGGAAAATTAGCAATGTTAAGTTATCCTGTTATTTTGATGAAATGAGCTTGGCTGAGATTTTGCACTGGAAGATGATCGCATGTTTAGAGAGTTCACAATATTCCCTCCCGCTGCCGGGTCTGTTCACTTCCTCAGCCTGAGCCTGTCAGTAACGAAGCACCTCAGGAACACAATCTCATGTAATATGCTAGTCATTAAGGAAGACTTTAATAAAACTGGAAGACTTTGCTGCGGTGGAACTTAGCAGACTTTTATACTTACTGCAGGAAAATAGAGGATTCAGGAAGATAAATTAACTCATGAAGTTTCTAATCTTTTAGTCCGTTATTGCAGTCCAGCATTTGTCTTCTATCTTTATTTCTGTAATTATCTTAGTTATTTTATCCTGTATAAAGCAGTGTAGCATAGTGTTCATTTTCTGTCTTTTCTTTTAACTTTTGATTATGGGAAATGTACAGAAATCACATTACACAATGTTGTGATTAGTTAGTGTCAACATTCATATTGAGATGCACAATTCATTTGGCATGAATCCACGTTTCCCATTTGATCACCAGCCTGATACAACCATTGAGAATAAAATGGGATTTTAAATGAAGTAAAACAAAGGAAGTGATAAGAAATGAATTACCTTTTCCAATGTGATAGCTGAAGAAATGAAAGAGAAGACATCGATAGTTCATCAGTCTGTGATAGGGACTTGATTTGAGAGACATCTTTTACTGGATTCGTCCTCTGGAAAATCAACATTGTGAATATGACAGCACAGGGTGAGTATCACACAAATGATGGTTAGAAACTTGGAAAATAGGAGCAAGAGTAGGCCATTTGGCCTTTTGAGTCTGACCTGCTATCATTCAATATGATCATGGCTGATCATCCAGCTCAGTACCCTGTCCCTGCTTTCTCCCCATACTTTTTGAGCTCTTTAGTGCGAAGTACTCTATCTAACTCCTTCAAAACATTCAGTGTTTTGGCATCAGTTGCTTTCTGTGTCAGAAAATTCCATGAGATCACCACTCTCTGGGTGAAGACACTTTTCCTCGTCACAGTGCTAAATGGCCTACTCCTATCCTCAGACAGTCATCATTGTTTCTGGATTCCCTGGTCATCGGGAACATCCCTACTGTGTTTACCCTGTCTAGTCCTGTGAAAATTTTATTGGTTTCTATGAGATCCTCCCTCATTCTCTAAATTCCAGTGAATATGATCCTGACCAATCCAGTTTCTCTTCATACATCAGCCCTAGCATCTCAGGAATCAGTCTGATAAACCTTTGTTACACTCCTTCCACAGCCAGAACATCCTTCCTCAGGTAAGGGGACACAATACTCCAGGTGTGGTCTTACAGCAGTAAGACATCCCTACTCCTGGAATCCCTTTACTATGAAGGCCAATATAGCATTTGCCTTCTTCACCACCGCCTGCAGCTGTATGCTCACTCTCAGTGAATGGTGTACAAGGACACCCAGGTCTCATTGCACTTCTTTCCTTCCCTATCTATTGGCAGCCAGATAACAATTTCTGAAGAAGTGTCCGACCCGAAACGTCAACTTTTCTGTTCCTCTGATGCTGCCCGGCCTGCTGTGTTCCTCCAGCTCCACACTGTGTTATCCCAGATAATAATCTTCCTGTTTTTGCTGCCAAAGTGGATGACCTCACATTTATCCCCTGTTATACTTCATTTGTCTTGCATTTGCCCATTCACTCACGTTGTCTAAATAACAATGAAGCGTCACTGCATGCTCCTCACAGCTCACATGCCCACCCAGATTTGTGTCATCTGCAAACTTGGAGATATTACATTTACATTTAAGTCATTGATATATATTGTGAATGGCTGGGTCCTTGCACTGATTCCTGCAGTACACCACTAATCACTGCCTACCACTCGGAAAAGATCCAATTATTCCTACGCTTTGTTTTCTGTCTATCAACCATTCTCTATCTATGTTCCACCTGAAATCACCGTGATTGGTGAAGTTTTGGGGGGAGATTATTGTGATTTTGACGGAGAGAAAAGCTCAGGTGCAGTAGTCAGCTTGCTGGGACTCAGCTGTGAGTGACCAAGTGAAACAGGGAACGATAGAGGCTGAGGGCAGCTCATCTGTCCTTGTTAGTCCATGGCCAGAGACTGGAAATAAAAACATAGCCTCAGCTCGAAATTAAGCAGAGATTTTTGGAATTAATCAATTTGAATTGATTGTCATGGTCCATCATTTATTCAGGTATAAAATTGGGTTGTAATACCTTCAGGTTCTCAATTAATCACAAAGCTGGCTTGGGTATTGATGTGGAAAAGCTTGAGATCCAGGAAGTTAATGGGTCATTTGATCCACCGTTTCCTCCCCTTGCTCTTAGTTGGAGTGATGTGAAGCTAATCCCACTGCCCTGGGCCCTCTCCATAACCAGCCATCAGTCTCTGTTTTGAATACCTGCCCCACCCCAGGAGGTTCTGGATGAGCAAGAAAGGAGTCGCAATATTGTAACTTTAATGGTATAATGTTATGGTAGCAGCCATTTTACATACATATGATCCAAATCATAAAGCGACCAAATGTAATCTTTAACTATGCTGTTATTCCTCCTAAAGTTTACATCTTGTATAGTTCAACATGTTACGATCACAGAATAAAGATATACCATTTAGGAAAAATGAGACTCCCCGCACCACCGACAACCCCCTCACCCCAACTTCCATGCAAACGGGCAGATGGAAAATACAAATTTTAAGCTGCGTGCGCTGGGCTATTGGCATCATTGTTTGACGCAGTGATTTGGATGCAATGGGTTTGAAGAAGTGTTTAAAGTTTAAGCTTGGGGATAGGGTTATGTGTGAGTAGTTAGGCTGAGGATATTGATGTTGGCTTTAGCGGCTGGGAATTGAGCTTCCTTTAACATCAAAGGTGGTGATTAATGGGGGTGATGGAGGTTTCCCTCACTGACTGGACAATCAGTAGCTAGGGGCCCTGGGTCACCCAGGAAAGGCCTACACAGGCATGTTACTGGCTCAATGGTTGGCCTTCCCTAGGTCAAGGACCCCGGGTGGACGATACCACTCCCAGCAAGTCTACTGATGAATCAGAGGCTGGAGACTGTATTGATGGACAGACCCAGTAGGGGGGACCCACACCCCAGGCGTAGTGTTGTTGTTGGATCCCCAGGCCACAGATGAGTGACGTTGAATGGAGAGGTGCACTGAGGAGCATAGAGAAATGTAGTCCTCAGCAGAAGCAATGGGGTAGCTCTCAGTGGGCCCCCACCTCCATCCCAATCCGAGTCTCTCAGTCTGATACTAGGGGCCTTTGAATGAGAGACAACTCTGGGAGCCCACAAGGATGTACCCTTTCCCCCAACCTCACATCCTGATGGTGGGATAAGGTCATTGTGTGTGCTTTAAGGTCTACGATTGGAGGCTAGGACAGAAAGCTGTTCAGGGGCTTCCCCACCACAACATTAATGGGGTGGAGGCAGATAGATGGCTGTGCTTCAACCCAATTAAATACTGCTCTGCCATCAAGTTCACCATTGGAGATGGCATTCAGTTCTGCCACAAGAATTGGGGTTAATCTAGGGGTGAGTGGTTAAAAGAAGGTTTAACTGTTGGACCGTAAGGGTAGAAATCGTGGTTAACAGGGCTATCTTAGCAGCAGATCACGTTCATCCTGCTGTGGGCAACACAATGAGCACAACTGCATTCTTTCAAGTATTGCACAATAGTAAATACAGTTTAAACACAACTAAAAGTACAGTTACAGAACAAACAGACTGAATTGGATGGGGGTTATTTGGTAAGGGATCTGAGGATGATGATAGACAAATAATTTTGAATTATCTGAACAATATGAAAGAAAATGGACTTAATGGAGTTTTGATATGAAATGGGCAGAATACTGGAATGTTAGTGGATACAAAGTGGGACCAAGGGCTCTTCAAATGTTGTGGTCAGATCCTATTTGGATTATTGCTTTCACTTCTGGTTATCAGAACACAGAGAGTATTTTCTTACATTGGAGAGGACACAGAGATGGCCAGTAAGTCTGATCTCCAATTGCAAGGAGAATAACTGAGAGACACAAACTGATCACAGTCTTAAATGACGTCTGAGAGATTATCATCAAGGTGTATAAGATGTTCAATATTCCAGACAAGGTGAGCCCACACAATAATCTCAAGTATGTAAGGAAGCCTGTGACTAGAATAGAATTCTAGAATTCAAGACAGCCATGAGGTAGAACATCTTGATTAAGGAGCAAACAGAAAAAAATTAGAACATTCTTTCACACAGCAAAGTGAAAACAAATGGGGCAGCCTAATATCAACCAGGTGCCTAAATGTTCAATATGGTGACAGTGATCTTGCCTAGCACATGCCCTGTATGACGTAATTTCTGTCTAAGATTTTTTTGTCAGCCTATGATCTGTATATCCTTGCTTACTATGATCTGCCTGTACTGCTCGTAAATAAAGCTTTTTAACTGTACTTAGTTACATGTGACAATTAATCAATCAAAATGTCTCACTCACCATATTGTAACAATGAAGGGATCAGCAAGTTACATTTCACTGATCACAACTTGAGATGCTGGGTCAATGGGAAAAATGTCTTGAACATAAAAATGTAATGGTGAATCTGTATAAACTTTATGAATATGCAGTTAGAGTGCTGGGTATTGTTTTAGCCTTTAGACTATAGGAAGAATGTTAATACAATGAGAAGTGTACAGATAAATTAGATGTACTATATTAGCTCATCAATGCTCCTCTGACAGCATCTTCCAACTCTGAAAAATATCACCCACTTGATACATGCGAACACCATCATCTGCAAGATCCCCTGTAAGACATCCAAGTCCTGGGACTCCCTTCCTATCCGCACTTTGAGTGTCCCCTACACCACAAGCAATATAATGCTTCAAAACAGCAGCTTAGCACCATCCTCTTAAGGGCAGTTAGGAGCGGGACAATAAATCTTGGTCTAGCCAGCAGTGTTCACATCCAGTGAACAAAGAAAATTATATCATGAGGGTCCTGCCTGGAGTGGGCAAATATAAATATGGAAACTTCAACAACTTGTGTCTGGGAAACTGAGCCAATCACTTTGAAGTTCACACCCATCAAACCAGGAAGTTCAAAAATTATTCCTTTAGCTTTCAATTTAAATCTTCAGATACTGAAATAAATGACAATGATTGGGTAAAGAGATAAGTTAAAAATAATAAAACTCAAAAAGAAAACAACTTTTTTTTAGAAAATGGGAAGTATTTTAATACTCTGAAGAGATTGACTTTCCCAAATATAAAATTGACTTAGTTAGGGTTTGTGAGGTATTTAGTGATAGTTATGAAGTTCATACACCATTAAAAATGCACTTCAACTTCATTTCAGGTATAATTTTTTCAAAAGGCCTTTTTGTATGGTTACCTATCAAAGTGGATAGTTTCATTAAAAAATGATTGTAATGCAGAACTCTGTATACCACACCCTATGGAACTGAAAGCAACTTCTTATTGTCCCAATTATTTCTTTCAGGCATAGGCTCCCAAAGTTGCTGTCAGTTTCAGTGGAGAAATGATGGCACACTTTGACAATTCCATTAGTATCATTACCACAGCAAAAAAACAGCTCGTAGAAACTGGATAGGGATTTTGTTAACCAGAAAATCATCTTCAGGTGTGGGATTAAAATCCCAGCATTTGTGCAGAGTGGATTGCCAAGTGAGTGAGCCACAGCAACATCCACAAAGACCAGAAGGAGCATTGTTGCATTCAGTTAACCCTCCCTCCCCAATCTTAGGGAGAGGAGTTTAGAGGTTTCTGAGAACATGAGAGTCACACCCAAAGTTGTGCACCGATCCCACCCTCACCAATGTGATGTCCTCCTGCAGGTCCCTCTAACCCTGGCAGGGTCAGTGTTGGAAGGAAATGTGAGACACAATAACAGGCCAAGAAATTCAGCAACAATTTGCATAACTGCCCATAAAACAGTGCATTGATGAGGGGAATTCAGTGTTTGTAAGACGTCATTAATCATTGTACTTATAAAAGCTCACACAAAACCTTACACACAAGATCCTCAGAAAATGATTATGAAATCTCCAGTGTACCACACCACACACTTATGTTCAGTACTTTCCAAACATCGCAGAAAATAGGATGAACCTATAACATTCGTGACTTCTAACTCTGTGTTTGTTTAGCGTTTGGATTTCACTCAGGAAGGTTAGGTTGATGACAATAAATTTAAAAAGTAGGATTACGATTCACATCCTAATATGTCATCCTGCCCTTAAACAGTGAAAATACATAGTTTAAAAACATAAATGAAGCAATATCAACTCCTTACTTGTGAGTTCCTGATCCTGGACATTTGCATGAACACACAATGCAGGGATTTTTTTGTGCTGGAAATTTGCCTAAGCTGTCAATTTTGCATAACCAACCTTAATTTCCTGGAATAATGGAAACTAGATTTGTTACACAAATTTAATGTAAATGAACTGTCATACATGACCAGCCTGAATTCTTGATCTGGACTTTGATCTGCTGAAGGTGTCTCCCATTAATGGACCAAAAGAATATGAACAACCACTGAGCCAAATGAGAATTGGATAGACTAGGTTATTTTCTGATATCATTAGGCATTTATGTGACTCATACAGTAAGACTACTTGAACTAGATATCAATATTGTAACTGTTTCAAAGGATCAACTCAATGGGTAAAAATTCTGCAGAAAGCAGGATAACACTGGACACAAACATTATTAAGAGTTTAATTGAATATAATGTATGAAACTTGGAAACATATGCAATAAGGCTTGGCAAGGTGATCTAATTAGTAAAGTTAGATCACATAGGATTTATGGTGACCTTGCCAATTGGATACAAAATTGGCTTTTGGATAGGAGCCAAATGGTGGTGGTGGAGGGTTGTTTTTCAGACTGGAGATTTGTGACCAGTGGTGTTCCACAGGGATCCGCACTGAGTCCACTTTTGTTTGTCATTTATATAAATGATTTAGATGAGAATGTGGAAGGCATGGCTAGTACGTTTGCAGTTGACACCAAAATTCGTAGTATAGTGGACAGTCAAGAAGGCTATCTAAGATAACAAAGACATATTGCTCAACTCAGCCAATGGGCTGAGGAATTGCAGATAGAGTTAAATTTGGATAAATGCGACGTATTGCATTTTGGTAAAAGAAACAAAGGAAGGTCTTATACAATTAATGGTAGGGCCTTGGGTAGTATTTTAGAACAGAGACACTTAGGAGTTCAGGTTTGTAATTCTTTGCAATTGTGTCACGGGTAGACAGAGTCATTAAGAAGGTGTTTAGCATGCCTGCCTTCATTGCACAGGCATTTGATTTTAAGATAACAAGGTGTGGAGCTGGAGAAACACAGCAGGTCAAGCAGCATAGAGGAGCAGGAAAGCTGACGTTTCGGGTCAGGACCCATGTTGAGGTTGTACATGACACTGATGAGGCCTCCTCTGGAGTTCTGTGTGCAGTTCTGGTTGCCCTGTTATAGGAAGGATGTGATTAAACTGGGAGGGTTCAGAAAAGATTTACGAGGAAGTTGCTGGGAATGGAGAGTTTGAGATATAAAAATAGGCTAGAAAGACTGGGACTTTTTTTCTGGACTGTAGAAGGTTGAGGGGTGACCTTATTGAGGTTTATAAAATCATGCGGGGCATATATAAGGTGAATGATAAGGATCTTTTCCCTAGGGTGGGGGAGTTCAAATCTAGAGGGCATATTTTTAAGATGAGTGGAGAAAGATTTAAACAGGGCATGGGGGCAACTTTTTTACACAGAAAGTGGTTTGTGTGTGGAATGAGCTGCCAGAGGAAGTGGTAGATGCAGGTACGGTTACAATGTTTAAAAGACATTTACAGAAGTACATGAATAGGAAAGGTTTAGAGGGATGTGGGCCAAACATAAGCAGGTGCGGCTAGTTTAGTTCGGGAACAAGGTTGGTGTGGACTGTTTGGACCAAAGAGTCTGTTTCCATGCTGTATGACTATGACTCTAGGAGCAGAAGTAGGCCATTCAGCCCCTCAAGCCTGGTCTGCCAATCATGATTATCGCAGCTAATCAGTTTGTGTTTTGAATTCTACATTTCTTTTTACTCCCTTTCCCATGACCTAACAAGAATCTGTTGCCTTGGTGCTAAAAATATTCAACGGCCCCGCCTATCCCATCTTCCGAGGCAGAGAGAAAGAAGTCTCTGGGCACTCCCTGTTATCGGCTAAACAGATCTGAAAGGATGCCTGAGACTTAATGGAACGAAGAAATAAATGACCGATCTAGATATTTTGAATCAACCTGTTCAGGCACACCTCTGGAGCAAGTGGGACTTGAATGCAGGCCTCCTGGCCCAGAAGGAGGGACACTACCTCTGTACTGCAAGCGCCCCTCAGCTAATAAGTACATTAGTTAAGGGTTAATTGGGTGTGAGTTGGTTGAATAAGTATGAGAATTCGTAATCAGTCAGGTGAGAGGTTATTAGATTATGGCTAATTGGAATAAAACTCTCACTAAAAGTGTGGTCTCAAATTCTACTTAAATACAGTAATCTTCTTGTGTATAAGATTAGTTGCCATCATGGCTGTAGAGTGCCAGTGCTCAAAGGGATGTGCAGGTTCTCTTGGCCAAAATCCTGCAATGGAAGCCACCAACAAAAAATAGACTAGCCATAACACATTCTGTAGTGCAAACAAAGAAGAGCCACACACGCTAGTATATCTCTTCACTGCCTGTCCTGCTGATGGTTTAGCCTGGCTTGAGGATCCTCTGCACTGTCACCACAATAGCTGCTGAATTTCACTTAGGTGTCTTTCCGAGCAGCTCTGGCCCTCTAGGTTGTGATTTTGGACGGTATCACCTCAGCATTGGCTACAGCAGTCTGGTCTGGCTGGCTGAGAGGCTGCAGCAGGAGCATTGTTGGAGTTGCTGGGATGGGAGCTCAGACACAGTCAATCTTACAAACACCAAAAAGTTAGTGTATCACAGAATGACTGGCATTTCCACGGAGTGACACCTCAGTGATTTTGATGTCTGCTCAAGGACACACGCTGAACTCCCCTTTGACCACTGATATCTGCAGTCATGTTAGCATAAATATCCAGAAACAACAATTTAATAACAACCAAATGTGCTGAATTTGGTGATACGGAGGCATAAATATTAACCAGAAAACTAAAGGAAACTCACTGTATTTTTATATATAGTGGTAGGGAGTATAACTATTTTTTTTCATTTATTCATGGGTTGTGGGCATCACTGACCTGGCCAGTACTTATTGCCCATCCCTGGTTGCCCTTGACAAGGTCACAAGCTGCCTTCTTGAACCACTGTAGTCTATTGCTGTTAGAAGACGGAGTTCCAGGATTTTGACCCAGCGATAGCGAAGGTACGGTGATGCATTTCCATGTAGAGATGGTGAGCGGCTGGGAGGGGATGTTTCAGGTGGTGATATTCACGTGTATCTACTGCCTTTGTCTTTCTAGATGGAAGCCGTCATGGGTTTGGAAGGTGCTGTCTAAGGATCTTTGGTGAATTTGTACAGTGAATTGTAAAGACTGTGTCTGTTACTTTTTCAGTATTTTTAATTGTGGACTAAAATTGGAAAAGCTCTGTGTTGAAGGATTACTGTATATTTTTGAAGCAAGTAGCTTAGCACTCATTGTGAGAACTATTTACACAACTGCTGGTTCAAGCAGCAGTAGGAGAAGGTGCAGACCAGTTGAGGATAAGCGGTGTATAATAGTTGAGATGGAGATTGAGCCGATAACAAGTAGCTGATTGTTCTGTGGACAAGTGACCAGTTATTTATATTAAAGGCCTTCTTCCTGCCAACAACAATGTGATTAGTTCTAAGGAACAAACACAAAGTTTCTGGAAAAGCTCAGCAGGTCTGGCAGCATCTGTGAAGGAAAAAACAGAGTTAACGTTTCAGGTTCGGTGACCCTTCCTCAGTTCTCTGATTAGTTCTCAGGTGGTTGAACAGCGTGGGACCATGAACAAGATACAGAGAAATCACCAGATCTCCACCAACCCAAAATCTCTCTCTGTTCTCTGCAGCAAAACCCACTTTAAGCCTGAAGAAAACTGACTTATTTTATTTTCAGCAGTTGCTATAGGCTGTGACTTGTAATTAATATGTTAGGGAACATCTATAAGTATGAACCATCCACTCTGTGCCTTCTGTAAAGGAGTGGAAGTATCCGGAGAAGGTAGACTGAGAACCAGTATTCTCATCCGCACAAGAATCATCTCAGCAATCTTGAGAACAGGAAACACTGAACTGCCTTCCTTGTCTTTCTCTTCACCTATAACACCCAGGTTTGTTTTCCCTTGTTTCTGTCAGTGTGTGTATGTGTATAAGGGAGAGTTAATAAAGGGATTAGTATTTTAACCCATGGAGTTATATGCTGATGGTTCATCATTGTTTGCCTGCAGCTAGAGTCTATTTATTGGTAATAAATAATAATTCTTGTTAAGTACAGAAACCTGGACCATGCTTTATGCCAACCTGGGTCTGAAAGACAGGTACACTGGGGAATTCAGTGTACTTTTTAAAAATCTTCTCTCTTTCTGATAACCCCTGGAATAGTGGGGCTCGATTTCCAGTCAACTATCCCAGTGAGGTGTAGCAGCATCTTGTAGTTAGCACACACTGCTGCTACTGAGTGTCAGTAATGGAGGGAATGGATGCTTGTGGATGTAGTGCCAATCAAGCGTCCACTCTCTCCACTATGCTGACATCTTTGTTTAACACCGGAATCGGCTGATCTGTCTTGATTTTTGTTTCAGTCTTTATTTCCTGCAGTTTTCTTCCAAGACAAAGAAGAACAGAAACTGAGCTTTACTCGTATCTTGTTGCAAGCATTTTGCTCCCTCCTAGTGCAGTTATTACATTGCCATTGGGGTAAGCAGCAAGTTCACAAAATTAATGTGAGCCCAGTATGAACTGAGCAGCTTCATATTGCTTTGAAATTTGAACAATTTGACTCCTTTCATGCCAGGTCTGATTTTGATGGCCTTGGACAGACTGGAGTTTGTCTGAGAAGGGTGGGCCATAATTTAAATTTAATATTGAGGTAGAGGACCTTTCACTAAGAGTCTGTCAGTCATTAATTTTTTAAGGATTTACTGTCTCATCCGAAGGACACAGCTCCAAGCCACCAGACTTGGCATTATGTACTTAATACCCAGAGTGAGACTTGAACTCACAACCTTTTGCGGGCTCAGAGGCAAGAACATTACTCACTGAGCTATGGCTGTTACTAGTCAGCTATCTAATCCATTTTCCAATCTGTCACATGTTGCCTGTTTAATTGGCTCCACATTTTAATTACCAATCACAGCCTGAGATCAGGAGCTGGGAGGATGAGTTATCCTTCAAGACCGTAACAACATAAGGCAGAGGTAAGCCATTCAGCCCATCAAGTCTGCTCCACTATTCAATGAGGTCATGGCTGATCTAACTATCCTTAACTCCACTTTCTTGTTTTTTCCCTATAACCCTTGATTCTCTTACTGATTGAAAATCTATCTATCTCAGCCTTCAATACGCATAATTATCCAGCCTCAACAGACCCCTGCAGTGAAGAATTCCACAGATTCACTATTGTCTGAAAGAAGAAATTCTTCCTCATCTCTGGGTTAAATGAGTGACCCCTTACTTTGAGAATATGCCCTCTGCTCCTAGACTGTCCTGCAAGGGGAAATAACCTTTCCACATCTAACCTGTCAAGTCCCCTTAGAATGCTGGATTTTTCAATAATGCTGCCTTTCATTGTTCTAATCTACAATGAGTACAGTCCAAACCTACTCAACCTCTCCTCATACAACAATCACTTAATGGCCAGGATATAAATTAGTGAGCTTTCTTTGGACTGCCTCCAATTCTGGTGTATCTTTCCTTAGGTAAGGTGTCCAATATTGCAGTGCTGGGGCAGCACGTTGAATGATACAGTCAGGTAAGAACATATGGTCCAGTGTTACTCATTTTCTTAAGGACACTGAACCAGTTAAACCATTGAGAGGGTGAATATGACCATTTATACAAACCACTTCCTTTGAATCCGACAGAGTGCGTGAACATTGCTTCATGTACGAGTGTTTGTTCATTATTTATATCAGAGCAAAATTCATGAATTTGAGACAGACTAGACTGAATATTTGGTCATGACCTGTCCACTATCTTGTCCTTTGAGTTGCTGTCTTGATGGAACAAGAAGGTTAGAGTTGAAGAGTTTAAATTACCCTGCTGTCTTTATCCTGAACTAAAACTCACTCTCAGCTACATTCCCATCACTGTGAATTCATTGCACTTTTAAAATAGTTTTCTTATAGTAAAGATGTTCTGCCCTCTGTTGGTGTCTGGGACAGCATGGGAGCTCCTGAATTCATAAACATTATTATAAGCTCACGCTGCATACCCTTCTATAATATGTTAAACTGAGGGGGATGAGCCATTGGAAGTGTGCACATAGGAATGGAATGCAAAATGATGTTGATTTGCATAAAATAAACACACTCATCATAAAGAAGGTGAGTTCATGAAATGCTTAGACCTGACAGGCATCCACAAAACAATAGGAGAGTGTTCTCTTCATACCTAAACTAAATTGTTGTCATGGCATTCCAAAACCAATCCCATTGTCCCACAGTGCCAAAAGATGAAAACTAACTTTTACCTTGAACTGAGGAATCTTTGAGTAAACAGAATGTGTATGAGCACTCATGGAACACTATTTTACAGTTGGAGTACAGAAGCAGTTTATTTTTCTGGATTGGACGCTCACAGGTCTGGACTAATAATCTACACATGAGTTCAAATCCCAACATGGCATCCGGGGAATATGAATGTAATTAACTCAGTAAATTCAGAATAAAATGCTTGTAACAGCATGAAGCCACTGAATTGACATAAAAACCTGTCTTTTTTTTATTCATTCGTGGGTGAGGGCATCGCTGGCTAGGCAGCATTTAATGCCCATCCTAATTGCCCAGAGGGCAGTTCAGAGTCAACCATGTTGCTGTGGGTCTGGAGTCACATGTAGGCCAGACCAGGTAAGGATGGCAGTTTCCTTCCCTAAAGGGCACTAGTGAACCACATGGGTTTTTCCAACAACCGACAATGGATTCATGGTCATCATTAGACTCTTAGTTCCAGATGCTCTTGCTCATTAATGATATTTAGGGAAGCATATCTTAGCACTTCCCCTCAACACAGCAATGCAGTTGATTTCTCTCTGCCCTCAGAAGTTGTCGACCAACAACTCAGTTATATTCAAGAAGGTAGCTCAACCTGTCAAGGGCAATAAATGCTGGTCTTACAGGTGATGACAAAGGCTCCCACTGTATGAGTGAAGAATTTAGTCACTTCATAAAGGATTGGGAAGTTCAACATCACATATTATCTCTATGTTAGTCAAATGCAATAAGCTGCGAAACCAGTGAAAAAAATTAAAGAAATTATGCAAATCCAACACGGACGTACACAAGGCAATCCTAGAGTTAAAGAAACACACCTCTTGAAAACGTTGATAGAAGTCCAGTACAAAGCCTAATATCACACTCCACATAAAATGCACTTTCAATATTGGAAAGGTTACTGAATCTAGAAATACTAATGGTTATGAGTGACAAAGTCAAGACGAAATGGAAGAAAGGTAAATTGCCTTTGTCAAGACTGCCAGACCACAGTCAGAGTTGAGAAGTGACAAACCAATCGGGGTAAAAACCTTCAACACTCTTAACAGGAGTCAGCCCACATGATAACTGGGGACTTGCTGTAACAGTCTCCTGGCTGCTAAAATACAAATAATTTGCCAACTTGGCCAAACAGCAAGGAATGCTGGGTACATTGGCCAAGCGAAACTCTGAAATCACAAAACCCACACACGAAGACACAGCAGCCAGGTGATAATGATATTAGCATAATGTAAAAATCAACAGTGTCGTAGACACGCATAGACACCCCAAACAACTTATGCATTAAACAAAGGGCAGCCCAGACAGAAAGGCACCAGGTCCTACTGCACAAAGAAACTGACAGTAGCATGCTATCCAAATGATTGACTCTTGTTTCAAACTATTAAATGTATCTCCCTGTTTGGTCAGAACTATAGAAAGTTCCAGAAAATGATCTAAAAGGTATAAAAACAGAGTTCACTTGGAGATGGCCCTCTTGGAACCTCTCTTGGAACCATCTGAGGCCTTTTGAGGAGACCAGCATGGCAAGAGGTAGAGACCAGCTGACCATCCAGAGAGAGGGAGGAAGAAAGCGACCTGGCAGACTCAGAGACAGAGCCACAGAGAGAGCAACTGTGTAAATTTACAAGAGACTTGAGAAGTGTTGAAACCATAAGCGGCCAAATAGGATTAGGGATTTTATGTTTAGTATTAAAAATTATTGTAATTTTGTTCCTAATAAAGTGGGAATGTTTTGCTTTGCTACCGGCTTGTATTCGTATTAGTTTGACTGCTTTGGTATTGTGGGACACCTGGGCAAATTCATTCATAACATTCTGGTCGTAGTTGTCTGCAACTTGTTTGAAGAGGAACCAGACAACACTGCATATAGCATTTGTCACCTCAATCGAATGCGATGGACATAAGCAACCAGATATACCGTTATAACCACAGACACATCTGCACAACTGCACAAGCTGTTCCTTCGCTGCAGGTGGCTGATCAGGAAGATGTGAGCTCACAATCTGCGCGGGCTCCAAATTGACCACCAATCTGAGAGGGCCCCAACTCCTCAACAACACAACGAGACAACAGCAAATACCATGGCAACATGAGGGTGACACTCCATGGAGAAAGAACATCACCCAGATGAACAGGCAATGCCGACAGGCACACGTAGTATTATCAGACAAATACAAAATTGTGTGTACAATGTATGTGCAACGAGTGATAAGAAATTGCTAAAATATGAGAACAGTTGTACAAATAATGAGTAACTTGGGAAACTGACTGAAAACTATCGCGCTTCCAAATTCATTTTAAGTCAAAAAGGCGATGTTGGAATGGGAATGCAGTACTATATGAATGTGCTTTTGGGCTTATCACAGTCACGTGATCTCTGCTCAGGAGGGACTCACAGCAGACAGCCATCTCACAAGCAGTTTGAATAAACAGAGGCACAAACAAAATTACTCCCTTCACCATAAAACATGACCCTACTCAGACCCTTATCATTTTTCAGACGCAGATATCAATCTAGTCAGATGTATACGAGAGGAGATTAGGAACATAGAGAGTGATCTTGGAATTTTAATTCCAATTAGTCAGACTGCCCAGTGTTTCCAGAGATTTCTACAGGGAGTTTCAACCAACTAATCTCAGGCCAGAACATACAAACCATAAGCCTATGATGGAAATTTACTTATCTGGGAAATTCACTCCTGATCTGGAAACAAGACCGAACCTTTGTGCAGAGTGGATGACTGTTTGAGTGAGTCATATCAGCATCCACAGAGAGTAGAAGGAGTATTACTGTGTTCATACAGTCCTCACTCCAAATCTTAAACAGGGCAGTGTAGGAGCTTCTGAAAACACAGAGCAGGTAGGCACCAGGGTTACACCCAAAGCTATGCACCAATCCCACCCCCACCAATGTGATGTCCTCCTGCAGGTCCCACTAACCCTGGCAGGGTCAGTGTTGTAAGGAACTGTGAGGCACAATAACAGACCAAGAAGTTCAGCAACAATCTGTATAGCTATCCATGAAACAGTGTACAGACAGAGGTTCATAAAATACTTCACAAAGAATGTTCTCCTCCTTGCATGACAAAATCTCCATTGTATCAAACCACATATTTATATCCAGAAATTTGCAAAAGGCAGAAAAATATACAATTACCCTTAGCATTCCACACACAACATACAGTGCTGTTCAGAGATAGGAACTGCTGATGCTGGAGTCAGAGACAGCACAGTGTGGAGCTGGAGGAGCACAGCAGGCCAGGCAGCATCAGAGGAGCAGGAAAGTTAATATTTCGGGTCAGGACCCTTCTTTACCCGAAACATCAACTTTCCTGCTCCTCTGATGCTGCCTGGCATACAGTGCTGTTCAGTTTCTTTCAGGAATTCTAGGTTAATGACAATATATTAAAACCAGAAGGTTTACAATTCACATTTTACTTTGTCAACCTGGATTTAAATAGTAAAAATGCACAGATTAAAAACATGAATAAAATAATACTAACTCCTTACCTGTGGGTTGCGAGTCTTGGACGTTCATAAACTGACACACAATGTAGGATTCTATATGTGCTAGAAATTTGCCTATGCAGTTAATTTTGCATTGATAAGCAGCTTTATTGATTTCCTGGAACAATGGGAACTGGGGTTTGTGTGCATCAGCCTCATTTAAATGAAAATATGGAAAAAAGTGGCATTTTCATTCAATTTCTGATCTGGGCGAAGACCAACATGAAATGTTACCTGTTGATGGATGGGATGGTGGCTCAGTGGCTAGCACTGCTGCCTCACAGCGCCAGGGACCCGGATTTGATTCCAGCCTCGAGCGACTGTCTGTGTGGAGTTTGCACATTCTCCCCACTGTCTGCAGGGATTTCTGCTGGGTGCTCCAGTTTCCTCCTACAGTCTAAAAGTGAGCGGGTTAGGTGGATTGCCATTGCTAAAAATTGCCCCGTAGTGTCCAGGGATGTGCAGGTTTGTTGATTTAGCCATGGTAAAAGCTGATGCAGGGGTTGGTGGGTGGTGTGATGGTCTTCGGAAAGACAGTGCAGACTCAAGGGGGCCAAATGGCCTCTTTCTACACTGTAGGAATTCTATAATATGGGGAAATGTTGGGTCAAGTAAGAGGTGAATCCCAATATGTCAAAGGCATATCTTCTGATGTTATTGATCACTGAGGTAATTGAGGAAGTGAGCCATACTTGGGCCAAACTTCAATGTTGTGGCAGTTTCAGAGGAGCATTCCTGTGTGTGTTTGTGT
>NC_063346.1:50451822-50458658 GCF_021869965.1 Rhincodon typus
GGGAGGTGAAGCATTGTACACAGAATTAATGTGGATATAAATCCCGATTAAAAGGATATTTACAAATACAGCCTTCTGACTATTTCTTATGCTGGCAATCTCCAGTTAAGAAATGCCTCTTTCTCTTCCACACCACTGACAAACCACAAAGTTCAACTTAATGCTTCCAAAGGCCAGTCTCCGCTTTTGACTACCCACAAACTGCAACTCTATATCTCCATTGTTATCCCAAGTACATGTTGCCTTTCAACTAATGTTTTCCTGATATCTTAGGCTTTCAAAATGCATAACCTTGTTGGATATATGAAAGAACATAAAACAATAGTCAAAATATTCAGAGTGCTTTACAGATACGAAATTGCTGTTGCTTGTAGCTGATCCTGCCGAGTGATCTGTTGTCATGCTATGCTACACTTGTCAGTCTTGTACCACCAGTACACATCCACTGTAGCTTATCTGCAACTCCTTTGTGACATTTGTCGTCCAACTACACTGACAATGATGCCTTTCTCTGCTGCCCTCCACTTTATCCTCTGATAGAGATCACTGTAGTTTTTTACATTTGATCCAATGGCCAACATATTGATATTTTCTTTTCTGTTTGTAACATTCAACATTTTTTTTTTGCCCCTGTCAATTTCCAGCAGGTTTATCTTATGGTCAGCATAAGGAGTTTTTAGCACACGTCTTTGCATTGACATTTCAAAGACCTCTATTATCTTCCATGGATCTTACTTATTGTCCTGTTCTCTGTCACATGCAGGAGAGTGGCTGGAACGTTGCATCTGATGAGTTTGAAGTGGATGGTGTCAGGTGGCAAATGTTAGAAGGACAGAGATAAACGGAAGCCATTTTGTGAGGGTGAAAAATGTGAGAATAACAAGGAAATTTAAATATGTAAGAAGGAAAAGAAAGCTCATAACAATTTACAGAATTCCACAACACGTTGCCCAAAGCAACAGGTGCCTCAGTGGCTAGCACTGCTGCCTCACAGCATGAGGGACGTGGGTTCAATTCTATCCTCAGGCAACTGTCTATGTGGAGTTTGCAAATTCTCCCTGTGTCTGTGTGGGTTTCCTCCCACAGTCCAAAGATGTGGAGGCTAGGTGGACTGCCCATAGTGTTCAGGGATGTGTAGATTAGGTGGGTTGTAGGGGGATGGGTCTGGGTGGGGTGCTCTGAGGGTCGGTGTGGACTTGTTGGGCTGAAGGGCCTGTTTCCATACAGTAGGGGATTCTATGAAATCTTACATAACTGTGTGGAAAAAAGTACACTTTCATTAATTCAGTCACTGTAAACCAGTGACAATGAGATTATTACATTTTTTTTAAAATTCACTCGTGGGATGTGGATATCTCCGGCTGGGCCAGCACCTGTTGCCCGTCCCTAGTTGCCCTTTAGAAGGTGGTGGTGAGCTGCCTTCTTGAACCACTGCAGTCAATGTGCTGCAGGTTGACCCACAATGCCCTTAGGGAGGGAATTTTAGGACTTTGTCCCAAATCGTCTACATCATTTTTGCAATAGACGTATTATAGTTTATTGTTTAACTTACTGTGGAGGTCGATTAGTTTTTGTAAAATTCCGATATTTGTCACATATAAAAGACTGATGTCGCACTTGAAACTGATTGGCTTAAATATGGTCAAGATGGAGGAAAACCAATTTGTCGGCCTGTTGAGGGTGGTGAGGACGAGAGGGGAAGCTAATTATCAACAGGACATTTCCTTGCCCATGTTTGACTTGATGCCATGAGTCTTCATGGGAATTGGAGTCAATGTGATCATTCCCAGGGCAAGTCACTGGCACATAGTGTGTAAGGTATGACTCTATGAATGTGATCATGTCAGGCAGTTGCTCTTTCAAATTTGGCAGAAACCTCCAGCGGGGAGGATTTTGAACAAATTGATTTCACCCTGAACTCAACAAGGGAGCTTCCTTCTTAGAAACGAAGATATGAACTGGGCAGCTTCTTCTAAGCAGGTTTTCCTCCAAATCATCATATACAGTTATCTCCACTCAGGTCTCTCCATAAAGGACCGTAAGAACATAGAACATAGAACATTACAGCGCAGTACAGGCCCTTCGGCCCTCGATGTTGCGCCGACCTGTGGAACCAATCTGAAGCCCATCTAACCTACACTATTCCATTATCATCCATATGTTTATCCAACGACCATTTAAATGCCCTTAAAGTTGGCGAGTCTACTTTTGCAGGCAGGGCATTCCACGCCCTTACTACTCTCTGAGTAAAGAACCTACCTCTGACATCTGTTCTATATCTATCACCCCTCAATTTAAAGCTATGTCCCCTCGTGCTAGCCATCATCATCCAAGGAAAAAGGCTCCCACTGTCCACCCTATCTAATCCTCTGATCATCTTGATCAAGACCATAACACATAGGAGCAGAAGTAGGCCATTCTGCCCATCACATGCACTCTGCCATTCTCTGAGATCATGGCTGATCAGATAAACTTCAACTCCACATTCCTGCCTTTTTACCACAACCCTTACTGATTAAAAACCTATTGATCTCAGCCTTGAATATACTTAACGATCCAAACCTGACAGCTCTCTGCAATAAAGAGCTCCACAGATTCACTCTCCTCCGAGAGAAGACATTCTTCTTCAACTCTACCTTAAATGTGTGACCCCTTATTCTGAAATTTAACCCTTTGGTTCTAGACTATCCCACAAGGAGCAAAGGCTTCTCCACGTCGACCCTGTCAGTGCTCATTTCCTCGAGGACATGAATCATTAAGAGAGCACCAATGACTGTTTATACAAACCACACCTTTTGAATCCAAGAGAGTGCATGAGCTTTGCTTCATGTGTGAGCTTTTGCTCATTATTTATAACAAAGTTCATGAACCTGAAACTGAATATTTGGTCATGACCTGTCCACTATCTTGACCTTTGAGTTGCTGTCTTGATGGATCAATAAGGTCAGAGTTGAAGAATTTAAATTAATCTACTGTCTTTATCCTGAAATAAAACTCACTCTTAGCTGCATTCCCATTACTGTGAGTTCATCGCACTTTAAAAATAGTTTTTTTTATAATAGAGATGCTCTGCCCTCTGTTGGTATCTGGGACAGCATTGCAGGCAGAGAAAGGAACTTAACATCAACTTATTCACACTTCTCACAACTTGATTATTTAATTCCAGCATGGGAGCTCCTGAATTCATCAACATGATTATAAGTTCAGGCAGCTTCAAAGGAGCAGGAAAGTTGATGTTACAGGTCACGACCCTTCTTTATTCCTGAATGCCCATTTCTGAAGAAGGGTCCTGACCTAAAACTACAACTTTCCTGCTCCTCTGATGCTGCCTGGCCCGCTGTGCTCCTCCAGCTCTATACTGTGTTATTTCTGACTCCAACATCTGCAGTTCTTGCTATCCCATTGTTATAAGTTCACTCTGCATGCACCTCTATTACAAGTCAAACTGAGGGGAATGAACGATTGGAAGTGTGCAAAATAGAAATGGAATGCAAAATGATGTCGATTTGCAGTAAGGTTGCCTCTCATTCTTCTATATTCTGTGTACATGGCCAATCTACTCAACCTCTCCTCATACGACCGTCCCTCCTGGTATCATCTGAGTGAACCTTCTCCAAACTGCCTCCAATGCCAGTATAAGTTTCTTTAGATACAAAACTCAAAACTGTTCACAATATTCCAATTGTGGCCTGACTCATGACATTTGGGCAGGTGATTGCCTGGTGGTATTATTGGTAGTGGTATCAAGATGGATGGCAGTGGTGGAGGGGTACTTTTCAGACTGGAGGCCTGTGACCAATGGTGTGCCACAAGGATCGGTGCTGGGTCCACTGCTTTCTGTCATTTAGGCAAATGACTTGGATGTGAACATAAGAGGTATGGTTAATAAGTTTGCAGATGACACTAAAATTGGTGATGTAGTGGAGAGTGAAGAAGGTTGCCTTGGACTATAAATGGGATATTGATGGGATGGGTCAATGGGCTGAGGAGTGGCAGATGGAGTTTAATTTAGATAAATGTGAGGTGCTGCATTTTGGAAAAGCAAATTGGTGCAGGACCTATTCAGTTAGTGGTAAGGCTCTGAAAAGTGTTGCTGAACAATGAGACCTTGGAGTACAGGTTCATAGCTCCTTTAAAGTGGAGTCACAGGTAGATAGGATAATGAAGAAGGTGTTTGGTAGGTTTGCTTTTATTGGTCAATGAATTGATTACAGGAGTTGGGAGGTCATGTTGCAGCTGTACAGGACAGTCCTTTGGACACTTTTGGAATGTTGCATGCAATTCTGGTCTCCCTGTTATAGGAAGGATGCTGTGAAACTAGAAAGAGCTCAAAAACGATTTGTAAGGATGTTGCCAGGGTTGGAGGGTTTGTGCTATAGGGAGAGGTTGAATTGGCTGGGCCTATTTTCCCTGGAGTGTCAGAGGTTGAGGTGTGACCCTATAGAAGTTTATAAAATCATGAGGGGCATGGATAGGGTAAATAGGAAGGTCTTTTCTCCGGGGTGAGGGAGTCCAAAACTAGAGGGCATTGGTTTAATGTGAGAGGGGAAAGATATAAAAGGGGCCAAAGAGGCAACTTTTTCACAATGAGGGTGGTGCATGTATGGAATGAACTGCCAGACGAAGTGGTGGAGGCTGGTACAATTACAACATTTAAAAGGCAACTGGATGGGTAAAAGAATAGGAACGGCTTAGAGGGATATGGACCAAGTGCTGGCAAGTGGGACTAGATTTATATAAGATATCTGGTTGGCATGGACGCGTTGGACTGAAGGGTCTGTTTCTGTGCTGTATATCTTGGTGACTCTACAACTCTATGATTGTTAATCCAGAGACATAGATAATGGTCTGGGGACTGAGGTTCAAATCCCGCCATGGTGGAATTTGAATTCAATAAAAATAAATCAGGGATTAAGAGTCTCATGTTGACCATGATTCCATTGTCAATTGTTCGGAGAAACCCATGTGGTTCACTAATGTCCTTTAGGGAAGGAAACTGCCAGCCCTACCTGGTCACTTTGAGTGTTGGTAATTTTATCGTTCAAATTCAAGATACTCCTGCCTGTACAGTATGCCTGACTTTATTTCAGTTCTGTTTTCTGCTCACTGTTTCAGGGATGGGGAGATATATCCACTCTTGCTGGCTCAGTGATAGCTGCACAGTCAGAGGACTCACCAGTTCACAGTAATTCTAATCCACCTTCTCAAATTCCACATCCCCCTCATCCTACAAACTGTTTGCACCTCTTTCCTTCACCTTCCCCATACGTTACCCTTGAGCACTGCCCCTTTCAGATACCCAAGAGCTACCCCTTGGCCAGGCAGTGATGTGGGAGGCTGAAGACAAAAGGAAGAAGAAATTGATGAGGAACAAATACTGCCACTAGACCCGACACTGTCAGCAACCAGTTCAGAAACTGACACTGCACATTCTATAGAGGGTGGCAAAAAGGAGAATCTGTACGTAGAGAGTTACCAGGCACAAGAGGGGTGCAGCCAGGGCTGAGGGGAAAGGATAATACATTCCCAGCTCCAAGGGGGGTGTGGTTACAGATGGCTCCTGCTGCAGGTTCCTCAGGTGGAGGCTTCAGTTGGAGTGTACAGGAAAGCTCTGATCCATATGCATACAGAAATGCTTAGTACATTAACAGACTAATCAGCAAGTCTGGGCTCACTGTCAATGAAAAAGGAACAGCTTGGCTCCGTCTTGGCACAAGGCTTTCCTTTCCATCAGGAAAATGGTGGCCAATTCCAAGGAGGGATACAACCCCATTCCAACATTTGATAATGTGTCTGGGAAGAAGGTCTGGTCTGTGGGCCATCACAAGGCCCTGTGCTGAAGCTGAAGCCCATCCTTTCCAGCAGGGAAATGGTGGCCAATTCCATGGCAGGAATTTTCTGGTCCATGGGGGCAAGTTTGAAGGTGGGACCAGGAGGAAAATCTATAATATCAATGCCAGGTCTGCAGATCAATATGTTCCCGCCTTTGCCTGAACCTCTGGGAAGACTGTCAACACTGCAGAGGCTAATGGGAATGTGCAATGAAATAGAATTCATCAATAACTTCATAGTAAAGGCATTTCAAGGCGACAGTGACTGTAACATGATAGAATTTCAGCTCAGCTTGAAGTTGTGAAGTGTGGGTCTAAAACTAATAATATAAATCTAAATGAAGGGAATTATGAGGACATGAAGGCAGAACTGCTTCATGAACTCAGTAACTAGGTTAAAGGATACAATTGTAACGATCAAATGTCAGAATTTTAAGGTGTTATTGAATAATTCTAAGCAAGGTCTTATCCTAGTGAGAAAGAAAGACTTTGAGAAGAATATGTAATCCAGACCTGAAAAGGAAGTTAAGAATATTATCAAATTGAAGGAAACACTGTACAAATCTGTGAGGATTTATATTTGTATGCCTTATACAACTACCAACATTCTTAGCATTTCTTACCTTGTTCCATCACTTTACACTTGGGGCAAGGTATCCACATTTACGTTATCTTTTCCAGCAATAATCTCTACGGTAAATGGTTTAAATAAAAGACTTCTTCTGAGTAGTCTCGCATTTTGAGTTTTAAATTTTCAATGAATGCCCAGTGGATTCTCAGCCACGTAGATTATGGTTCTCTGTCACTGCATCGAACGTAGATTTCAAAGCGTTAAAAAGCTGGTGGCAATCCCAAACTGAGAGATCGTAGGAACTGCTGATGCTGGAGTCAGAAATAACAAAGTGTGAAGCTGGAGGAACACAGCAGGCCAGACAGCATCAGAAGAGCAGGAAAGCTGACGTTTCGGGTCGGGACCCTTCTTCAGGTCATTTCTGAAGAAGGGTC
>NC_063346.1:50458668-50474686 GCF_021869965.1 Rhincodon typus
ACGTTTCGGGTCGGGACCCTTCTTCAGGTCATTTCTGAAGAAGGGTCTTGACTTGAAATGTCAGCTTTCCTGCTCCTCTGATGCTGCCTGGCCTGCTGTGTTCATCCAGCTCTACACTGTGTTAATAATCCCAAACTTGTGTTTTATACAGTCGTGCGCTTCTTCTGGCTTATTTCCTTAGAGAGGTACTCCACTGGCTTCTCAATTCTTCACTCGTGATCCTGCAACAGGAATGCAGTGATCCCTAAGTCATCAATTGCCATTTCAAAAAATAAGGGGCAGCCAACACTTGTTCATTCATTAGGATTGTCTTCAGGGTCTCAAAAGCTGCCTGGTGTTCTGCTGAAATTGCACTCAACCTTCAGCAAAAAAATCTCATGATTTCCCATTTAATTTTAGGAACAGGGAGTTCTATTTGAGCCTTCACTTTTACTGTCTTTGGCAACACAATCCTACAATTTGTCTTAGGTAAGTTACTCTTCTTTTGTGAATTCACCTTCAATAGTAATTGCTTAGACATATCTTCCAATTGTTTCTCATTGTTTCCAATGTGCTATATATTGCAACATTGTCTAGATAAATTTAGCAGGACTTGATTAGGGAGCTTCAGGTGAATGAGCCCCTCGGGGACAGTGACCATAATATGATAGAATTCATCCTGCAGTTTGAGAGGGAGAAGTTAGAATCAGATATAACGATATTGCAATTGAGTAGAGGTAACTACAAAGACATGAGGGATGAGCTGGCCAGAGCTTTTTTGAAAGGAGAGTCTATCAGGGAAGATGGTGGAACAGCGATGGCAGGAACTTCTGGGGGTAAGTTGGGAGGTACAGCAGAAATTCATCCCAAGGAAAAAGAAACATACTAAGAGGAGGATAAGGTAACCAGGACAGACAAGGGAAGTCAGGGACAACATAAAAGTAAAAGAAAAAGCATACAACATGGTGAAGATTAGTGGGAAGCCAGAGGATTGTGAAGCCTTTAAAAATCAGCAGAGAGAGAGAAAAAAACAGTTAGGGAGAAGATGAAATCTGAGGGTAAGTTAGCTAGTAATATAAAGGGGGACAGCAGTAGTTTCTTTTTAGAGATATAAAAAGTAAGAGAGAGGCAAGAGTGGACATTGGGGCCACTGGAAGATGAGGCTGGAGAAATAGTAATGGGGAACAAAGAAATGGAGGAGGAACTGAATGGATACTTTACATCAGTCTTCACAGTGGGAGACATCAGCAACACACCATAGCTACAAAGGTGTAGGAGGGGGTAAAGTGAGTCTAGTGGCCATCACTAAGGAGATGGTGCTGGGGAAGCTGAAAGGCCTGAAGGTGGATAAATCACCCAGACCAAAGGGACTACAGCCCTGAATTCTGAAGAAGAAAGCTAAGGAGGTTGTACAGGTATTGGTGATAATCTTTCAGGAATCACTGGAATCAGGAAGGATCCCAGAGAACTGAAAAATGACTAATGTAAAACCACTGTTTAAGAAGGGAGGAAGGCACAAGACAGGGAACTATAGGCTGGTTGGCCTGGCCTCAATCGTTGGTAAGATTTCAAGCATAAGATTGCAAAATACTTAGAAGTGCATGGTAAAATAGGACCCAGTTAGCTGGCTTTATCAAGGAGAGGTCATGTCTGACAAATCTGTTAGAATACTTTGAGGAGCAAGTTAGAGAAAAGAGAGCTAGTAGATGTGATCTATTTGGATTTCCAGAAGGCTTTTAACAAGGTGCTGCACAGGGTTGAGGGGAAGGAAATAAAGTCTTTTTAGATGCTAGGGAGACTGGAAGACAGGAGAAACAAAAAGTAGAATGATACCAAAAAGACAAAGTTAAGGGAACTTTACCTGAATGAATCTGTATTTGCAACAAGGTTAATGATCTAAAGACACAAATAGAGATACATGGTATTGTGTGGTATAATGGACAGTGAAAAAGATTATCTAAGATTACAAAACGGATCTTGATCAATTGTGCCAATGGGCTGAGGAGTGGCAGATGGAGTTAATTTGGATAAATGTGAGGTATTGCATTTTGGTAAAACAAACAACAACTGAACTTATACAATTAATGGTAGGGCTCTGGGTAGTGTTTTAGCACAGAGACATCTAAAGGTTCAGTTGCATAATTCATTGAATTTTGCATCACGGGTAGGCAGGGTGGTTAAGAAGATGTTTAGCAAGCTTGCTTTCATTGCTTAGACCATTGAGTATAGGAGTTGGGACATCACGTTGACGTTGTACAGGACGTTGGTGAGGCATCTTCTGCAGTACTGTGTGCAGTTCTGATGTTCCCGTTATAGGAGAGATATAATTAAACTGGAGTGGGTTCAGAAGAGATTTACTAGGATATTGCTAGGAATAGGGGTCTGAGTTATAATAACAGACCGGAAAGACTGGGACTTTTTCACTGGAGTGTAGGAGGTTGAGGGGTGACCTTATTAAGGTTTATAAACTCATGAGTGGCATAGATAATGTGAATGGAAACGTTCTTTTCCCTTGGGTGGGTGAGTTCAAAACTAGGGGGCATATTTTTAAGGTGAGAAGAGAAATATTTAAAAAGGACAAGAAGGGCATTTTTTTTAACACAAAGAGTAGTTTGTGTGTGGAATGAAGTGCCAGGGAAAGTGATGGATGCAGGTGCAGAAATGTTTGGATAAGTTCATGAATAGGAAAGGTTTTGAGGGATATGGGCCAAAAATAAGCAGGCATGACTAGTTTAGTTTGGGAACATTGTTGGCATAGACTGGTTGGACCAAAGGGTCTGCTTCCGTGCTGTATGACTCTATCTATTTGCCTTACAGAAACATGACTGCATGGTGACCAGGAGTGGGGACTGAATATTCAAGAATACATGGTGTTAGGATGGATAAACAATATGGATAGGAGTTGCACTGATAATAAAAGACGGGATCAGTACATTAGTATGAGAGGATTTCAGATCAGAAGGACAAGGCATGGAATCTGTTTGGGTGAAGCTAAGGAACAGCAGGGGGCAGCAGACATTGGGTTAGCGTTATTATAGGCCACCAAATAGTGGTTGTGTGGGGCATAGGATTAATCAAGAGATGGGGGAAGCATGTAGCATGTGCAAAAGTTATCATGGTGCCTTCAATCTGCATAATGACTGGGAAACCAATTGAACACTAAAGCTGTGGAGGACAAGTTTCTGGAGTGTTAGAGCAGTATGTTGAGGAGCCAACTGGGCAACACTCTATTTTAGATCTATTATGATATAATGTAAAAGGGCTAAGTTTCAGTCTTGCTGTAAAAGAACTTCCAGGGATGAGTGCCCACAATATGATTGAATTTTGTATTTATTTTGGAAGTGAGGTGGTTCAATCTGAAGCAAGGGTATTAATTTTGAATAAGGGAAATTATAAAGCTGGAACTACTAACTGGCTGGGGTGATATGGAAAAATACATTAAAAGGCATAACTGTACATACATAATGGAGAGTCTTACAACGAAATGACCAACAGCAACTATGTATTCCTTCAAGGTTTAAAACTAAAAAAATGTTGACTGAGCTTACAAAGGAAGCTCAGGTTTGTATAAGGTTAAAGAAAAAGCCTAAAAGGTTTCTAGAAATAACAATAATTCCTAATATTGGGAGGTTTTTAGAATACAGCAAAGGAGGATCAATAAATTAATGGGGAAAGGAAGAATAGGGATACAATCTAGCAGAAAACATAGAAACAGACTAGAAACACTTGTATGAGAATGTAAAAAGGACACATTTGGCTAAAGTGAATGTGGTTCCTTTCCAGGCAGAACAAGGAGAATTTACAATGGGGAGCAGAGAAATGGCAGAGAAACTGAATGATTATTTTGGGTTGAATCTTGTGTTTCTTTGGCTAAGTCTCAGTTTTGCTGAGTCTTTTTTTTTGGACGGGGTGGTTTGTTGCCACGAATTCTGGCAAGTTTTCTCACCGTGTCCAACTAAACTCTCCGCATTAATTATCTGCCACACCCCTACTGCATCTCTCTCACAGACAATTTATGCCCCATCTTACCATGTGCCAATCCCTGGATCAACTCACCACTCCATGGATATCCACTAAAAGAATGGCATCACTTGCGCCCATGCTATCTTTGACAGTCTGTAATGCACCTGGACAGGCACTGTCAATCTGGAGCTGCCCTGCACAGTTCCTGACATTTTCTTTGGATGTAACAGGCAGGGGGAAATTTGTGCCCTGCTTTGTGAGAAGGGTCTGGGAGATCCAGCTGGATGGGGTGGTGCTAGCACAAGATTTCCTCTCCCCACAAGACCAGCAATGGATGCTATGACACCAGACCACGGCAAACTGGTCCAAGTTTTGTACTTGGGTTAAAGTAGTCTCAGCTATCTCAGAAGAATACCCAGCACTACAGGAAGAAGGTTAATGTCCCCCTCCAGTCTGCAAGCATAAGTACCTGATACCTGGGATTCACTTGCTACACTAGAGTGAGTGAGCGTGATCACAACAACTGACTGGCTGAAGATACAGCCTGTTCCAGTGCAGGCCACATGTTCCCGAATGCACAAACACTGTCCTTGCTGCACCATTACAGTGAGAGTTGTCAGTGCAGGCGCAGACACAACTGTAAGTGAATCAGAAATGTGTATCCTGAGATACAAGTGCCCGGGTTCTGTCCTGGAGGTTCTGTGGAGCATGTGTAAGTTAAATCTGCCAGGTGCTTGCTCTGGGTTCCTTGTCAAATTTTCTCAACATCAACCTTATTTGTCCAAGAGTGAATGCAATAACCCAAGACTATTAATGCACCCACATTCGAACGCAGGCATAACAATTGAAAAAGTTAATACAAATAGCGTTAAAACTGCAGTAACCAAAATAGCATGAATGTAATAAAATAATGAGTAAGGGATATATATGTACGTATTTATGAGCAATAGGGAAAGGGGAGAAACTGGGAGGAGGAACCCACAAGCCCGCATAGAAATCATGTGATGCGTCCTTAGGTACCTTACACAACACAAAACCAAATAATTGACAATAGGGCAAAACTCAAAATAATGCATTGACGGATATGAAGAATTAAAAGAAAATAATAAATGATAGCAAACAATAAAGCTGGATTTTGTGGCATGCTGCATTGCCATATATGACGCTGTTTGCTGATTGGCTAGAATTTGCCGCATAAACATATATGGTACCTTCTCCTTCCTGAAAAACAGGAAATGCACCTGATTAGCTGCAGTATGAACAGAGGTCAGGGATTGTCTGACCAGATTAGAGAACGCATGGCCTTCCTGCGAGACTGTGTCACGTTGTCTCCCTGCTGTAATCGATTGCCACTTGAATAAAAGCTACGGGTTAAATAATTGGCTCAGTGCTCTCTTGCTTTATTTTGTGCAACCATCTGCAGTCCACTCCTACAAAGAGACCCATTGTATACTTGTTGCTTCCCCCCCACCTCAACACACAGCGCCCCCTCTAAAAGGGCTAGAGGTAGATTGTGTAGCAATGTAAATTAATTTAAGCTATCATGCTGGGGATTACAGTATGTTTCTGCAAATTATGTTAGTTACAAATCCAATTTATATTTCCAGCCGATTAATTCTAAATTAATATTGTTAAGATCCCAGCTAGCCTCATTACTGGACAGGTCAGACCCCAGACTGAATGCTGGCTTGATAGATCATATTTTGTTAGATTGCTTTGGTTTTAATAAGGTGGTTTTTCAGTGAAACACAAACATGCAATGCGGCAGATTTGGTTTTAAGAACAAGACAATAGTTTATTTGGAAAAGAAATGAAGATAAAATAGAATAATTCCAACACAAGTTTAACATTTAGAAACAGTCAGTAAAGGGTGGCACGATGGCTAAGTGGTTAGCACTACTGCCTCATAGCGCCAGGAACCCGGGTTTGATTCCACCTTCGGGTGACTGTGTGGAGTTTGCATATTCTCCCTGTGTCTGTGTGGGTTTCCTCTGGGTGCTCTGGTTTCCTCCCACAGTCCAAAGATGTGCAGGCTAAGTGGATTGGACATGCTAAGTTGCCTGTAGTGTTCAGGGATGTGTAGATTTTGTGGGTTATAGGGGGATGGGTCTAGGGGGGGACTTGTTGGACTGAAGGGCCTGTTTCCACACTGTAGGTTTTCTATGATTCTATAATGAAAATATAATCCGATTAATCCTGAATGTTTCGGGAACAGTGACCATAATTCTGTGAGTTTTAAGTTACCTATGGATAATGATAAGTATAGTCCTCGGGAGAAGGCACTAAATTGTGGGAAGGCCAAGTACCAGATTGGGGGTGGCTGTTTGAGGCAGAGGGAATCATCTAGCATGTGGGAATCTTTTAAAAGCCAATTGATTAGAGCTCAGGACGAGCATGTTCCTGTGAAAATGAAGAGTAAGGATGGCAAGATTCGGGAACCTTGGATGACAGGAAAATTGTGAGCTTAGTCAAAAAGAAAAAGAAGGCATATGTAATGTTTGGGAAATTTAAGACAGACAGAGCTCTCAAATAATATAGAGAAAGCAAGAAAGAACTTAAAATGGGAGTTAGGAGGGCTAAAAGGGGCCATAAAATGTTCTTGGCAAACAGGATTTAGGAAAATCCCAAGATATTTTGTACATATATAAGGAGCAATAGGGTGGCTAGGGAAAGGATATGTCCACTCAAGGACAAAGGGGAGAATTTATGCGTGAAGCCAGAAGAAGTGAGTGAGGTTCTCAATGAATACTTTGCATCGACATTCACAAAGGATAAGGACATAGTGGATAGTGAGTCTAGGGAGAGGTATGCTGATATTCTAGAACAAGACCTCGGAGCTGCTGGGGATTTTGAAAAGCATTAAGGCAGAGATGTTCCCAAGACCTGATGGGATCTATCCCAGAATGCTGAGGGAGGCAGGTGAGGAAGTTGCTGGGGCCTGTTACAAAATCTTTGTATCCTCATTAGTCACATGAGAGCTCCTAAAGACTGAAGTATAGTCAATATTGTTCCTTTGTTAAAGGAGGGCAATGGGAATAATCTGGAAAAATACAGGCTGGTGATCCTTATGTAGTGTTAGGGAAAGTATTGGAGAAGACTCTTAGGGACAGGATTTACTCACATTTGGAAAAGTATGGAATTATTAGCAATAGGTAGCATGGCTTCGCGTGAGGAAGGTCATGACTCACAAACTTGATTGAGTTTTTTGAGGAAGTGACAAAGATAATTGATGAGGGTAGGGTGGTAGATGTTGTCCAAATGGACTTTAGCAAGGCCTATGACAAGGTCCCTCATGGCAGGCTGATATGAAAGGTGAAGTCATATGGGATCCATGGTGAGTTGGTAAGATAGATACAGAGCGAGCTTAGTCATAGAAGACAGAAAGCAGCTGTGGAAAGAATTTGTTCAGTTTGGAGATCTGTGACCAGTGCTGTTCCCTGTTGTTTGTAAATATATATAAATAATATGGAGCAAAATGTGGGCGGTCTAATTAGTAAGCTTGAGGATGATGCAAAAATTGGATGAGCTGCAGATAGTGATGAGGATTGCCAGAAGAAACAGCAGGATATAAATGGACTGGAGACTTGGGCAGAGATATGGCAGAATGGAATTTATTTTGGACATATGTGAAGTGATGAATTTTGGAAAGTCTGATGCAGGAGGGAAGTATACAGTAAATGGCAGAATCCTTAAAATCATTAACATACAGAGGGATCAAGACTGACAGGTCCAAAGTTCCCCAAAAGTGGCAACTCAAATGGATAAGCTGGTCAAGAAGGTGTATGGCATGCTTGCCTTCATTGGCCAGGGCATATAGTATAAAAATTGACAAGTCATGTTGCAGCTGTATGAAACTCTAGTTTGGCCACATTTGGAATATTGCGTATAGTTCTGGTTGCCACACTACCAGAAGGATATGCAGTCTTTGGAGAGGGTACAGAAATTGTTTACCAGGATGTTGCCTGTTTTGGAGGGTATTTGCTACAAGGAGAGATTGGACAAATTTAATTTGTTTTTCCTTCAACATTGGAGGTTGAGGGATGACCTGATAGAAGTTTACAAAATTATGAGCGGTATGGATAGAATGGATAGTCAGAGTCTTTTTCCCAGGGTAGAAATGTCAATTACTAGTGGACGTAGGTTTAAGGTAAAAGGGCAAAATTTTAAAGGAGATGTGAGAGGTGAGTTTTTGACACAGAAGGTGGTACATGACTGGAATGTGCTGCCAGAGAATGTGGTAGAAGCAGATACTATAGCAACTTTTAAAAACCATCTTGACAGATACATGAATAGGCAGGCAAAAGAGGGATACAGACAGCATAGAGGTAAAAGGTTCTTAGGCTAGAAAGGTATCATGTGTGAGCAAAGACTTAGTGAGCCGAAGGACCTGCTACTGTACTGCACTGTTCTTTGTTCTTTGTTATTCCTTTACAGTACTCCCGTCAGACAGAATGCCCTTCTCTTTCAAATCTCCAGAACTTCATTTAACTGTGACTTCAATTCCTTCTCTTGAAAATTCATTGGCCTCTTCCTGGAGCCTTCGTGTAATTGAGCTTACACATCCTCAGCTTCAAATTCACGCATGGAGTGTAAACAAACACTTCTGATCTGGAATGTTTAAAACTAAAATTTTTACACTGAGATAATCCATTTCCTAATGATTGTAAACTACCTGCCTTCTTTAGACGCAACTACCTTACACATCTAGCTTCAGTACACACATCTGTAAAATCTGCCAAACTGCAACCTGAATACTTTTACCTAAGTTGTGGGTGTTGTCCCTCATCAAAAGAAAAATAAATCAATGTCTTACCTTTTAACTAAAGGCCAATGCATAACTGTTTACTCTGTTTGCCCAAAAACTCTCTCAATGGAAAGGAAACTCTATTACACGCCATGAGTCTTCTTCTAATACCGTGTTTTAAAATAAATCACCACGGCTCCAGCGAGATTTATCTAACAGTAAAATTTCTTCACAGACTCAAAGCGAAGCCACATGCCACTAGTTCAAAATCCAAATTCTAAATTAAATGATATTAAAATATATATAAATCACACAGCTAACATCACAATTTTTTTTGCCAATGTGTATATATGGATATGACAAAAGTCCTCATTTTTTCAGGTGCATTCAAGTCCTGTATAATGATTCTTAACATAAAGAGCTCTTTGAGGGAATAACAGGCAATGTGGATAAAGGGAAACCTGTAGGTATGGTGTACTTGCATTTCTAAAAGGCATTTAATGATATTTAAACAACATGCTTTTGTTGTACATGGTAAAGTATTGGTATTGATAAAGGATTGGGTGGATAACCAAAACAGAAACTGAGGATACATGGGAAAAGTGGGGGAATCTTTGGATTGGTAAATTGTAATGAGCGGATTCTTAAAGGGATCAGTATTGAAAACTGAACTACATACAATTTATATCAATGACTTGGAAGTCTGTAATAGTAGCTAAGTTTGCTGATGATACCAAGATAGGGAGGAAAGTAGGTTGGGGATTGCAGTTAAAGGGATATAGACAGGTTAGGTGACTGTGCAAAAATTTGGCAGATAACATGGGAAAAAGTGAAACCAGTCCACTGAACAAGAACAAAGAATGGAAGAATGAAAAAGTAGTGTATTTATTAAACGGAGAGACACTTGCAGAACTTAATGGTATAGGGGTATCTGGATGTCCTCGTATGTGAATCACACAAGGTTAGTATTCAGCTTTAGCAAAATGAAATATACAAAATCCTGAGGGGACCTGATAGGATGAATACAGGGATACATTCCCCTTGTGGGAGATGTGAGAATTAGGGATATTGTTTAGGAATATGAAGTCTTGCTTACATGATAGAGATGAGGAGAATATTGTTCGCTTATCAGGTCACTGGTCTCTGGAATTCTCTCTCCCACAAAGCACTGGAGCTGTATCATCAATTGTATATAAGGCTGAGTTAGCTAGATTTTTGATGAACAAGGGAGTGAAAGATTATTCGCAGTAAACAGGAGGTTGCTATTGCAAACACAATCAGATTACCCATGATCTTATCATGTGGTGGAGCAAGCTTGAGAAGCCAAATGGCCTCCATTTGCTCCTATGATCTTATATTCACATGTTCTTATGCCACCTGCCTATTGTAGACCATCACAATAAGTAAGTTCCATTTGTGGCCTGCATGGGTGCACTTCTGGGATATTTCTGATCAAGGACAGACGCGTAACTGAGAAACAAATCATGCAGATGCCTGGAGACAACTTGAGGAGCAGTTTCCTCAGGTCAGGAGGCAGCATGTGGATCTCTGTCTGGGTCGGGGCCGGGACTGCAGTGGGTGATGGTGGGGTAGGTGGGAAATACTTGCCGCAGAAAGCCGTCATCCCATCTGCCCTTTCTCCACCTTCCCTCTCCTGAACTACCGTCGCTTTCCTTTGTGCTGAGAGCTGGCGATTACTTTGCTGCCCTCCGGTGAGGGGCTGGACTGTTAGGGGGCAGCCTGTGCTTCCCCCTGTTCCAGCTGGCAATCTGAATACAGAGGCTGTTGCTGACTGAAGGCTAATGTACTCTCAGTTGGTGCCTGCGTTCCATGCTCCTTTCAAGTGGCCACTCTTCCTGTTGATGGAGATATCAGGGGAAAAGCCAAAGACATCATCACTCTGATGTTAGAGGCAGACTCTCACAAATCGTGGAAATGGGAAATGCTGGAGTACCTCACTTTTTTCTTTCCTGATGCTGCTGCAGAAGAGTCCTGTTTGTTGATAGTCCCTAAGGCACAGCATCTCCATCCAGCTGAAGAGTGCTTGGAAACCCCCTTCCCCCTCCACTGAGGAGAATCCAACTCTGCCCCTGTCTCTGTCAATGGCTCCTTCACATTTGCTTCACCCTGTGTCAGCCCCAGCCTGGGGGCAAGGGATCACTCTTGTGTATTTCCCTGAGCAACTAAACACCACAAGGAGCTCGAACAGTTCATCAACTTCACTAACACCTTCCACCCAACCTTAAGTTCACCTGGACCATCTCTGATACCTCTCTCTCCTTCCTAGACCTCTCTGTCTCCATCTCTGGTAGCCACCTGGAAACTGATATCTATTTCAAGCCCACCAACTCCCACAGCTACCTAGACTACACTTCCTCTCACCCACCTTCCAGCAAGAATGCTTTCCCCTATTCCGACTTCCTTTGCCTCTGCCCCATCTGCTCCCAAGATGAGGCATTCCACTCCCAGACATCCAGATGTCCTCATTTTTCAAGGACGCAATTTCCCCTCTACAGTGGTCGAGAACGCCCACGACCGCATCTCTTGCGTTTTCCACATCTAAGCCCTCTCACCGCCTCCCCGCAATAACAACAAAGACAGAATTCCCCTTGTCCTCACGTATCACCCCATTAACCTCTGAATACAACGCATCATTCTCCGCCACTTCCACCACCTGCAACCTGACCCCACTACAAAGGATATATCTCCCTCCCCACCCTTATCTGCCTTCCAGAGGGACCTCTCTCTACACGACTCTCTCATCCACACCACACTCCCCACTAGCCCCACCACCCCCGGCACTCGTCCCTGCAGGAGGTGCTACACCTGCCCCTACACCTTCCCCCTCACCCCCATCCCAGGCCCCAAGAAAACCTTCGACATTAAACAGATGTTCATCTGCACATCCGCTAATGTGGTGTATTGTATCTGCTGTTCTCGATGTGGCCTCCTCTACATCGGGGAAACCAAGCGGAGGCTTGGAGACCACTTTGTGGAACACCTACGCTTGGTCCGTGACAAATGACAATACCTCCCAGTTGCGAGCCACTTCAACTACCCCTCCCACTCCTTGGACGACATGTCCATCCTGGGCCTCCTCCAGTGCCACAATGATGCCACCCGAAGGATGGAGGAACAGCACCTCATATTCCGCCTGGGAACCCTACAGCCCAATGGTCTCAATGTGAACTTTACTAGCTTTAAAATCTCTCCACCCCGACCTCATCGTCCCTGGCTCCTTGGCCTGTCCATCTTTTCTCCCACCTATCCGCTCCTCCCACCTCACTGACCAACCCCCACCCCCAATTCCTACCTACTAGCCTCATCCCTGCCTCCTTGACCTGTCTGTCTTCCCTCCCACCTACCCTCCCCTCCCTCCTCACTGACCAACCCCCATCCCAACTCCTACCTACACTCACCTTTACTGGCTTCATCCCCACCTCCTTGACCTGTCTGTCTTCTCTCCACCTATCTGCTCCTCTATCCATCTTCTATCATCGCCACCCCCCTCTCTATTTATTTCAGAATCCCCTTCCCCTCCCCTATTTCTGAAGAAGGGTCCAGACCTGAAACGTCAGCTTTCCTGCTCCTCTGATGCTGCTTGGCCTGCTGTGTTCATCCAGCTCTATACCTTCTTATCTCAGATTCTCCAGCATCGGCAGTTCCTCCTATCCCTGGAGGGGACCAGGCTGTTTACCTCTGGCCACTTTTAGTTTCTGATTGCTGCAAGGAAGGGACAGAGGGGGATGCAAAGAGGTGTTTCCCCAGAGTGTGACCTCTTGAGACACCCTAGTGGAGGGGGTGGGTATGACCCAGTGTTGGGGTAGGGTTGTGGGGGTGGGGGGGGGGGGGTTGCGGTTTGGGGGCAGAGGGAGGGAAGAGTTTGTGGGATAACAAGGTGTAGAGCTGGATGAACACAGCAGGCCAGGCAGCATCAGAGGAGCAGGAAAGCTGACGTTTCAGGTCTGGAGATACTAGGAACTGCAGATGCTGGAGAATCTGAGATAACAAGGCGTAGAGCTGGATGAACACAACAGGCCAAGCAGCATCAGAGGAGCAGGAAAGCTGACGTTTCAGGCCTAGACCCTTCTTCAGAAATGGGGGAGGGAGGGGGGTCGAAGGCAAGGAGGGGTCTAATGGAGAGAGTCAGTGAGAGCTGCTGAGAGCCAGGGGCTGGGTGGGTGTTGAGGAAAGTCCATCCCCAGGGTGCGGACGGGGTTCCCTGAGCACTAGCTACCGGGGGAGGTGAGTGCTGTGGGATCTAGCACAGCCAGCGTCACGGAAAGTGGTGGTTTCACGCTGAGTAGCTGAGATCTTATACAAGAGGGTAGAGGGAGGATGGGTGGGGGCAGGTTTCTTGACTCATGGGGGCGGGGTGGTTGATCCTCTGGTAATATTTCTGCGTTATCTTTCGGGGAGATCTGGCAGTTTGTCAGCTGTGTGTGTGTGTGTGTGTGTGCCTGTCTCTCGCTCTGTGTGTGTCTGTGGAGGGTAGGAAGCTGATTGTGGGAGCGGATCCGAAAACCGCAGTTTGAAGCTGGGGAAAAGGGATACAGGGAGGGAAATCTCTGCTCTTATCCCTTTTCAGAAGCAGCCTGGCCCCGGTTTGAACATGAATAGCCGCTTGGCCGCTCTCTGCAGGATCGCTGTCCTTTTGACCTTCCTTTGGGCAGGTAGGGCTCACCACAGTCTCTGGGATCCTCTGCCTTCTCTTCGCCTCCTTCATTTGGGAGAAGTCCTCTTGTCCCCCTAGCTCTGTCTCTCTCTTCCCCCAAGATTCTAAGGACATCCCGCGGTTTTGGGGTGGGGTGGGGGGGCGGTGGAGGAAAAAGGCGCTATATATATATTTTGCCAGCTCTTGAGGAGATCCCGATGTTGATTTCCCCCTGTCCGCCCCGGGTCTGCTGTTTCCTGCACCATTCCTGTTGGTTTCTGTCTGTGAAAGTTTTGTCTTTTTTTTTCTGTCTCTCTCCACAGTCCTTGCGAATTCCAGCTTCAAAGTAGCTCAGTATCCCGAAATCCTGAACCAGACCGTCGGTTCCAACGCGACTTTCTTCTGCACCTTCCCGTTTGCTCGGGATGTGTCCAGGATCCGGGTGAGCTGGTGGAGGGACGGTGAGCGGGGTTTCCTCCGGGAAAAGAAGGATTCCAGGTATCACTTTGAAATCCGGAATAAAGCCAGCGCCGCCTTCCACCTCCGGGGTGTGGATGTCTCCGACTCCGGGCTCTATTACTGCCGCGTTAACCATGAGGGCAAGGTGGCTAGCGGGAGCGGCACACGGCTCCTGGTGACCGGTAAGTAAATCACATTTACACCCTTACCCCAACTCAACACGGATGGGGACGATTCCGCGAACGGGAGGCTTTTGTAATCTTAGTCAGATCCCAGATCAGCGAGAGAGTATCCCAGGCAGGAATCTAAAACATTGCTGGCACCCTTACTGACCTCCAGCTGCAGGGACAAAAACAAAGTTGCTGGAAAAGCTCAGCAGGTCTAACAGCATCTGTGAAGGAGAAAACAGAGTTAACGTTTCGGGTCCGGTGACCCTTCCTCAGAACTGATTCATTCATTCAGAGCTGGTAAGAACTGCCGATGCTGGAGTCAGAGATAACAGTCCAGTTCCACAATGTGTTACCTGAGACCCATTCATCCCTCTGTCTTCGAGACTGCCATCATTTCACACCCGGGAATATTGGCCCAAGGACCGAGAGACGGGGATTACAACGTGTTTAAGTCATGAGTTATTTCTCACTCCATTGCAGAGTCAAACTGGAAAACTCTCCACAAAAAAAAACAGATTGTAAATGAGCAAATGAAATTTTGGCATTTATTGCTCAAGGAATAGAGTATAAAAGTGAGGAAATGTTGCCGCACCCGTACAAGGCTTTAGTGAGACCACACCCGGAGTATTGCATAAAGTCTTGGTCTCTTTGAGGAGGGATGTAGTTGTATTGGAGGCAGTTCAGAGGAGGTTCCCAGATTGATTCCAGAGATGAGGGGTTTGTCTTAGGTAGAGAGATTGAGCAGTTTCGGCCCATACTGTATGGAGTTTAGAAGAATTAGAGAAGATCTAATCGAGGTGCAGAAGATGCTAAAGGCGATTGACAAAGTAGACATAGAGAGAATGTTTCCCCTTGTGGGTAAACTAGGAGAGGTTATAATTTTAGGACTGGGGTAGCAGATTTAAAACAGAACTGAGGAGCAATTACTTCTCTGAGGGTCGTGAATCTATGGGAATTCCCTACCCCAGAATGCGATGGATGTCTGGGACACCTAATAAATGTAAGTAGGAGACAGAATTTTAATGAGTTAATGGGTTAAAGGAAGGCAAGTGGAGTTGAGGTGAAGATGAGACCAATGCTGATCATGTTGAATGTCGGAGTAGACTCTGAATTGCTTACTCTTGCCTCTAGTTTTATGAGCCTCCGGACCCTGTGTCTCTGCAGAAGCCTGGGTTTTATGGGAATATTTGAGCAGGGATTGAATATCCCGGGGCTGGAGAATCCCCTTTGGATAACGATCTGATGGCGCCTCTGTGTCCATTTAATCCTCATTCCGAGATAGCAGGAACTGCAGATGCTGGAGAATCCGAGACAACAAGGTGCAGAGCTGGATGAACACAGCAGGCCAAGCAGCATTTCTGATGAAGGGTCTAGGTCCGAAACGTCAGCCCTTCTGCTCCTATGATGCTGTTTGGCCTGCTGTGTTCATCCAGCTCTGCACCTTGTTGTCTCTAATCCTCATTCCAATCAGTTTACCCCTGGCTGGCCCTGACCCTGAGTCCCTGAAACTAGCGGAATAACCATGTAATTTCCAGCCTTTCCCCGCAATCCTTCCCAACTTTCACTGAAAGGCAGATGAAACCGGGATTGAAATCCTGTTGAACATGAGCTGTAGCGGATGCCCTGGTTTCTCTTTAGTGTTACACTGGCGGTATGTAACACATTATCACCAGGAGAGAGGGGAATAGACCTGCGAGTGTTTAAACATTAAAAAAAACTTTAGACTTAAAATTACTCAGTGGGGGTCTGTATTAAAATTAATAAAGGCTAACATGAACATAAAATCAAACTCCATTAATTAGCGGATTAATTTACTCGGTTATTTTCTACAGTGAGATGGAATGGACAACAGTTGAAGGTTATAATATAGAGTTAACGCGGTGGCAATATTTCACAAACGCTTGGCGAGTTTATATCATTATCTCTCTTGTATCACTTGCGTGTAATGCTGGGGCTATATTCCCTCCCCTTATACTTATATCGTCTCCCCATATCCCTATAATCCCTCTCTTTATCCCTATATTCCATTCCCTAACCCTATATTTCCTC
>NC_063346.1:50474696-50518387 GCF_021869965.1 Rhincodon typus
TGTCCCTATATTCCACCCCCCGCCCTACATTCCCTCTCTTTATCCCTTTATTCTCTCCCCATTTCCCTGCTAGGATTTTCCATTTGGTTTAGTAACAATGGAATTGGAGGCATTTTTAGGAAGACTGTCTCATTGCACGGAAAGATCCCAGGAACGGGCCTGATCTTCCACGGGGCACTGACCCAGGGCCGTGCTCTGTGCTGTCCGCCAGTACAGAATCCCCAGCAGGTTTAGGACACACTGCCCTCAGTGCGAATAGCCCTGGGAGGTATCTGGTCAGCAGTTGGCCATTCCCCTGGGCTCAGAGACCTCTGCACGTTGGGACACCGGACAACTACCGGACAAGCGCGGAGTTTTAACCGTGCAGCGGGGCGATGCGTTGTTAATATAGGGAGGAAAGGAGCTGGGGTGGGGGAGGTGATTGACCAATACCGATTTTTTTGGTAAAATGAGGCTCTGCCATAAAACAGAACGTTCCCGTCTGCCACATTATCGGGAGATAACAGTGTCATCGGAATTTCTTCTGTGCCCCACCAGCATCTGGTATTTGTGTGGTGCCCCCGCCTCGCCCCCAGCACATACTGAGAGGTGACTGAGGGCTCTTTCCAAGAGTGGATTGTGAGCAGGAGAGAGATGGAGTTTGTGAATGAACTGACCACAGGGTGGGTCTGTAGGGGCAGGAGAAGGAGTTACTGGGGGATCTCCCCGTGATGAGGCGCAGACCCAAGAAAGATGCAGCCCAGACCTGGAGCAGTGGGGAGGGTTTTGGGGGGAGGCTGGGAGCTGCAAGGTGGAGAGCGGTTTTGTGTGGGGCTACGGAATCGGGGGGCAATGGGGTCTCACAGAAGCTCCAGCCTGAGAGCAGTTCCGAACCACTTTCACTCGGCGTGTGTCATTGATCGGGCGAAATAGACACAGGGACTGGCTGTGAAACTGCACGGGGAGCCTACCATTGGGATCTTACCGTGCCTATCGGCTGCACTGAACCGGGGATCCAGGGCTCACAGCGGGACTCAGCAAACACAGGGAGGGCTGACAGCAAGAGAATGATTAAAGCACCGCTCGCTTAAATAAAGACCAAATTGGACAAGCAGAAAGAATGCAGCAGCAGTGCGAAATAAAAGCAAGAAACTGTGGAGATCGGAACCTAAACCAAACTAGGGAAGTGCTGGAGAAACCCGGCAGAGCTAGCAACCTGTGTGTGTAGATTGAGTTCACATTTCCAGTTCACTAGCCACTGTTCAGACTCGGAAGCAAAGCAGGCCGGTTCTATCGGCTGTAGCCAGTACCGAAAGAGCAGTGCAAAGTGAACTTGAACCCCCACCAAAAGTCCCGCTCGCTGCAGCTGTTTGGTACCTCAACAGGCTTCCATCTCCTCAGAGGGAGCTTGCTACAGGTGTAGCGGTAATACTATACCCGGTCCGAGCTGCTGTGTCATTCCGAATTCAATATCACTCTCGTGCTTTCACGACGGCAGCATAACAGGAGCTTGTTCAGACCATCAGCCGTGACCAAATTAAATATCCTGACCTACCCCTCATATCTCTTTTAGCATATTTGGTTCACACAAGTCTTGACAGTTACAATTGGTTTAATGTCAGTCATAGTTGATTAATTGCTATTTAACAGAAGTCTTAACAGTTACAATTGGTTTAATATTGATTGTTATTTGTGAAAGAAGATTTCAAATTTCCTGTGCAGAAGTATTTGTGAGCCTCATTCCTGAAAGGTTTCGTTCTAATTTGTACCCCGTTACCCCGTACTACACTCGCCAGTAGCAGAAATAGCCACTCTGTAATCAGCTTATATCTCCCAATGCTGTTAACTTCAATCACATCGCCCCCTCAGCTACTTAGCTGTAGAGAATACAGATGTTTTTTTTCCCCTGTCGCCACTTCTTCCTAACTAGCCCTTGGAGGCTCCAGAGAACACGTTGGTAAATGCAAACAGCATTCTGTCCCAAACCAATTCCACCATGCTCAGGACTGTTTCCAGGGCCTACATCAGGGTTTTTTTTAAAGCGGGCACATGAACTGGATCCAATTGTGTTCTAACAGTGGACACACCACAGCCAGCATTCCACGAGCCTTTTGGTTGTTTTCTGTATCAGTTTATGGCATTTTAATAATTGATGTACCACTCCCAACGCCCGAAATCTCTCTGGATGCCCCCACTGATATTCCCCAATTAGAACAGATTCAGTTCTTTCCTTTCCAGCTCCAAAGTGAACGGTTCTCACATTAGCCTATATCGAAATGTGCTTTTCCAGTTTCTCCCATTTCCTTAGTCTACCGCTATCTCTTCGTGAAGCTATCCATTCACATTACTAACCTTTATCTTTTGGACCATCACTGATATGCAGGCGTGGTTCCCTCCTCCCTAAGTCTAAGTCTAATCAATCTGGTGTGCAGTGCACTCCTGTCAGTTCGATTTTCCCCATTCGGCGTTCCTGCCATTCGCCTAATTTTCCGATCCTTAGTCGGTGAGCGTGAACAGCCGACAGTCTCAGAGCTAGAGATATCCAATACAGTCACTCAACTCCAGCCCCTGGGTTTGTGAGCGACCACAGAATTAACCCGAGCGCTTCTCAATAGCATCTGTTTTTATTTGTGATCTAAATATGTCGAGGAGGACAGGGGTCTTTTTGAAGATTTTAGCGGCGGCCGACGTATGAAGGAGGGTAAAACTCAGGCGCTGAAACCCACCGAGTGAGTGTGTCTGAGATTAAAGGTATATTTTCTGCTGCCTATCAGTATTCCTGAGGTTGGGAAAACAGAGAGCGGAGAGGAAAACTTCCGTATCCCAGTCTCTAAAGACCCTCAGAGCGAAGGTGCCGTCGGCGTAAATCCGGGAGAAAGTGTTCTGTGTGCACAGAAATAAAACAAAAGTCAGATTTAAACTCGGGCCGAGAGAATGTGGGTCAGACAGAATCCTAAGAGGGATGACTCAAATGAATGTAGCAATAAAAAAAGTAACAGGACAATTAAAGCTGCAATTGAACCCAATGGGATGATCCCCACTGGAAACTGACGCGAGAATGATACTGACTTTCTCTCCCCAAGCTTCCGCGGATCCTCCCCAGATTGTCCCGACCTTGTTTGGGAGAGAGTCCGCAATCTTCCTGAGACTTGCCTGTATCTCTGGGGCCTTTCACTCGGACGAGATCAGTATCAATTGGTTTGTGAACGGCAGCGAGGTGCTGAGCGGAATCCGCAGCCAGGTCGAGCCAAGGCCGGACAAACGCTTCAGGGCTTCCAGTTACCTGGAGGAGACGCAGCCTGTTCGCAATGGGACGGTGTACAGCTGCCGAGTGTCGCACCGTGGCAAGCGGGTGGAAACCCGGTACACTTACATCTCCGGTGCTGAAGGTACGGCGCTTTCCAATAGCTTGTTTGTGGGGTTTTTGTACCAGTCTGTCTGTTCTAATCCTAATTCCCAGCACTTGGCCCATAGCTTTGTATGCCTTGGAGTCGCAATCTAAATACTTCGTCAATTTGTCCTCTGAAACTAGTGGGACGTGAACGTGGGTCTGCTTTGTAAACTGGCTGTACTACACACAGACATATTTCTGTCAGAAAGTTAATGCTTGGAAGATTGGTGACCTAGTAGCTTTCTAAAGGCGATGCCATAGAAGATTGGGAAATGAAATTCGGGGCTCCCAAAGACAAAACCAGATTAATAAGCCCCTCAAAGGGAAAGTCTCCTCCAGTGCTATCTGATTTGTTCATGCCCCCTATCAGTGGCATTTCCTTGTCTGAGTAGGAGCAGTTCATGGAACATGTCTTGAGGAGTTAGTGACCTGCAGCAATAACCATTTCCCACTCTGCCATCTGCCAGCAGATAGCATGTGTAAGGCATAGAAATCAGGTACATTCCTCAGAAGGCCATCTCACTCTGATCAAACTCCTAGTGCTAATGGAGAAGACCCGGTGAAATAAAACACATGTATTGTATCTTAACACAGACTTACAATCCTGACTGGCTCCTTCATTCAAAATCACTTGGGTGGCCTTCATTTTAAAACCCTTTAACTTCTATCAGCAAGTGCTTACAGCATATTTATATTCTGTGGAGAGTGAAGACCCTAAAGACCCCCAATTTTTGCTGCAGCGTTGTATTTTGGGATTGTAATGTAGAGTACATTATTACACCCGTGCCTTGGGATAAAATATTTGTCAGCAGGGAAATATTTTGCCAAATGCCTGCTCACAAACTTGATGGCTGTTAAAGGTCTGATATTTTGACATTTGGGCTAACTCCTGTCACCACAATTCAGAAGTTAAAGTAGAAATTGATCAACCTGAAATGGCATTGATCAGTTTCAGTAGCTGTGAAAGCTGAGATTGAGTGCAGCTCTGTTAGAGAGAAATGTTGACATTAACCCTGAGTGCCTTCAGTTCTTTGAAGGGACAGAGCGCAGACAGGACAGATAGAAGCTCCTCTGGTCCAGGTCTACCACAGAGAAGGACCAACATCAGTGGAGAAATGCAGATTTGTTACAGAGGAGACTTTTACAGTGAGTGAGGACACAATTAGAATAGCAGACGACATAAAAGGTCAATTAAAGCATTTCTCCTCGACCCATTGTTCCATTGCCATCCTGACAATTTTACAAACATATATATTTCTAACCAGTAAGTATTATTTATAACCGCTACATTTACTGTCAGGATGTGGTATTGACAGATTAAATCACCTTATTGTTCAATGTATCAGTGTTGGAGTGTATGAGTGTTGAAGTATGCATGTGTTGTATTGTTCACACATTTCCTGTGGTATGATATTGCTACAACATTGAATTATGTATTTGTACTTTGAGCTTTTGCAGAGCCAGAATCAGGTGTTCTGCCTTGGTGGATCTATATCTGTGTTGGGAGTGGGGTTTTCCTCCTGCTGCTTCTGATTATTACAATAATACTTTGCAAATTCTGCACGTGCAGAGGTGAGCATACTGTACTTTGCTAAATTGTTTAAATTTAGAATTTTTAATGCACTTTATTTTTAAAAGTACAATTACAGTGAATTGAAGTGATATTGTAAATGAATTATACTTGTCTGAAATGCCTGTACTCATGGATTTAAACAATCAAGTCAACACTGAGAAAATTGATCTCCTATATTAATAAATTGGCAATTATTTTACATCATTAAACAACCTCTTCAGTTGCCAGTTTGACATATGAATGGAATAATTGGTCTAGTACTTCAGTTAATGCAAGGGAGGCAAAAAAATGAATCACTACCATAGATAGTTACATGTGTTGCATCAAGTATCCTGACATTACAGCTAGCACCATGCAGCACTGCTGCCTAACTCTGTCCTATTACTGTTAGGTATGATAGAAAAAAGAGGTATGTAAAATACTGCAAGTTTGGCAGTTTGTTGCCCTGGCATCCTGTAGTTATGTTGAAATCTTCAGATAAAGCAGTACTAACTCTCCTTTCCCAAGTGTTAGATTTTCCAAGGGTCCTCAAAAATCAGTAAATACTGCACTTAACAAATACAAAAACTAAAATGTAACCTCATTATCTATCTGAGGAATTGATAATGGGGAAGAAGGAAATGACAGATTAAACTAATGCCATCAGAAGATTTAAATACGTGTACTGGTCCCTCTTTATCAATTCTGCTTGTTATGTCCTCAAAGAATTTTAGCATATTTATCAAGTATGAGATCCCTTCCACAAAAGCATGGTGACTCAGTTTGATTGTGGTAAGCTTTTGCAGAGCAAGAATCAGGTACTTTGCCAACCATTTAAAACAATATTTTAAATTGGTCTTCACAGTGGAGAACTTTATAAAAGTCCCAAAGATAACGGATAAGCAAGGTATGGGAGGAAGAACTTTGCAACAGTTTCTATCACAAGAGATAAATTATTTGACAAATGAATGGGATTAGAATTACCAGGATCTGATAGCCTGCATCTGAGTGTTTTAGAAGAAGTGGCGACAAAGTTAACAAAGATATTAGTCTAAATATTCTGGAGATTACTGGATTCCAGGAGGGTTCCAGCAGATTAATTGCTCTTGTTCAGGAAGGGAAAGAGACAGAAGGCAGGAAACTGTGAGTTTGTCTAACACCTGTCTTTGGGAAGATGTTACAGTTCATTCTTTAAAAAAAGAGAAATAGCAGGACATTTAAAATGGTTTAACACAATCAAACAGTGTCAATATAGTTTTGTGAAAGGATAATTGTGTTTGACAAATTTGCTAGAGTTCTTTGTGTATACAACAAGCAGAGTAGATAAAGGGGAACTGGTAGATGTATTGTATTTAAATTTTTATACGCTATAAATTAGATGCCACATAAAAAGTTATTGCACTAAATAGAAGCTTGTGGTATTGGGAGTAATGTATTAGCATGGATTGAGGATTGGTTGACACACTGAAGACAGAGAGTCACGATTAACAGGTCTTCTTCAGGTTGGAAAGATGAAGGTTATGAATTGTCACAAGGTTCAGTCCTAGTGTCTCAATTATTTACTGTCCATATTGGCAAGTTGGGAAGGGGGCAGAGTGTAATGTATCGATATTTGCGCATGTTACAAAAATAGATGGGCGGGCATGCTATGATGAAGACATAAGGAATAGCAAAGGAATATAGATAGGTTAAGTGAGTGGGGAAAAATGTGGCCGATGGAGTTTAATGTAGGAAAGTGTGAGATAACAAACTTTGGTAAGAAGAAGTAAAAGGAGAGATACTCCAAAAAAGAGCAGCACAAAGGGATTTTTATGTTCTTGTGCATGAATCCCAAAAGAGTTAGCATACAGCTGCAGCAAGTAATTAAAGCAAAGATACATTTGGCCTTTATTGCTAGAAAATTGGAGTTTAAAAACAGGAACGTTTTCTTACAACTGTACAGGGTGTTTGTGAGGCCACAACTGAAGTAGTGTATGCAGTTTTGGTCCTTGTATTTAAAAAAGAGGGGTATAATGCCTTTGGAGGCTGTTCAAAAGAGACTCACCAGGCTGATTCCTAGGTTAAAGAGATTAATTTATCAAGAACAACTAAAATAGTTAGGGCTTTATTTATCAGATTTTAGAAGAATGAGGGTGATTTTATTGAAACATACAAGATTCTGAGGGTCTTGACAGGTTAAATGTTGCCAATAGTGGGGGAATCTCAAACTAGGGAACATAGTTATAGAATAAGGAGATACTCTGAGATGCAACAGAATTTCTTCTCTCAGAGGATAGTGAACGTTTGCAATTCTCTACTCCGTTGAGTTGTAGAGGCTAGATCCCTGAAAGAGGAGATAGAAGATTTTTGAAATATCGGTGTGGATGGTATGCTAAACTGACCTGAAAAAGGAATTGAGCCCTGGGGTAAATTATCCAATGAACCTGTTGAATGGTGACACAGGCTTGAGGGGCTGAATGGCCCATTCCTGCTCCTTTTTTCATGTTCTTATCATTATAGTATTACAATGAGATTCATTTGATGGCCGACTAATGTTAGTCCGATTGTCATGTCTTGACCAGTACGTTTTATTCTTGAGAGAGCTAATAAGAAATAATTGGCAGTAAAAAAAATCTGTCAGCAATTAGTAGGTATCTGGTTTGAAAATGAAAAGATTTTGATTGCTCAAACATTAGGATCTGTTAAATTATATGAAACAGAGTGATGTTATGCACATTCATTGAATGGGTCCTGGATTTGATTATAAAATTGGATAGTTGTGTTGATTGTTATGTCAAAGGCACTTATACATTGGAAGTCAATTTATGGTCTGTCTGATACTACCTGGTAGAGAATTTATTTAAAAATCATTTTTTTTGAATCCATTTATCCTTTCATAGGCAGACGACGAAAAGGAGAGAACAGATGTGCTCAGGTAATTTTTCCACTAGCTCCTCTGAAATACCTTAAAAATGCAGGAAAGCATTCTCGCTGCATTTTTCCCTGGACATTCTGTCTTGAACTTTGTGGCTTCTCTATAATCCACGTTTATTGAGAGCTTATACATATATGTATGCACATTTAATTATTCTCCTATAGACTGGGTTACAGGGGGCACAGTGGCTCAGTGGTTAGCATTGCTGCCTCACGGCGCTAGGGACCCAGGCTCAATTCCAGCCTCAGGTGAGTGTCTGAGTGTAGTTTGTACATTCTCCCCATGTCTGCCTTGGTTTCCTTTTAGTGCTCTGGTTTCCTCCCACCATCTGCATTTGGCTAATATCCCTTCAAACCTTTTCTATTCATATTCTTATCCAAATGTCTTTTAAACATTGTAACTGTACCTGCATCCATCACTTTGTTTGGCAGTTCATTCCATCCACAAACCATTCTTTGTCTAAAGAAGTTGCCCCTTGTGTCCTTTTTAAATCTTTCTTCTTTCTCTCTCCGGTATCTTTGTTGAGGTGATACTGCAAGAATGAACCTCCACATCATGGCCCCAATTTTAATGAGGGACTGGTGGAAATGATACGCACAAAATACCAAAACAAGCAGCATGTTTGGTAACAATGAAGATATTGAACACAACTAGTTGAGCTCACCCAATCCACTCCCTGGCCTGCAGGTGGAAAATGCAATTCAGTGGGTTTGGGACATGCACACAAATATTGACAGGAAAGGTGACTGGCAGTCAGGTAAATGGTGAGGGGAGTGAAAGCCTAGGGGCAAGTACAGTCTATTTCTTTGTGGGGTACAGAGGAATTTGGTATTGTCAAAGTCAATATCTTGCTGATCTCTTTTGTACTATTGGCTTGCAGCATATGCAGAAACCAGCTAACTTCAACATGACATATACAGCTATGGATGCCAGCAGTCTTGCAAAAGGTACAAAGCACCAGCACATGGAAAGGAAAGCAGCTTGTCCCCGTGTACCACCGAGAAACCCACAGAGAAATGACAAGCTTATTTATGCCACACCAGAACTCAGAAAGCAACAGGGCAAAAAGATGGGCTACACTGTGCAGTGAACACACTTGCACCGCACCAAATACAAGCAAGAAGTTGGTTCTCCAATCTTAGCTCAACGTGAATTAACCTGCCAATATAACAGCACCTTTTTAAATGGTTAATTCAAAGGATAATATCTTCAGTAGGTTTTTTTTAACTCTGTCTCCTCAAGAATGTTGCTGAATACGAGCTTTATGTTATAAATATAACTAATGATATGATGATAACTGATGTTAATGACAGTAACCTCATTAGAGTTAGGTAACAATTGTCTGAATGCAGCACTCGGTAAAGGAATTGTGTAGTCTCCACAAATTAAAACCAGAAGCTGAAATTGGATTTGTAAATTACAACAAAAATATCAAATTCTCTCTCTGACCCCTCCACTTTCCCAACATCCTTACCTTGAACAGCACAAAGTACATTAGCAAACAAACCACGCACAGGATTCGCCTATGATCATTTGACAATTTTGCTGTTCTTATTTGATTGTGCAGACTTGGTAGAAAAGTTCTCAGGAAGGGTCACCGGACCTGAAACATTAACTCTGCTTATTCCTTCACAGATGCTGCCAGACCTGCTGAGCTTTTCCAGCAACTTTGTTTTTGTTCTCACCAAGGCAGTGTTATAATACTTCTGGAAAACAAATTGTGAGGGCACACTTGAGAGCTTTCAAACAATAAAAAGAGACAATGATTATGAGTATCACAGGGGAGTTTGTGCAGAGCCAGTGGAGAAGAGTATAAAGTAAATAATGTCATTGGCTAAGCAAAACAAGCAAATTCTACATGAAAAGAGCAGGCAGTGAGCAAGTGCTGTTTGGATCAATCCTTTCACAGACCATGCACAGTCTGCACTAAGATGTTTGATCTCTCAGAACAAATGAATAGCTAAGCTTAGCTCAGAATGGAACTTAACAAAACATCTTTTCAATTGAGCACATTAATTTCCAACATTCCACGCCAGATGCATTCAACTAAAACCCCTGTTGCCATTATCTTAAGACATTGGAATATGTTCCACATACTGCTTGCTATATATCCATAGTTAACCACATATTTATTTGATTTCAGATAGAATTGCACAAATAGGGAAAATAGCCATTCATGCCTTGTGCCTATGTCAGCCCTTTGAAACAGCTATTGAAATATTTGCACTCTTTTCTTAAATATAGCAACTAATTCTAATAATTATTTTACTTGAACCGATATCATAGATTTTATTTGTATGCAAAACATTAGTATGTTTTAACCACTGTGCTTTTATTCTGTAGAACTAATTTACTTTCTGCTCAGTTTCCTCCATTCATTAGCCTTGCCTATTTTCTGCTATCAGCTCACTTTCCAATGTAGTTGACACACTTACCATTTATTTCAAGAGCATGGTCTTCCTTGGAACTGGCTAAAACTATAATTCATGAGTTGCTATACACTTCAGATTATCAGACAGTTCCCACTGATACACACAAAACATCAATTCATTATGGGTACTACAATTATAGATGTTTTCTGGTGCAGAGGGTGAGATGGAGCATCTTACTTGATGGCATTGACTGACACAAATTGGTGGAGAAACCGTGACTACCGAAAAAAAAGGATTGTTGAGCAATAGACACAGCAGCAGTTTTGTGTTTTAAAATTTTAATAATTAAACCAGTTTATCCCACAGAGATCCCAGTCAGTTGGGGCAGAAATTATAATAGCACATATATTTTTTTAAAATTTCTATCTTCTGATCTGAATATTGAGATTGCAAATGGTTTTAACCAAATGTTTTAACATTCAAAATCAGAGATTAAAGTCAGTGGTTTTGATAATTGTTCAATATGCCCTGTGCAACTGGAGCCTTCATTGTGTGAATTTTAAAAGATATCTATCTCTGCTTTGTAAGTTCTGCAAAATAAAAGGTTTTATTTCTGTGTTACTTCTGGGTGGAATGGCAGTTTGTAATTTTACTTTAGTTTGAGTCAAATGGTAGTCAATAAACCCTAGTGCATCAGATTCATTTATTTGCATTTATATCTTTCTTAAAATGAAAATTTATTTCAGCATAAATATTATAATGATTGATTGGAAGCTGTTTTTCTGGCCCGACGATATCTTAAAACAGTCAAGCCTATTTGGTAATTACAAGATTTCCTGTCCTGCAGGTTCTAATTTAGAAATTGGGGAAGTAAGGGATGAAAGTGTTATAACTGTTCACCCCAAAATATATTTTAGGAACAAAATTTGTAAAAGTGCATCACAAAACAATTCCAATTGAAAATGACAGAATTTGCAATCAAATTCAATTTGATTCATAACAATGTGTTCCAGGTATCACAATACAATTGTTATGGTCTTAATATTCACTGCATATTTGCCATGTCAGGAATCAGCCTGACGGTAAAACATTTCAAATTGATAATTATAGCGCATTAGAATTCAACTGTAGATCCTATTCCCTGTTCCTCTCTGAGATGGTTCAGTACAATTTCCATTCTCTTGAGGTTTACAACGCGCATTGGCATCGCCGCTTAACTACAGATAGTGATTTGGCTAGTTTTCACTCCATGTGCTAACACTAAGAAGTGGTGAATGTCACTATCTTCTGGTAAAATAGCATTGGCAGTCCCAAAGAACTTCTGTGATGAGATATAACAAAGTTAGGTCAATGTGCAAACTGCTGTGTCTGGACTGGAATTGACATGGCTTGGTCACTGAGGAGTTGGTTGAAAAAGAATACTCAGTGAGTGCGCTGCTCGGTGCGAGTCCCAGGCTCTTGGGGAGGTTCAGCTCTGGCCGGCTGAAGCGGAGATCTGTTTGTGCGGTACAGACCGGAAACTACAATCTTGTCACCGAGAGCCATGCTATTGCTGAATGGCTGGGCTTGGGGGAAGCGGCAGGCTGGCTGCTACTACAATCCCCACCAGAGACATCCCCTTCAAAAATGCTGGCGTTCTCCTTGGAGCCCTGGGGAACTGTGTTTATAACGGGTGTTGCCAGGGTTGGAGGGTGTGAGCTATGGGGATAGGCTGAATAGGCTGGGACTGTTTTCCCTGGAGGCTGAGGGGTGACATTATAGGGGTTTATAAAATCATGAGGGGCATAGATAGAGTAAATAGACAAGGTCTTTTCTTCGGGGTGGGGGAGACCAGAACTAGAGACCAGGAGAGAGGGAAAAATTTAAAAGGGACCTAAAGGGCAACTGTTTTCATGCAGAGGGTGGTGTGTGTATGGAATGACCTGCCAGAGGAAGTGATGGAGGCTGGTACAATTACAACATGGAGGTGTATATGAATAGTAAGGGTTTAGAGGGATATGGGCCAAATGTTGGCAAATGGGACGAGATTTATTTAGGATATCTGGTTGGCATGGGCAAGTTGGACTGAAGGGTTTGTTTCCGTGCTGTTCGTCTCCATGACTCTGACTGGATTTCTGGTGTGTGACTGTTTTTGTTTTACAGTGAGGCAGATATACAAACACAAATGTTAATTATTGCTGCACAGGATCAGAGTAGGACACGCAAGGCTTGACTTAAATGTATGAGAAAAAGCTTCAGGGAAATTGCTCCATAATATATATTGTTAATAAATAGAGATGGTATATATTCCTATAAATAGATTGTGTTATTCCTATTAAATTGCGTTCATATATATTCCTAATAAATGGAGATAATTGATATTGCTTAGAGTGGGACAATAAGCAGATAGATCTCTCACTCATTCAGCTACAGAACCGTGTGGAGATACTCTCTTAATTGCTTTGAGAATGGCAATGAGATAACTCGCTCATGTCAAGCCTTTATCGGGCCCTGCACCCCTCTCAGTTGAAGCTGCATACCGTGCCATATTCCCTGCAGGCTTATTTTCTTTCCTACACAGTGTTTGTAACAGTTTCTTGTCCGGTCACGTCACAGTCCTAAATTCAAAGAGGCCCAGAGAGCTAGCGAGAGCCGATCAACCGCTTAAAAAAAACTGACAGCTCTCACAGAAGTACTGACATCTGAAATTTGTGAAGGAATGTGGTTAAATCGAGAGTGCCAGTGGAGAGACAGGGCTCTGTTGGAGCAGCGGCCATAGGCAGAATTATTCAATCAGGTTTGTGTTCAGACAAAAGACTGCCGGCCTGAAACGTTATCTCCGAGCCTCACCCTCTCTCTGTCCCCGGACCTGGAGCATTCTGTTTCAGTCTCATTCGCAGCTGCAGGGGTAATTGTGTGAAGTTGCAGGAATCCTAACACCCTTTAGCTGAACTCACACTCATCCAAACTTGACACCCTCCCTTGCTTTAATTCTAAACCAAGTGCAGTGTCAGGAATGGTCAAACAAAAGCAGTTAACAGACCAACACCAAGGTGCAGAGATAGTAGGAACTGCAGATGCTGGAGAATCTGAGATAACAAGGTGTAGAGCTGGATGAACACAGCAGGCCAAGCAGCATCACAGGAGCACCAAGGTGCATCCGCCATGAATCACAAAACAGTGAGCTGAAGCAACAAAACGAGCCTTCACAAAGCTCACAACAACAAAAACAGAAGTTGCTGGAAAAGCTCAGCAGGTCTGACAGCATCTATGAAGAGAAAAAGAAAGCAGAGTTAACGTTTCGGGTCCGGTGACCCTTCCTCAGAACGGGACCCGAAACGTTAACTCTGTTTTTCTTTTCCTTCACAGATACTGCCAGATCTGCTGAGTTTATCCAGCAACTTCTGTTTTTGTTCCTGATTCATGGCATCCGCACTTCTTTCGGTTTTTATTCGGCCTTCACAAAGTTGTCCGTTCCCAGAAATAACATGGAGGAAAACCAAGTCTCAAAAAAATGATTATTTTATTTGGCTGATGTTCAAAAAGAAATCAACAGCTGATTTGATCGAGTGGAAAGTTAACTCACATCCACTCGATTGACAAGTTTGTATCATTCATCCCAGTTGAGGCGATTAGTTGAGTTTCGGTGTTGACGAGTTAGCTAGTGCCTCTCTAGTCGGTGAAATACCTTAGAGTCTTGTTCCACTTCCTGATTCTGCCAGTAAAACCACAACAGGCAATGCTGGAAACACTTAGTCTGGCAGCAAGTCTGGCGAGAGACCCCAATAAAACATTAGGTCATACTCCGTACTTATTATTGAGGTAAACACCTTCAGATTTCATCCCTTTTAGCGTTACTTGTTGCAATCTCTGTCACCACGTCCTGCCTTGCCTTCACCCGCCCGACACTCCAGAGGGACCATCTGTTCTTTCCAGTCTGGCATTTAGACACATCATTGTTCTGCCATTCTAACACTCCGATCACTTAACCTGCATCATCAGCACCTTTTCCCCCCCGGCACTCCACACCCCACCGCCGCTAGACCATAAACGCTGCCCTTCTCCACACTTCACGTCAGCTCTGATGAAGAGTCATCTCAAATCGAAACGTTAGTTTGCTCTCTCTCCGTGGAAGGTGCCTGACCCGCTGTGATCTCCAGCAATTTTTTTTTATCAGTGCCTGAATTTTGTATCAGTATTTTGCTCCTAAATCATACACCAACCTGACTTGGAAACATTATCGCATTAATATAGTTCTGATGAAGAGTGGCCGGGCTCAAAACCTTAACTCTGCTTTCTCTCCAAGATGCTGCCGGACCTGCAGAGTTTCTCCAGCAATTTCTGTTTTTGTGGAAATGTACTGCCGATCCTGCAGTGTGGCCGGGTGAAACTCTTTTCCCCAAAAGCGCCGGGTGTACCTCCCCAGCACAAATGGCTGATCGAAAAGGCGAAAGGGCGTTTGGGGATACCGCGAACGTCCCCCACATCCCGTGAACAAACAATAAAATCTGGTGTCCACCCATATCACGACAGAATTACCTCCACAGTGGGCTACTGGAGGATATCAAAACAACCCAACTGTTGCACAGACAATGGGTTCAAAACACATTGGCTGAGCTCATTGCTCAAAATATACCAACTTGTGGTTCTTGGGCAGGCTCTTCTCTGACACGATATTGAACATACATTCGTGGAGATTGCAAGCAATAACACTGTCTCTCACACCTTCAAAGTATTTATCTGTCCCACGGTGTTTCTCGGGCAGGATTTCAGACTGAGATATTCAGTGAGACCTGAAACGTCAGCCTTCCGGCTCCTCTGATGCTGTTTGGCCTGCTGTGTTCATCCGGCTCTACACCTCTTGTTATCTCAGAGTTTACAAGAGCTGGCCCAATGCCTGGGTTTGAAATGAATGAATCTGAATTGCCCTCTGCTGGTAAATGATTGTAACTTCGTACGTGATGCCTCTGCTGATGTCAACCATCATAAAACCAGTACTGTCTGCATCCCCATTAGAGGCACTGAGGACTGATAAACAGTGAGCTCAGGAATCTGTGAAGATCCCATTCCCTCGTAAACTGATCACCTGATTCTGTCCCACTCTAACATTGCGTTGGACATCAGGAAGTGACAGAGATAGTAGGAACTGCAGATGCTGGAGAATCTGAGATAACAAGGTGTAGAGCTGGATGAACACAGCAGGTCAAGCAGCATCAGAGGAGCAAGAAGGCTACCTGCTCCTCTGATGCTGCTTGGCCTGCTGTGTTCATCCAGTTCTACACCTTGTTATCTCAGGAAGTGACAGAGACCTGTCATTGGAAGGTCCCCAAAAGAAGGAACAATGCAGGAAGAATTTGAAGACGAGGTTGTTGACTTGATCGCCGAGCTGGCTTGTTTTCATCACCATGCTAGGTAACAGCATCAGTGGAGCCTCCGATGAAGCGATGTTGTTCTACCCTGCTTAGAATTTATAATGTCTGGTCCGTTATGGTGAGTAGTGTCATTTCTGGTTTTGTTCTGTATGGGTTTGTATTTGGGGTCCAATTCTATATGTTTGCTGATAGCATTACGGGTTGAGAACCATGCCTCTAGGAATTCCTGTGCATGTCTATGTTTGTCTGGGGCTACTATGGTTACCTTGTCCCATTTAAACTGATGCCCTTCATTGTCCGAGTGTATTCATATTAAGAAAAGTTCATTGTGTCGTTTTGCTACTAGCTGATGCTTATGTATTCTGACGGCTAGTTTCCTTCCTGTCTGTCCGATGTAATGTTTGTGGCAGTCATTGCATGGTATTTTGTAAATCACATTCGTTCTGCATGTTGTGGGAATGGGGTCTTTAATCCTTGTAAGTGCTTGTCGTAGAGTGGCTGTGGACTTGTGTGCCACCATGATTCCTAGTAGTCTTAGGAATCTCATTGTGAGTTCTGATATGTTCTTGATGTAGGGCAGTGTGGCCAGTGTCTTAGGGTGTACTGTGTCCTCTTGTTGTTGTCTATTTAGTTGGCACCTGTGGATGAAGTTGCAGGATATCCGTTCATAGTTCATATGGTTCTCAACCCATAATGCAGTCAACAAACATGTAGAATTGGACCCCATATACAAACTCATACAGAACAAAACCAGAAATAACACAACTCACCATAATGGACCAGACAGTATAAATTCCAAGTGGAGTGGAACAACATCACTTCATCAGAGGCTTCACTGCTGATGTCACCTAGCACGGTGATGAGACGTATGAATGAAAACAAGCCAGCTCAGCAAGTAAGTCAACAATATCACCCACAACCCGAGCTATAGATCTTTCCTAAAACCTTAAAGAATTTGAAGATGTTCCATAGACTTATTTTCAAATCTTTTTATCAAACTCTGAGATTTACCTTCTACAAAGTATGACTGCTTCATGGGAAACTATTCTGAATCACTGGATATCCTCTGGCCCCTCACAAAGTGGTCATTCTAATTGTATGAGCCATGGCAATTGCTGTTTGGAGGCAATTTCACTAAGTGGGGCATCATAACTAAACCAATTACCATTATACTCAAGACCATCTTGTTGTTTGTGCTTGAACCACTAGAAATATTCTTATCTTTAAGGTCGTTAGCCCCTACCTGAAGTGGCTCTGGTGTTTCCTCCTGTGTGTTTCATCTTGTTTATAAAGTAGATAAATAATAATGAGACTCAGGCATCGTGGGTAAGAAACATATTTCTCCTTTTCTCAAAACTCAAAGTGAAGCTGTGGTTTTGTCAGATCAGTAGATAACTTTATTTCGTTCAGACATATGAAGCGAGAGTAAGCCAAATAAAACGGTAAATTATTCATGAAGTATAGAAACCAATTATTCTCTGTCTTAATAAAGCAGATTAAAATGAAAAGGTCATTTCCCACATTAAGGCAAATGGGCCTCCTTGTTCATTGTAACAATTCTGTGATTGATTCGGAGATAGTAGGAACTGCAGATGCTGGAGAATCTGAGATAACAAGGTGTAGAGCTGGAGGAACACAGCAGGCCAAGCAGCATCAGAGGAGCAGGAAGGCTGAAGATTCGGGCCTAGACCCTTCTTTAGAAATGGGGGAGAGAAAGGGGGTTCTGAAATAAATAGGGAGAGAGGGGGAGGCGGATCCACTGAGGTTTTTCTGGAGGAAGGAGGGTAACTTCTTCAGAATAGGCATCCTTAGAAGCAGCTTCGCAGTGGGGTTTTTTCTAAGGATGCCTACATCAGGAGCTGACTCTTCAGCCATTATGTTGCTCCAACATTCAATTAGATCATGACTGATCTATATAAAGAACAAAGAGCAAAGAAAATTACAGCACAGGAACAGGCCCTTCAGCCCTCCAAGCCTGTGCCAATCCAGATCCTCTATCTAAACCTGTCGCCTATTTTCCAAGGATCTGTATCCCTCTGCTCCCTGCCCATTCATGTATCTGTCTAGATACATCTTAAATGATGCTATCATGCCCGCCTCTACCACCTCCACTGGCAACGCATTCCGGGCACCCACCACCCTCTGCGTAAAGAACTTTCCACGCATATCTCCCTTACACTTTTCCCCTCTCACCTTGAAATCGTGAACCCTAGTAATTGAGTCCCCCACTCTGGGAAAAAGCTTCTTGCTATCCACCCTGTCTATATCTCTCATGATTTTGTAGACCTCAATCAGGTCACCCCTCAACCTCCGATTTTCTAATGTAAACAATCCTAATCTACTCAACCTCTCTTCATAGCTAGCGCCCTCCATACCAGGCAACATCCTGGAGAACCTCCTCTGCACCCTCTCCATAGCATCCACATCCTTTTGGTAATGTGGCGACCAGAACTGTACACAGTATTCCAAATGTGGTCGAACCAAAGTCCTATACAACTGTAACATGACCTGCCAACTCTTGTACTCAATACCCCGTTCGATGAATGAAAGCGTGCCGTATGCCTTCTTGACCACTCTATCCACCTGCTTTGCCACCTTCAGGGTACAATGGACCTGAACACCCAGATCTCTCTGTGCATCAATTTTCCCCAGGGCTTTTCCATTTACCACATAGTTCGCTCTTGAATTGGATCTTCCAAAATGCATCACCTCGCATTTGCCTGGATTGAACTCCATCTGCCATTTCTCCGCCCAACTCTCCAATCTATCTATGTTCTGCTGCATTCTCCGACAGTCCCCTTCACTATCTGCTACTCCACCAATCTTAGTGTCATCTGCAAACTTGCTAATCAGACCATCTATACCTTCCTCCAGATCATTTATATATATCACAAACAAAAGTGGTCCCAACACGGATCCCTGTGGAACACCACTGGTCACAGTTCTCCATTTTGAGAAACTCCCTTCCACTACAACTCTCTGTCTCCTGTTGCCCAGCCAGTTCTCTATCCATCTAGCTAGTACACCCTGGACCCCATGCGACTTCACTTTCTCCATCAGCCTACTATGGGGAACCTTATCAAACGCCTTACTGAAGTCCATGTATATGACATCTACAGCCCTTCCCTCATCTATCAACTTTGTCACTTTCTCAAAGAATTCTATCAAGTTGGTAAGACATGACCTTCCCTGCACAAAACCATGCTGCCTATCACTAATAAGCCCATTTTCTTCCAAATGTAAATAGATCCTATCCCTCAGTATCTTCTCCAGCAGCTTCCCCAACACTGATGTTAGGCTCATCGGTCTGTAATTACCTGGATTATCCTTGCTACCCTTCTTAAACAAGGGGACAACATTAGCAATTCTCCAGTCCTCTGGGACCTCACCCGTGCTCAAGGATGCTGCAAAGATATCTGTTAAGGCCCCAGCTATTTCCTCTCTCGCTTCCCTCAGTAACCTGGGATAGATCCCATCCGGACCTGGGGACTTGTCCACCCTAATGCCTTTTAGAATACCCAACACTTCCCCCTCCTTATGCTGACTTGACCTAGAGTAATCAAACATCTATCCCTAACCTCAACATCCATCATGTCCCTCTCCTCAGTGAATACTGACGCAAAGTACTCATTAAGAATCTGACTCATTTTTTCTCACTCCTCGCATAACTTCCCTCCTTTGTCCTTGAGTGGGCCAACCCTTTCTCTCGTTACCCTCTTGCTCCTTATGTATGAATAAAAGGCTTTGGGATTTTTCTTAACCCTGTTTGCTAAAGATATTTCATGACCCCTTTTAGCCCTCTTAATTCCTCATTTCAGATTAGTCCTACTTTCCCGATATTCTTCCAAAGCTTCATCTGTTTTCAGTCGCCTAGACCTTATGTATGCTATATCTCAACTTTATTAATCCCATAAACTCCAGAAATGTTTATTTCTGCAAATTGATCAATCTCAGTCTTAAACACCCCAACTGTCCCAACATCCACAGTGTTTTGAAAGAGAATACTCTGAATTTCTATTCAAATCAAAAGTGTGACATTCTTTAGCACTTCCTGAAACTCCTCTGTTTAAAAGTCAGTATGTTTCATATTGAACTCCTTTGACATATTGTCATTGTTTACGTTATGTTTGCAAACCTGGCCATAATTCAAATATGCTTTCTTCATTCTGTTACTCAGCTGCCTTTCTTTTTACCTCTGAACATGCTATCAGTTTAGTAATTGCTGACAAATTCCATATACACAACTGTTGCTGGCTTTATGCAAATTATCATGGATGGATCTAAATCCTTTAATTTCAGCATCCTTGTAATTTAAAACCTGCGTGAGCACATGTTTATAAGAAAAAGAGAAGACAAGTGAATGGAAGTTTATGGAATTTGGTCACAAGTGTCACACAATGAGCTGTTTACGTTATTGACTCAGTTCCTCTGTGACTACTGTGCCTAGCTTTTGCCTCAGAGTTATTTAACTTACACACTGCCCATATCTCCTTGTCCTTTCTTGTTTGATGTAACTGGCCAATGAGATGGCCTGGCCATCAGTGATTTCCCACTGAATATGACCAGTTTACTCTAAGTGAGTTTGATTCAGAGAAAACCTGAATAGAATTTTGTGAATGAAATGTGGATCCAATCAGACCACAAAACAGTGGGGCAGAAACAGGCCATTTTGCCCATCGAGTCTGCAGTTCCATTCAATGAGATCGTTATCCAAACTGATAATCCTCAACTCCACTTTCCTGCCTTTTCTTCAGAACTCTTCATTCCCTTTATGATTACAAACCTGTCTATTTTATCCTTGAAGATAGAGTAACACAGCATGGAAACAGGTCTGTCGGCCCAAACTGGTCCATGAGCCCATTCGGCTGGTTCCAGTTTCCTGCATTTGGTCCATATCCCTCTAAACCCTTCCCATCCATGCGCCTATCCAAATGTTTTTTAAATGTTGCTATTGTACCTGCCTCAACCACTTTCTCCGACAGCCCTTTCTCTATAAGCACAACTCTCTGCATGAAGAAGTTGCCCCTCAAGTCCTCCTTAAATCTTTCCCCTCAGGAAGAATAGAGGAGCTGAATATTATTTAAATGGAAGATTGCAGGAGTACAGAACAGAACAGCCAGTTCTGATGAAGGGTCCCAACTAGGAACGTCGACTTTCCTGCCCCTCTGATGCTTCCTGACCTGCTGTGTTCCTCCAGCTCCACACTGTGTTGACTCTGGCTCCAGGATCTGCAGTTCTTGCTATCTCCAAGCCTGAAATCAGTGATAGGTAGGTTAATGGATAGGATACTGAGGGACAGGATCAACCAACGTTTGGATAGTCAAGATCTGATTAGTGATAGTCAGCATGGATCTGTGTACAGGAAGTCATGTCTGACAAATCTTTTAGAGTTTTTTGAAGAGGTAACCAATAGGAGGGATGAGGGTAGGGAAGTGGATGTTGCCAATGTGGCCTTTGATAAGGTCCCGCACAACAGGCTAGTAATGAAAGTTAGTTGCATGGGTTCCAAGGAAAGCTAGCTAATTGGATTCAAAACTGGCTCGATGGTAAGAAGCTGAGGGTGGTGTTTAAAGGTTGTTTCACAGAGTTGATGCCTGTGGCCAGTGGTCGGTGCTGGGACTTTTGTTATTTGTTATTTACATAAATGATCTGGATGTGAAGGTATAAGGCATGATTAGTAAGTTTGCGGATGATACAAAATTAGGAGATATTTTTCTTAGCAAGGAACATTATCAAAAATTACAGAGGGATCTTGATCAGATGTGGAAGTGGGCTGACGATTGGCAAATGCAATTCAATACAGATAAGTGTGAGGTGTTGCACTTTGGAAAGTCAAACCAAGGTAGGACTTATACAGTAAAAGGTAAGGTCCTGAGGAGTGTTGTGGAACAGAGGGACCGAGGAGTATAAGTACATAGTTCTTTGAAAGTGGCATCACAGGTAGACAGGATGGTGAAGAAGAAATTTAGCATGCTGTTCTTCATTAGTCAAGGCATTGAGTAAAGGAGTTGGGGCGTTATGCTACAGTTATATAAGTTGTTGGTGTGGCCGCACTTGGAGTATTGTGAACAGTTTTGGTCACCCTGTTATAGGAAAGACATAGTTATACTGGAAAAGGTGCAAGGAAGATATACAAGGATGTTGCCAAGACTAGTAGGCCTGAGTTATAGGGAGAGATTGGCCAGGATAGGACTTTATTCCTTGGAACATAGGAGAAGGAGGGCAGACCTTATTGAGGTGTATAAAATCATGAGGGGCACAGATAGGATGAATGCATGTCATCTTTTTCCCAGGGATCCATGGCTTCAACCTAACAAATTTATTAGCATTCTTTGAGGAGGCAACAAGCAGGATAGAAAAGGGGAGCAGGTATGCAATATAGAATAATAGAGTAATACAGCACAGAAACAGGCTCTTCGGCAATACTCTCTGTGAGGATATTGGACCCCGTCTAGTTCAAGTGCAACCCATCCCTCTTGTACAGGTCACCTCTACCCCAGAAGAGATCCAAATGATCCAAGAACTGAAAACCCTGTCCCCTACACCAGGTCCTCAGCCATGCATTCATCTGGCCTATCTTTCGATGTTCACTGGCGCGTGGCACTGGGAGTAATCCGGAGCTCACGGCCCTTGAGATCCTGCTTTTTAACTCCTTACCTAACTCCCTACACTTGTTAAAAACTGAAAGAACTGCAGATGCCGTAAATCAGGAACAAAAACAAAGTTGCTGGAAAAGCTCAGCAGGTTTGGCAGCATCTGTGAAGCAGAAAACAGAGTTAAAGTTTCGGGTCCGGTGACCCTTCCTCAGAACTCCTTATACTTGTTTCTTGGGACCCCATTCCTTTGTCTATCTATGTCATTTGTACTGATGTGCACAATGACCTCTGGCTGTTCACCCTTCCCCTTCAGAATGTTCTGCAACTGCTCAGGGACAGCCTTTACCCTGGCACCCGGGAAGCAGCACAGCATGCTGGTGTCTCTTCTGCGGTCACAGAATCTCCTGTCTATCCCCCTCACAAATGAATCTCCTATCAGTATCGCTCTGTCTGACTGCACCCTTTCCTTCTGAGCCTCAGAGCTGGTCACAGTGCCACTGACCTGACTGCTGCTGCTAGCCCCTGAAAGGTCATCGCCCCTACAGTATCCAAAGGGGTAAATCTGTTTTTTTTTCTTTATTCATTCATGGGATGAGGGTGTCACTGGCTAGGCAGCATTTATTGACCATCCTTAATTGCCCAGAGGGCAGTTAAGAGTCAACCACATTGCTGTGGGTCTGGAGTCACATATAGGCCAGACCAGGTAAGGATGGCAGTTTCCCTTCCCAAAATGACATTAGTGAACCAGGTGGGTTTTTCCAACAATCAGCAATAGATTCATGGTCATCATTCTGTTCTTACTTCCAGATATTTATTGAATTCAAATTCCACCATTTGCCATGGTGGGATTTGAACCTGGGTCCCCAGAATGTTATCTGGATCTCTGCATTAACAGACCAGCAATAATACCACTAGGCCATCATCTCCCCCCTTTTTGTTGTTTTATTATTGTTATGCTATTGAGGGGAATGGCCACAGGGGAACCCTACACTATCTGCCTTCCCCATTTACCTCTTCTGGTGGTCACCCAGCTACCTGCAGCCTGCATCTTAGGAGTGATCACTTCACTATAGCTCTTATCGATGGTGTTCTCTGCATCCCCGATGATCCTGAGTGGATTTGGATCTTCAGGAGATGATTGACAGGGTACCATACATGAGGCTATTTAATAGCTTGGAGACAGTAAGGACTGCAGGTGCTGGAAGCTGGAGTCAATACAGGTGGAGCTGGAAAAGCACAGCTGTTCAGACAGCATCCAAGGAGCAGGAAAGTCAACATTTCAGGCTGAAACCCTTCGTCAGGACTAGTTAATTGAGGGTCTTCAATAAAGTGACAGTCCATGTTGTTGTCGGTGGTATATCAGTATGGATAGAGAATTGTTCAACTAATAGAAGACTGAGGGTTGGGATAAAGGGGGCATATTCAGGATGGCAACCTGTAACTAATGGAGTGCCCCAGAGATGAGTGCTGGGCACAATTATTTACAATCTATACTAATGACTTCGTTGAGGAAAGTGAGTGTACAATAGCCATGTTTGTAGATGACACAAAAATAAGTGAGAAGGCAAGTGGTGAGGATGACACAAAGAGCCTGCAAAAGGACGTAGATAATAGGACATACAATGTTTTCTCACTTCTCTTATGAAAAGGGCAATATTTAGGGGAATGCATTTGTAAGGATATTGTACATTGTGACTTGCCATAATCCTGTAAACTCTGCTGTGTTTTCAGTTCAGAGAGAGAAGCCATTAAAACCTAAGCAATAATCATAGGATGAGACACCTGAGCTCACTATCCAGTGTAAAGTAGGCTGTAGGCCACAACATTCCACAAGCTGGCTCAGTTAACTTCAAGAAGCAAGTCAAAAGACATCAGCATTTTGACTCAAATGTTTGTTAATGCGCTTGGTTTGATTACAAAGAAATCAAAATCAAAATGCCAACACACTCAGGTTACCTTTTTGTACGACGTTGCTTTGGGTTTCATTATACTGTGGAGCTGCGCCTCACACGACCTGCATTCCTCCTGCGTCAACTGTGCAATTTTCCACACTTCCTGCCAGGGCCACTCCTTTGTACACTTGGGGCAATTAAATGTGAAACCACCCTACAAGACAACCAATTGCTGTGATCAAACTGCTGCGTTCCATTATTCCCAGCTCAGAGTCCCCAAATGGTCAGAAGTGGAAAGCTACCAGGACAATAGAGTCTTGTGACAATCTGTGTGAGCATCACTTACAAGAAGACATGAGTAAAAGTAGGATAATGTGCAGTCTTCAGGCAAATCAGAGTTCACCTTTGTAAAATAAATCCAGCTGCTAGAAATACATACATTTGTGCGAGAAGCGGGAATATGGAACTGTATGGACTTTATTGTGTCAAAGGGAGACTTATCATATGATTTCTTGGGGAAATGAAAAGTTTAAAGGTCAAAGAGAAGGTGGTTTACCCACTGTTTACAAAAGCCAACTGACTGTGGAAATTGTGTCCTGCAAAGCTTTTAAGAAGAGTTAAGAGATGAGATTTCTAACTTAATTGTTAGGCAAACAGATTTAGAAAAAGCAAATAAAAGCAATGTACTGCCGTTCCGAAACACAGAAATGCTCCGACCAAGAGTTTAGATTGAACTGAAACATTAATTGTGTTTCTCCCACAGATACTGGAATCTAATGGAGCCATTCATGTAACTTACATGTAAAATACACAGAAAGATAAAATGGGGATGTGTAATTTAATTGAGCCGTTCAGAATTCTTACATAAGACCGCAAGATACAGGAGCTAAATTAGGCCATTTGGCCCATCGAGTCTGCTTCACCATTCAACCACGGCTGATATGTTTCTCACCCCATTCTCCCCGTAACCTTTGACCCCCTTACTAAGCAAGAACCTATCTATCTCTGTCTTAATCACACACAATGACTTGGCCTCCACATCCTTCTGTGACAACGAGTTTCATAGTTTCACCACTCTCTGGCTGAAGAAGTTCCTCCTTATCTCAGTTATTAAACAAAGCCAAGCTCACACATAACATATTTCCCATTACAGTCATTTTCTGTTTGTAAGAGTAATTTGGGATTGCTAAAATTTAATGGGACAGTTGGAGAAATGTATATTTGAAAGAAGAATGAATTAACCTTCAGATAAACAGCTCCCTTCGCATAACTTTATTCCTGTAACTGGTGTATGTTTGCAGTAATGTTGCACTGATTGAAGTTGTCCTGTAGCTGACTAGGAACTCAATACCAGGTTAGGAACATAAGACCAGGAGTAGGCTATTCAACCCCTCTGCCATCGTAGATCATGGCTGATCATCTAATTTGACTCCATACTCCCATGCCATGCTCATATCCATAGTTGTAATTAGTAAGTAGAAATCTATCAGATTTTCCTTTGAACATGCTTAATGACAGAGCCTCCACAGTCCTCTGGGTTAGAGAATTCCAAAGACTCCCTCTGAAAGAAGAGGTTTCTCCTCATCTCACTCCTAAATGGTTTGCCTTTTATTTGAGTATGTATCCCCTGATTTTAGACCTCACAGCCAATAAAACACTCTTTCTGCATATACTCTGTCTCTCCCTTTTAAGAATTTCATAAGTTTCTAAGAGATCACTGTAGTGATTGTAACGAGGTCAGCCAGGTAGACCTCATAGAATATGAGTTCCCTGATTGGGGCTGTTAATCTGGTCCGATCAGGGAGTCCTGGCTGACAGTTATAAACAGGAGTGTCAAATATTGTGCTCACTCTGAGTGCTGGCACTGAGGGAGCTGGGTCAATGTCCAGGACCCTCCACGTGTAAATAAAGGGTAACTTGGTGACAGAATACTGGCCTCTGTGGAGTTATTTCAATCACCTCTCATTTTCTTAAATTTCAGAGAATATAGTGCCTGTCTCCTCATAGGACAGTCCCACAATCTCCGAAATCAGTCTGGTGAAACTTTGTTGCATGCACTGATCATCAAATTTATCTTTCCTTCAGCAAGGGGACCAGAACTGCATACAATACTTAAGTTTCAGTATCACCAGCATTCTATACAATTGAAGCAATGACAAAAGTGGATATCTCCTTAGCCCTTGATGTTAATGTCATTTGCCAGTACTCCTTCAATAGACCAATATTGGAACAGAAAGAGGCACTGCCAATCCTGTTGATACCAACTGTGGAATTGGGCACCACTCTGTTTTTGTGACTGCATGTACCTTGCTGTTTTCCATACAGAATTTAGTTGATCCATCTGGTTTGGGAATCAGTACTACTGGTGGATTCCACCTACTTTGACTGGACTAAATCATATGATTTTCCAAAATGTATTGAATCTCTTTTCCAGCTGAGCTTGTTTTCCTGGACTCAACTGATGCTGTTTTATCGGTCCTAACTCTCCTACATCTGCATCATGTCTAATTAACGTATTACATCCTGGTGTCCTGAGTAGTCTCACTGGAACATCTCACTGCCCCTCCTTTAAATATGATAACATAGTGTCTTAATCGCTCAGTATTTCTGTAGTAGCTGATTGAATCATTGGAAGTTTGTTTTGAAAACTGTCTGAAGCTCACCTTACTCTTATTGTCTATCATCCTTTACTATGTGTGAGACCCATATTCCTCTTTATCTTCATCTCGAGATTGTACCTCTTCAACATGTTCTTCTGGCTAATATCAGGAGGATCTATCAGGTCAGTCACTTTACTAAACATCCTAACTACCTTGAATGGACCAATGAATTTCACTTTCAGAGGTTCACCTTGCAAAGACAACAACAACAATGCTTCATTTTTCACTTAAAAATGATCTAGTTAAATGATGTTTTCTACCCATTTTTTCATTTTTGCTCATGATACTTTTAAATGCTTTTGTGCGACCCTAGATACTCTTGTGAGACTTTCTAGAACATTTGACATTGAGGATATGTTTGTTTGTTTCAGAACTTCTCTCTAATCAAATTTAATTGTCCTCTAATCTCATGGCCAAAAATCAGTTCAAATGGACTAAATCAGTAACTTGCTTTGGGGAATCCCTGGTAGAAAATAGTATAAAAAAATCTAATCCTTTGTCTCAATCCTGTAAGTATTCATGGCAGAGATAGTAGGAACTGCAGATGCTGGAGAATCTGAGATAACAAGGTGTAGAGCTGGATGAACAGAGCAGGCCAAGCAGCATCAGAGGAGCAGGAAGGCTGATGTTTTGGGCCTAGACTCTTCTTCAGAAAAAGATTTTATGTCTAAGGTTTTGCATATCAATAGTCTGGTGTTAGCTGCAAACACAAGGAGCTTTGGAGAGGTATTATCAGACTCTCAAAACCATGATTAAGACAGATTGCCATGAATACTGAGTACCTCAATTGGTCATCAACACTGAATTAAAACATGAATTAACCGTTCCACTACTGCCTCAGCTATAATGGTCCTCAGAGGGATAGCTCTGGAAACGAAATTTTCATATCCATATGTCTAAGGATGTACAGATGTCCTGTTTTCACTTTTGGAAGCAGTTCTTCATAAACTATTAATATCCAACTAAATGGTTCTTCAAAACTAGCATGAGTTTTCCTAACAAATGACATGTATAACATGTTCTACAGAACTATACTACGTCTTTATGAAGTCTTGCTCATTTATTACTACATGCCCTGCCATAGTGTCTTCACATGCTATCTGGGTGGTGCCACTGTTTGATGAACAATTATCCTTTCTTCATCTCTAGCTCAGTGAGAATGTCTCCACTTCTTCAGCAGAACTCTGCTTTAAATCCAATAACACCCTGGAACTTCTTTAGGTTCAGAATCAGTGTGAGCTGTCTTTAATAACTTACTTAACTCTGGATCTGCTTCTTGAGTCCCAACTCATGAAGTCATGCCAATTACCTCTTCTGGATTGTCTTCATTCGTAAATACAACTTTGTTTACAGCTAACATCTCCTTGCTGTATTACTGTGATTTCTGGTGATGGACTTTGTTTAGCCATTGGTATGATCACTACACATGATGGAAAAACATCTGGAACCTGTTTTTTCAACTTTCCACCTCTTTAGCCTCAAAAAACCTTTCCCTGATTATCAGTAAAGGTGTAACTTTCAATCCTGCTGAACAATTCTCCAGAAGTAAATCAACTCCATCTACAGGTCATTTCTTAACAACGTTAGTCCAGATAACATGTCACACTCCAATGGAATGAGACATAATGGCCACGTATTTCATTTACTAACACTTTGGCTTTCATTGATTTCGCTGGAGGGAAAGTTAATCCAATAAAAGAGCTTGAATAGCTCCTGTATTCCTTGCCATAGCTATGGGCTTTGCTGCCTCATTTGAAGAAAAGGAGGTTTTATTCCCTTTAAACAAACTCCTTTATACCTCTCATTTACCCTATGTACCACTTCATTCACAACAGTGTTTACTTCCCATCTCTTACTTGAAGTCACAGCTACAACTTGATCTGCAGCATTTACTTTTGAGTTCCCTTTTTGGACTCATTCTATATGCTCCAATAAGTGCCATCGTTTTCCCTTGCAACTTCCAGCATTCTGAATGAATGTGTCGCACCTTGTTACAATGGGAAAACTTCAGCCTTTGATTTTCACTTCTCCCTCAATATTTTCCTTTCTGATCTGAGGAGATTTTGGTGCATTCCTTACCATGACTCGTTGCTTTTCTTTCACCTTGCCACTCTCTATCCATTTTGAATTTATGATAGTGGCAGAAGAAAGATTTAGTTTTGTTGATCAGCTCGTAATTGTCAGCCATTATTGCTGCCTATCTAGCATTTGCAATCCTTTAGTCCTCAACATTATTACAGACAGTAGAGAATGCTTATATTCTACCAAGAGAATAATCTCCCTATGAACTATATACATGATTTCATCTCCTAATGATCTTGTACACCTGTCAAAATTCCTTTGCTAGGTTCATTGTAGTTTTGCCCCCACTGTTTCCTTAGATTTTGAAGCCTTAGCCTATATATCTCAGGCACTAATTAATTTCCACATAACTAATAGCTTTGTTTTACAACGATCCTATATGTATGACCTCCTCTGACAGTGAAGCATCCATTTCTTGTGCTTTACCTGTGAGCATACCCTGCAAGGGCATTGTCCAGGTGCCCTTTGGATAATTCATTTGTCTCACTATTTTCTCAAAGGATATAAAGAATCCCTCAATATCATTTTCCTCAATTGGCAGGGCCTACAAAACACAATCATTTTCTTACTGGACTTTCAATTATGACTTGGATTCTCCTCATCAGACCCTGCATCAGCACCTGAAGTGTCCTTTTTTACACACATCATTCTGAGCTGATATTCATTCTCTTGTCTTTCTCTCTATCTCTTGTCTTTCTCTCTATCTCTTGTCATCCATTTCTTTCCCTTCGCAATTCTAACATTTAACATTACCACTGCCTCCCCAGTGTAAATTACACATAAGGTGAGATGGGTGTTAGATGTGTAGTTTTCTTATTTTCATTTCCTTGTATTTTTCTTCCTTTTGGAATTCCGTCTCCAGCTTTTTTTATTTCAAGTTGCTTTAATTTCTCCTCATGCTCAAGTGCTTCGACCATAACTGGATATCACCCGATTCCAGCGTTTCGCTGCTTGGAGTATGAGGTGTCTCTTATATTTCTGGTTGCCCCAAATGCCGTGCTACTACTTCAATTATGTCCACTGTCTTAGCTTTAGCAGACAAAGCTACCCCCAACTTACATGCCATTTCAAATAATCTGGTTTTCGTCACTTCACTTAACAGTGCCAAGGACAACTCTGCCAGCATGGCCATTTCCAGTTCCATTTCTTAATTGGAGTACAGAATGTAATGTTTTCTTTATTGTTATCATTTACTAATACCACACCAAATCTTTGAGGCCTCTTTCTCAATATTAGACAGCCATGAGTCCCTCATCTCCTGTTATGCTGCACTTGGGAATGTACATTGACTCTGAGCACCACTACTCCTGGGTCAACATAAAAGATAATGATCTAATCAAAGCACATAAAGTCTCCAGTTTACCTTTCTGTTGGAATCAAGTGAACAGAAAACACTGATCAAGTTCCTGTACTTAATAAGGACAACTATTTATTACAAGTAAGTACATTCTAATCACAATTAAACATCATGAATTATCACAATATGGCTCTTATTGTTAAAACTTTAAGCTCATTTTAAAACTCCCCACACACATACAGACAGAAATAGACAAACAATAAAGCCATTGAGTTTATGAATACATGGAAAAATAGGAAACAGTTCAATAGCACCAGACTAGTGGTTCACTGAGATAATTGGTCTGGTTTATCAGGAGTTTCTGTTCCTCGAACTCCTTTTACCAGGTTTTTTTTTCATTTCTTCATAGGAAGTCCAGAGCAACTGGTACACTGACTGTAAAGTCTCTTGTTCCCTATCAGTGGTCCTCCTCAGGTCGCTGGCTATTTTCCCCATTTGTGAATGAGAAAACATAATATATGACACAATAATTGGCTCCTTCATCTTCTAAAAACCTCTAATCACTTCTATACTTTGATACATTACTCCAGGGCCATAATGGTGACTTATATGGATGCAGAAACTAGTATAATGGTTAAATTTAATTATTTTTCCTTTTATCATCCATTCCCTCCACAATAAGAGACCAACCTTGGAGCTGCAAATGCATATATCCAGCATTGGAGAATAATTGTGAACTCACCTCATCTAGAATTGCCTTACACCATTCCTTCAGACCACTGGACTTTAGCACGTGGCCACAAGATGTTTCATGATCTCCTACAAAAGACAACAGGTGGAGGTTGAATTTGTAATTAATTCAAGCATCCAGATTTGTGGTGCTGAAAGGTTACGTCTATGCTGTAAAAGCTTTGTCGTTTCCATTGCAAATTCAGAAACACAATGTGAATTGTCTGGACTGACTTCTGACTCCATATGGGAGGGCCACTGCAAACAGGAGGAAGCAGACAAAATGTGCAAATTTGAGAAAATGTATGTGGCTGCACAATGGCAGGAAGAACCTAACACTGAGGTTTTTTTTTCCTTATTCCTGTGTGGGATGTGGGTGTAACTGGCAAGATGGCATGTGTTGCTCATCCCACCTTGCCCCTTGAACAGAGTGGCATCCTTGGCCGTTTCAGAGAGCAGTTAAGAGTCAAACACATTGATGTGCATCTAGACTCATGTGGAAACTAGACCAAGTAAGGGCAGCACATTTCTTTCCCTCAAAGGATATTAATGAACTAGCGAAGTTTTTGCAACTGTTGTTTTGCTGTGGTCATTAGTTCAGCTTCTAATTCAGATTTTATCAAATTCAAATTTCACCATCTGCTTCAGTGGGATGTAAAATTAGGTTTGTGAATTTCTAATCCAGTGATATTACCACTATCCCACTGCCTCCCCAGTTTAAACATTTACACATAAGAGGAAATGAGTGGTAGAGATACAGAAAGAATAGATTATATACAGCAAGAGATGAAATTGAAAGAAACAAAGGTATCTAAGTGACTTAGTGCTCATGGTATGCCCTACCAACGCAAAGTAGAAAGCAGTAAAGCCAGATAGATTGTTAAGCCTTGTAGAAATATACTAAAGACCAAGCCAAAATGTTTTGATGACATTGTACAGTTCTAGTTGTCAAGACCTGAGAGATATTCAAGAGGTTGAGAGGTGACCTTATAGAAGTTTATAAAATTATGAGGGGTATAGATAAGGTGAATGGCAGGTGTCTTTTCTCTAGGGCGGGTGACCTCAAGACAATGAGGCATATTTTTAAAGTGAGAGGAGAAAGATGTAAAAAAGACATGAAGGGCAATATTTTGTTTATACAGAGAGTGGCTTGTGTGTGTGGAATGAACTTCTGGAGGAAGTGGTAGATGCGGGTAATTGCGAGTTGCAATGTTTAAAAGACTTTTGGATAACTACATGAATAAGAAATGTTTGGAAGGATACAGGCCAAGTTTTCTTTTTCTTTCTTCATTCATGGGATGAGGGTGCCGCTGGCTAGGCAGCATTTATTGCCCATCCCTAATTGCCCAGAGGGCAGTTGTGAGTCAACCACAGTGCTGTGGGTCTGGAGTCACATGTAGGCCAGACCAGGTAAGGATGGCAGTTTCCTTCCCTAAAGGACATTAGTGAACCAGGTGGGTTTTTCCAACAATCGGCAATGGATTCACAGTCATCATTATATTCTTAATTCCAGATATTTATTGAATTCAAATTCCACCATCTGCCATGGTGGGATTCAAACCGAGGTCCCTAGAAAATTATCTGGGTCGCTGGATTAACAATCCAGCGGTAATACCACCAGGCCATCGCCTCCTCCAGTGCTGGCAGGTGGGACCAGTTCAGATTGGGATTATGCTCAGCATGGACTGGTTGGACCGAAGGGTCTATTTCCATGCTGTATGACTCTATGACTATGACTCTATCGCTGGATCCAGGACAGGTAATTAGCAATGAGGCTGGCCCTTACTGCCAGGGGTCAAAGGATGAGAAGAGCCTGTAGAATTGTGGTATGTTCAGTTCCTGAGGGAAAATCTGGGAGATGATCTTAAAGTAGCTGATAAAATGTTTAACAAAATTAAAATGATAAATTTTGAATGCCATTTTCAAATAAATTGAGGGCAGAATGGAGTCAGGAAATTTGAGTGAGCAGATTTGGAGCTGATCAGAAAGCTTTTTGCACAAAAGAGTGACCACTGCTGGGAAAGGATTGCCAGAGAGAGCAGTGGCAGCAAAAACCCTGAAACTCATTTAAGGAGAAACTGAATGCTGGAATTTAGAGAATTTGGGATCTTTCTAGAAGACTTTATAGAGCCGGCAGAGCTTCCCCCAGCGTTGTCAAATATTTGCCTAATACCACCCCACTCAAAGCAATGAGGTTTTCTGTATAGATGTGAGATAAATGTGAGGTGTTGCATTTTGGTAAGGCAAACCAGGGCAGGACTTATCCAGTTAATAGTTGGGCTCTGGGGTGTGTTGCTGAACGAAGAGACCTTGGGGTGCAGTGCATATTTCCTCACAGGTAGACAGGGTGGTGAAGAAGGTGTTTGGAACACTTAACCTTCATTGGTCAATGAGTATAGGAGTTGGGATGTCATTTTGAGGCTGTACAGGATGCTGGTGAGGCCACTTTTAGAATATTGCTTTCAATTTTGGTCTCCCTGCTATACAAAAGATGTTGTTAAACTTAAAATATTTCAGAAAAGATCTACAAGGATGTTCATGGGACTGGAGGGTTTGGGTTATATGAAGAAGCTGAACAGATTGGGGCTTTTTTTCCCTGAAGCATCAGAGACTGAGGGATGACCTTACAGAGGTTTATAAAATCATGAGGGATATAGAGAGGGTGAATAGCCAAGATCTTTTTCCCAGGGCAAGGGAGTCCAAAACTAGACGGCATAGGAAGTTTAGGACATCTGGTCGACGTAGTTGAGTTGGACCGAAGGGTCTGTTTCTATTACTCCATGTAGAGATGGAGAGAGACACAGAGTGGAGGGAGGATGTTGAAGCTGCTCTTAAAGTTGATACATTTACTCATAGAGATCCTACTGCAAAACTTCAGCGCTAAAAGTCATTCCACCAGAATGAATATAATCAGAGCTTTGTATCTCTACAATAAATAAAGTAGATCAATTTGATTAGACATTTTGTGACTTACAGATTGCACATCATGGTCTGGAATACATCACCAAATTAGTGCGCTCTGCTCTCAGTACAAACTCCACAACATATCATGTTGCCAAGCAAGAAATCTACTTAAATATAAAGAAATCCAAAAAATATATGATGGACCAGGCTGGAAGTTAAAACTGAGTCACATCCATTTTGGAAAAGCAAATTATAAAGTAAATATTATCAGTACTGATCAGTCAGGGTTGGAATTCAACCAGGCAGGTTCAGTTGAGGGATTCAAGAGGGCGTTATTTAGTTATTTCAGGAGAAATAAACTCAGAAGTCACACCACACTAGGTTATAGTTGAACATGTTTATTTGAAATTACAAGCTTTCAGAGCGTTGTTCCTTCATCAGGTGACAAAATAGCAGTGCTCCGAAAGCTTGTGATTTCAAATAAACCTGTTGGGCTGCAGATAACACAGTGTGGAGTCGGAGGAACACAGCAGGCCAGGTAACATCAGAAGATCAGGGAAGCTGACGTTTTGGGTCGGAACTTTTCTTCAGAAATCTTCAGAAATTTCTGAAGAAGGGTCCCGACTTGAAACATCAGCTTTCCTGCTCCTCTCATGCTGCCTGGCCTGCTGTATTCCTCCAGCTCCACACCGTGTTATCTCTGACTCCAGCATTGGCAGTTCTTACTATCTCTGTTGGACTGTAATCTGGTGTCGTGTGACTTTTGATTTTGTCAACCACAGTCCAACACCGGGCACCTCCACATCAATAGAAATAATGCTTAGGGTTGGTGCAGATATGATGGGCTGAATGGTCCTCTTCTGCATGATAATAATCATGTGATTCAGTGAATAGAACCAGTATAGGTTTTTCTTAATATTGTACTTTTCCAAAGGAATATTTTAAAGTCCCAATCCTACAAGTTTAATATGTAAATCTGATTGACCATCATTTTACCAAAAGAGCTTGCTGCAAATCACCTCAACTGGCTATTTCATAGGACTGTCCTTTTCTACAATTTATTTTACCCCCCCTTCTCTCTCTCTATCACCTCTCATTCTCAACATTGAATGCAGCACAGCTTCTGGGCAATGCAGGCCCACTCAATATCACTTGGACCTGGAATTGAGCAAAACTGGGTTTATGTCCTTCCCTGCCACATGGCAGTCAGTGTTAGTGACTTTACTAAGCTGTATCAGGAAGGCAAACATTTATTACAGTAAAGACATTGTAATAAATTATCGATGTAAACAAATACCTCTCATAATGTACAGACACAGCCTTTGGTTGAAAATGATTCACATAAAAAACCAAATAACTGTGGATGCTGGAAATCAGAAACAAAATCAGAAAATGCTGAGAAAATTGTAGAGAGAAAGCACAGTTAATGTTTTGAAAGGTTAAACGCATTTTGAAATGTTAATTCTGCTTCCTTTCTACAGGTGTTGCCAGGCCTGCTGAGCTTTTCCCAGTAATTTCTGTTTTTGTTACAGATTTACCATTTTATTTTTGCCCTGTCTTGTCAGAGACAAGTCTACGGAGTATTTTACACTGTACAGGTTACCAACAGGCACAGAAAACATGCACAAGTTTATAGTTAGGAATTCTGTTCTAAACCTCAGCAGAGTGTTTTTTACCTGTTTCCAAACTTGCCACTGCGACAAATAGAAATCTTCCATCGGTTGCTTCATAAACAATGATTTCCATCGTCTCGTATTGCTGCAGAATGTATGAATCTGAGCATTTGGTCAGTCATCACTGCTTTAATTTCCCGTAGCTCATCTGCTTTCAGTTTCATTCTGTTGCAACGCCTTTGAGATCAGGACAGCTGGGAAATGGGACTTTCCACAGATTTACGAACTGAAACTGTTGTCTGATTGTGCAAAATATTCCACTGAGGTCATTAACAAAATAAAATCAACACTTTTTTTTTACCCTTGTCAGTACCCGGCCGTTAGTGAATACCATTCCAACATATAAAAGACCGGGTTACTAATAACCTGAATTAGCTACAACTGAAGGGATTGAATCAGTTTTGATTAGTTAAGCAGTAAATTTTCAGTCATGTTGTGAAAGCTAACGGGAGCCATAGATGTATGAAGGCAGGCTAGCAATGAAGGAACCACACTGTAAACAGAATAGCAACAGCTTTGAGTGGACTCAAAAAACATTTGGATAGGTACATGGATGAGAAGGTTATGGAGGGATATGGACCAAATGTGGGCAATTGGAACTAGCTGAGTGGGCACCATGGACAGCATGGGCCAGTTTTGGCCGATGAGCCTGTCTTATGAAGGGTCTAGGCCCGAAACGTCAGCCTTTTTGCTCCTATGGTGCTGCTTGGCCTGCTGTGTTCATCCAGCTCTGCACCTTGTTGTCTCGGATTCTCCAGCATCTGCAGTTCCTACTATCTCAGAAAACAGCAGATAATGTGATATGTATGGTGTAATGTTTGAATAGAGCTGGAGCTCACCAGAGTTAGTTTACACTTTGTAGTGATAAGACTGGCTTTTCTCGCCAACACATGAAAATAAACGATCGCGGACTTCATTGCCAACTCCTCTTATCAATTTGTCAGGTTGCCCGATCATATCTGAACTATTTAGCAAGATGGTCATGTCACATCCCCAATATTGCACATTTGAGTGAGTATGTTTCAATGTACCTCCTGCAGCTAGAGCAGACAGCCTTACTGGACAGATGTGAATCAGATCCAAAGAATCTGAAGGTGGACTCAGGGTAGGAAGCCTTGTGTTTGAGAACTTGGAATAATTATCAGTTTGTCACACGATTGAATATATCAATTTAGAATGTCTTTAGTTTAGAACCCACACTGGTAGAAGGGAGAGCAGGAGAGACAGAGACCACACAAAGAGATTAGAGCTGCTAGAAGAACAGGTAGGCCAAGATTGTTGGGAAGTGAAGGCCATGCAGGCAGGTGAGATAATGGCTTTACCTGGAGTTGGGTGAGGAAATGGACGGCAAGGTTTAAACTGGAAACAAACCAGCAGAAGCCACGCTAGTGCAGAATTAATTTTTAGGTGATAACTCCCATTGTTATCCATTCTTCAAGGCAGCCAAGGGGAGAAAAGAAAGGCACACACACACACACACACACACACGCACATGCACACACACATACACGTACACACACACACACACACACACACACAGATATTTTCATGTCTGGAATCAAATAGAGATGTTTGATTTCTGTCTTAAGGGTATAGTAAGAATGTTTTATTGGACAGTAAAATTCACTCAGATTTATGAATGAGTTAGAATGGTAATAATGAGGTGCCTTGATTAGAGGAGAAGATAGAAATATAAATGTGTTTTATTTCAGCACCTGGAATAATCTATCAGGTCATCAATCAATTGAATATATCAATTTAGAATTTCTTTAGGTTACAGTGAAGGCAAATTCAGATAAGATGAGTATTTAATCAGAGATAGTAGGAACTGCAGATGCTGGAGAATCCGAGACAACAAGGTGCAGGGCTGGATGAACACTTCGGCCTGAAAAGTCAGCCTCTCTACTCCTATGATGCTGCTTGTCCTGCTGTGTTCATCCAGCCCTGCACCTTGTTGTCTAAGATGAGTATTTAAGTTTGGATTTGAACAATTAAATGTTTAGGAACTATAGAAAGTAATAAGGAATAACCACAAGCTAGATACAGTCTTAGATAAACTGTAGGTTTTGGTAGTTAAAGCCTTTAAGTCTAAATGCTAATGATTAGAGAATAATAACAATTTCTGTCAGAGAAAGTAATTAAGCCAAGTAATCTGGAGGTGACTAATGCCATTCACAGGTAGACAGTAACATCCACATCATCAGGTGTGGTGGAGAGAAGAAATAGAACATTGAAAACAAATTTAAATGTTGGGTACAGATCATCACATAATGAGATACTGTACTCAATGGGCTTGACATTTATGTAGACAGTTAGTAAGTCTTTTGTACATGATTATATAGCGTTGAAGGTGGCCTGTCACCTCAGTGGGAGGGCATATACAGCATGAGACTGCAATTCAGAAATCAGTGGGCATTATTAGACTACCACTAGAGGCAGTGGTTAAAGGACATCAGAAGAAACATGGTTACCGTCCGATTAGTTAACCATTAGGGCAGATGAAGCAGCGAAGAACACAATCACATCTAAACCTGACCATTACGTGGCAGCAATAGTAGCAAGTGGAGAAAATAAACTTGATACTTCCTTGCAGGAATGTGGAGGAGGAAAATGATGGAAGAATAAGATGTGATAAAAGGTGCTGATGGCATCTAATGAAGATGGCGCCACCATTCAGCACTGCCTCATGAAAATATACCATGGAAATGCACACCATGGAAGTGAGGCCAATTTTAGGAGGATGGGCAGATGCTGGTTGTGGCAAGGATTGGGAAGAGATAAAGCAAATGACTGTCAGCGATACCTGGTATGTGCCTAGCATAACCCAGGATGATGAGTGAAAGTCTACATGTCACACCAACACTGGCCAATGGGGCCATGGAAGCAACTACAAATAATTTCACAGGACCTTTCCCACTGAGTAGGGGAGCAACTTATTGTTTGGTCATTATTGGCCAATTTATGGGATATGGGGAAACATATCCCACATGAGAGTGTTCAGCGCCAATTATTTCTTGAATAATGTTAGAAGAGGTAATCTTTATATTGAGCTAATTCTCATCTTTACAAATGGATTCACATCAGAGGACACATTGAGTCATGAAGGAATACAAGGTGATTACAGTGCAGCAAGTAATGAAAAATGTATGTAGAACTTTGACCTTTATTACAAGAGAGTTCAAAAAATAAGGAAGTCTTGTAACGCAAATGTAAGTTATTGGTTAGGCCACACCTGGACTACTGAGTACAGTTTTAGTCCCCATATTTAAAAAAAAATTATTGGCATCAGGGGCAGGTCAAAAGAGATTCAATAGATCAATTCCTAGGAGAAAGGGGTTAATTTATTGAGAATAGTTAAACAGCTCTTTCCAACAACTTCACTGTCAAGTCCCTTTGGAATCTTGCCTAATTCTATAAAACCTCTCCTTGCTCACTGTAGTGCCAGAATAAAGGATCACCAATTTAAGATTGAAATGAGGAGGAATTTCTTCTCTGAGGGTTAAGAATCTTTTGAGCTTCTTGGCTCCCACCTCAGACATGCTCAGCAGCCTGTCTCCCAAGTTCCCCAGGTCTGCTGTCACATTCCATCCTGAGTCTTGGAATCTGAGCCCTCATAGAGCTTCAGGCTCTGGAGCACACCTTAGGGAGCCTGCTAACTGCTCACCTCCCAACCTGGACTCCACACCTACTCTCAAGACTGCGACTATGATTCTATGATTCCAGATCTGTCCTTGGAGTTGGCCACATGCCAGAAAGGATGGGCTTCAGCACAAAACCTTGTACCAAGTTGGAGCCAAGCTGCTCTTTTCTTGTTGACAGTGAGCCCAGACTTTCTGGTTGGCCTGTTAATGTACTAAGCATTACTGTACGCATATGGATCAGAGTTTTCCTGTACACTCCAACTGAAGTCCCCACCTGAGGAACCTGCAGCAGAAGCCATCTGTAACCACACCCGCCTTGGAGCTGGGAATGTGTAGTCCTTTCCCCTCAGCCCTGGCTGCACCCCTCTTGTGCCTGGTAACTCTCTACGTACAGATCCTCCTCTTTTCCACCCTCTATAGAATGTGCAGTGTCAGTTTCTGAACTGGTTGCTGACAGTGTCGGGTCTAGTGGCAGTATTTGTTCCTCATCAATTTCTTCTTCCTTTTGTCTTCAGCCTCCCACATCACTGCCTGGCCAAGGGGTAGCTCTTGGGTATCTGAAAGGGGCAGTGCTCAAGGGTAACGTATGGGGAAGGTGAAGGAAAGAGGTGCAAACAGTTTGTAGGATGAGGGGGATGTGGAATTTGAGAAGGTGGATTAGAATTACTGTGAACTGGTGAGTCCTCTGACTGTGCAGCTATCACTGGGCCAGCACGAGTGGGATATATATTATCATCACTGAAACAGTGAGTAGAAAGCAGAATTGAAACAAATGGGGGAATGTTTTAAATTAAAACAAAAATAAAATCAATCACAACCAAAGTGAAATAAAATCTTCCTTCTCTGTTTGTGCAGCCTGTTGCTGGATGGAGGGGCCTTTGACAAAATTCCTGTTCTTGTGGCAGATCAGTTTTTTAAGCCAGTTGGGTAGGAATTTGCAACATTCTTGACATCAATTCAACATTCAAACTCCCTTAGAGCATTCATTCCTGATGAAAATTCTGGATCGAAAGGCTTTTATACAATTGGTCACTCGGTATTGGTCCCCAGTTCAATATGATTCCAGGTGGGATACCCTGATGTGGATCTGCCTTGCCAAACATATCTTTCACCCAGAACTACTATTCTTTCAACATATCGTGTCTGCATCTGCATGGAGGTCACAGTTCAATTCTGTAAATAGCATCTTTCCCTTTGATGTGTTGCTGTCTGAAATTCACTTGATATCCTTCAGGTGTGACATTCCATTACTCCTGTCTGGATTCATTATCATCAACACAGGAATTTTCCCAGAAAATTGCTGACTGTTCTCTTTTATCTTTTGCGTTGATGCCCTTTTTATTAAACAAAAACACAAGCTTCTCTTAGAAGTTCAAATCAATAAGTGATTTGGCATTATGATCTATTGTCATGGCTGCCTCTTACCTCACTGTGGAGGCGATGGCCTTGTGTTATTATCAGTGGACTTCTGTTAAACCAGAAGCCCAGATAATGTTTCGGGGACCCAGGTTCGAACCCTACCATGGCAGATGGTGGAATTTGAATTCAATAAAATATCTTGAATGAAGAGTCTAATGATGACTGTGAATTGATTGTTGGGGAAAAACCCACCCAGTTCACTAATGTCTCCTAGGGAAGGAAACTGCCATCCTTACCTGGTCTGGCCTATATGTGACTCCAGACCCACAGCAATGTGGTTGACTCTTAACTGCCCTCTGGGCAATTGGGGATGGGCAGTAAATGCTGCCTGGCCAGCGACTCCCTCATCCTGTGAATGAATAAAGGAAAAACGAATGTTAAACTCTGGTTCTAGTTGAGATTACTGTTTGCTTTTCACAGACACACTCATGTTTGTTTAATACATCCAAATTAGAACTAGCTTGAAATAAACCAAATAATTGATTTTTCAAAGAAATGTGATCTTGTCCAGTTTACACAAGGTTACATCACTGTTTTCGAATTTTCATCTTATTCTATGGGTTTCTTTGCAATTTTTCCTGATTCTATAATTTGAAACAACCATTTGTGTTCGGAGCAAATCAAATATCTGATGGTGGAAGCAAATTAGGAAAAGTTGTTTATGATGTTGCCTGCTAACAAAATAGTTGGAGGAAGTAAAACTAAATAAATGGAAATGTAGGCAAATACCTAGATTCCAGACTGTAACAGAGTGTCATTGATGTTAAAGAAAGACTTCAGCAAATGATTCTGGCTGTTACTGCATTGTACCGATACTGTCCTGGGTCAGTATCTTTCAGAATAGCCATTAAATTGACAACCTGTTTGCCTAACACAATCCCTGTTTCTTTTTGAAAGAGTTCAGGGAGCAGTTTGAGCTCTCAGATTTGAAAGAGAATTGGTTAATTACCTGAACAGAAAATATTTGCAAAGCTACAGGGAAAAGGCAAGGAACTGGGGCATGGTGACTTGCACCTGCAGAAAGCTGGCCCCGACATGATGGGTTGAATGGCCTCCTTCCGCACTGTAACAATTGTCTGATGTTTATGATTTCCTGGCTGATGTTTAACTTGATTATCTCGACAAACAGACTGTCTAGTCATTACTCTTTGGGATCATGCTGTGTACAAATTGGCAGCTGCATTCCCTGTATACAGCTGTGACTGGACTTTATAGATGCTGCAAAGCTCTTTGGGACATTTCATCAAATGAACAGCTGGACATAAGTACAAACCCTTTTTTTAAATACTGCATTCAATTCAAATTGCAAGCTCCTGACCTGAAACTTTCATACCGTCTGAATTCTATGATGTAGAGTATCTACAGAGTAGCTGCAGTATTTACACTAATATTTTAGCAACTGCAGCTCTTTAGAGAAAAGCTTTGAAATAATAGTCCCACATTTCCTTCCCCTAGTATTTATTCTCACAACTGGCTCTCTCAGCCCTATTCTGATCCTGCTCCCAACTGCACTAATCACTCTTCGCAATTCAGTGTTCAGAACTGTCAATTTGCTCCTTATTTCTGGTTGTTAGGTAAATTCCTTTCAAAAGGCAAGTATTGTCTTTCTATTGCACCTTCTATTCCTTCAGACCGCCATCCATTTCTAAATGGTTAAACACATGGTGGTCACCTCATCGCCACTTTCCAAACATAGACTGGGATTGCCATAGTGTTAAGGGGTCGGATGGAGAGGAATTTGTTAGGTGTGTACAAGAAAATTTTTCTGACTCAGGACGTGGATGAACCGACTGGAGAAGGAACAGTGCTTGACCTTCTCTTGGGAAATGAGGCAGGGCAAGTGACTGAGGCATCAGTGGGGGGCACTTTGGGGCCAGTGATCATAATTCTATTAGTTTTTAAATAGTTATGAAAAAGGATAGACCTGATCTAATGTTCTAAATTGGAGTGAGGTCAATTTTGACGGTATGAGGCAAGAACTTTCAAAAATTGATTGGGACAGGTAAATTGGCAGCTGGAAAGTGGGAGGCCTTCAAAAATGAGATAATGGGAGTCCACAGGCAGTGTGTTCCTATTAGTGTGAATGGCAAGGCTGGTAGGTGTAGGGAAAGCTGGGTGACTAGAGAAATTGAGGCTCTGGTCAAGAAAAAGAAAGAGGCATATGGCAGGTATACGCAGCTGGTATCGAGTGAGTTGCTCGAGGAGTACACAGGCAAAGGGAAATAAGGAGACATAAGATAGCTTTGGCTAATAGGGTTAAAAAGAATCGAAAGAGACTCTACAAATACATTAAGGGAAAAAGAGTAATGAGGGAGAGCAGAGGGCCCCTTAGAGACCGTCTACAAGACTATGTATGCGTGGAACCACAGGAGATGGGTAGGATACCAACTGAGTATTTCATGTTAGTATTTACTTTGGAGAAGGATATGAGAGCGAGACAACATGACAAATAAGCAGTGATATCTTGATAAATCCACCTCTTAACTTGATTCCTTTATTTTTCGAGTTTATATTAAAAAGGACTTTAATGTTAACTATAAACAGTGATATCTTGATAAATCCACCTTTTAACTTGATTCCTTTTTTTTCCAGTTTATATTAAAAAGGACTGATGTTAACTATTACCTTATTTCATTATTTTTCTACTTATTGTATGAAAGTCTGTAATGCTTAACGTTTTAACTTTGTTTCATTTACTACTTTGTACCTGAGTTTTTGTACCGAGGTACATTTGTATCTAAGATGGTGCCATTTGTGGCGACATTAGACACTTTTCACTGTAGTCCTGTACTTCTGTACTTGAGAACATGTGGCAATAAAATCTGAATCTAAATCTAAATACCTGGGACCTGATCAGGTGTATGCCAGAACTTTGTGGGGAGTTCATTGGCCACTATTTACTTTGTACAGGTTATTCCTTCCATCCATAAGTTCAACACAAGAGCAAATTGTAATTTGAACCTCACACATTCGAGGCTGAGTCACTATCAAGGGGGGAGCAGCTGAGTCACTTTCCCATTGCCCAGCTCACAGTTTTTAATCTTGTCGCAGATGGACTGCAACCAAATCCAAAGAGTCAGCTTTTGTATCTATCGGAGACAGAGGATGGGCACAGGTATCTGACCCCATCCAATGTAAATAATGGATGCTGGATATTACTTCATTTCCCTCGAGCCTTGACCTTCCCCTTTGTCATCTTCATTGTTACTTCCAGTCCATCCTTCATCCTGCTCAGTGAA
>NC_063346.1:50518887-50574049 GCF_021869965.1 Rhincodon typus
TGCTAACCACTGAGCCACTGTACCACCCCTTTTCTTTAAAATCTCAGAATAAGTGCTGAAAATGGGTTTTAATGTTCGGAAGGAGTAACAAAGTCATTTGGTTTGTCTTCAGCTTCATCTTATTTTTATTTTCTTGTAATTATCTCTCTTCCTTGTTTACTCAGATTATAGGTTATCCCTTCACTTGCTATTCAGCTTTTGACATTTTACTCATCTAGAATCTCCCCTTGAAGATGGAACATATCCACCTGATGGCAGACTAGACTTTAACATCAATAAAGACCTGCATCCTTGCAGAAAATTAAGGCCCTTTCTGATGAAGGGTCTAGGCCCGAAACGTCAGCCTTTTTGCTCCTGTGGTGCTGCTTGGCCTGCTGTGTTCATCTGGCTCTGCACCTTGTTGTCTCGGATTCTCCAGCATCTGCAGTTCCTACTATCTCACCAATTCTTGTTTGCTGTCTTCACTAAACTACTGAAAACCCACTTCTATGTCCAATCTTTTAATGTGAATTTCTCCTCTGGTTTTTCTGTCCTTTTAAATTATTGCAACTCCTTAAGCACCCTTGCTCAATTATTTTTAAACCATTGAAGAACTATCATAAATCCAAGTAGTTTTGCACTCATGGACTCATATGTAAGTTAGCAATCATCTTTAACGATGTAAAACAAAATTGGAAATGGCTTGCTGAAGACTGAGGAGTTTTACAATGCATCTCTCAAGAACATTCTTACACACTTCAATTTATACAGTCTGAAGTTGCCTTGGCACATGCTGAATTTAGTTCAAAATCTGAAATTTTTGCAAAGCCTTTTTTTATATTGAGGGCATCTGTGATAAAAATCACCAAATTAATGCAGGAATTAAAGGACTACACTTAAAACAACTTTGGGCAGTGTGGGGATAAAGGGTTATAGTCAAAAAATTGCCAAAAGGAAGCTCACGAACAACCCTGGAGACAGTACAGGGTGATATGAAAAAAAAAACAGGCACAAGAAAGCTGACTCAAAACCTTGAAAACTGATTACTGTCAAAATAGATGACTTCAAAAACTTATTTTTATCCATAAAAAATTCCCCTTACACAAGAAGATTTAACAATAAACAATAGGAACTCTTCCAAACTCCTGAAAGAAAGCCAAGTTTACCTTGATGCTCATTTGTAGGTGACTGCATTTTCAGGATCAGTCACGTGTAAGAAGAGTTGAGGCCTGTACCAGATCGCCAACTGAAGGTGGGACACAAAAACTTGTGAATTTATACTAGGATTGTACTTATAATTTCGATAAAATATTTTTGTATACGCTCTATATTCTTAGCTGCGTTTGAAAATTGTTTTATACCTCTAAGTAGAAACTATTATATTACATTTCTTTCTCTTGAAATGTACATAACCAACATTTCTCTAGCTAGATTCATTACTGCAACAGTTATTTTTAGATGAATTGGCTATTTGAATGATCTTCTGCTATATAACTTTGTCACCTAATCCATGACTGATAATCAAATTAAAATACCTTCAAGCAATCATTCAAAAGATGTCGACTCTCATGTTAATGCCTCAAAGACCTGACACACTAACAAGTATTAATAATATTCTAACATGTACGATTCTGTGGAATGATATTTGTTAGCTCAAGTCAGTTGCTTCTGCTGGAACCTCTCATCCAATATGTATTTCATCCCAAGGTAATTAGCAGACTGAAGAGGGAGCAAGAGGAATAGGGTACATCATTTTAGCATCAATGCTGACTAAATTCCAATTATAGAATATCTCCTCAGTGAGACTTTAGCCTAAAAGTATGTTCAACCGGGTGCAATTCCCTTGCCGTGGCAGGGGTATAAATAGTAGAACTCTTAACACAGTATGCTTCCTGCCACAAATATCTCCCTTCTGTCAGTTTATCTTGCTCCTACACTTTAAATTTCAACAATACTTTATTTTAAGACAATAGAAGGGGTATTTATACATATATTTTCACTCAACGCCCAGGACAGTTAAGGAGGAAAAGAAAACATGAAAATCATATTGTTGCACAGCACCGTTCCCCACCAGGATATCCTAAAGTGCTTTGCTGTCAATTAGTACAGTTTGTAATGTACGTTCTCTGCTGTAGAGAACTAGGCAGACAGCGGAGGATCTAAAATCAACACCGTGACAATGTTTACAACATCTGTTTTTAGTGATGCTTTTTTGAGTGATAACTACACAGCAAACTACAGGAGAGATCACCCTGTCCTTTGAATAGTGCCACGAGATTCTTTATGTCCAGCTCTGAGGCAAAGCACAGGTTTGTCATCTCATTCAAAACATGACAGCTTTGACCGTGCAGCACTCCCTCAGAAGTGCACTGAAGTATCAGTCTAGATGTTAGCCCTAAGTCTTTGGTGTGGCTCCTCGGTCCCATGACTTTCTTACTCAGAGGAGGCACAAGTGTTCTTAAGTTTGGTGCATCTGCAATATTTATCATTAAGGTTAGCATTCCATGAATTCTAAAATCCTGAGGATAATATATTGCTCACAGCCTGGATGATAGAGTGAGTCAGTGCTCCCAGAGTGCGAACTGCCTGCTCCATACCACCAGTATCTCATTCAGCCTTGGGCACTGGCACAACTATTTAGGGCAAGGGGATCACTGGAATATGTCCCACTTTCTTCGGAAGAGGGAAGTCACAAAAGCTGTACCTCTGAGGAGAAACCATCGATCAGACCCGAAAAGACGAGTCATCAATCATCCCTCTAAAACATAACCACTGATCACGCCACACAGGAAGTCATGAACCTACCCCACCCTCCTTTAATATCTAAAGAAGAATTGTATGGTCAACTCCCTCAGAGAAGACTCCAAGGGCAGAGAGAAGAGTCCCAGAGAATTGGTTATTCTATTAATCTAACTGGTGACTGATGAAATATTAACCAAAATGTCAAAGCAAAGGAAGAAGGGGAAGGCTAAATTTTGGACAAGTGTGTGAAATGGATGAAATTGAATTGGCCTCATATTTCCAATGGGAGCAATTTCAACAGATGTTTATTCACCCACAAGTAAACACATTGGAACTTAATTCTGTAAGGAGAAAAAAAAGGGACCTTGTGTTGTATTATACAGCAAAACAGCTAATGATAAAGGAGGCTGCTCATCAGATATTCTTTACCATTGACTTCAGTGAAGAGATATACAGATCAGAGTGGCAACTCACTACCACCAATTTACAAGATCGACCTCACTGGGTTTTAATTTTATCAATGTCAACGACAATGATATCCTGGTGGAATGCCATTATTGCAAAACATTTGTTTCCATAACTTTAATCAGAGGTTCGTCTTTTTAAATAAACTGACCATGTCTCAATAAGACTGAAGTTGTAATAGTTGTGACCAAACCATGGAGGCTGACAGGCTCATTATTGTATCTGAATACCTGACACCACTGAAAACATGGGGCTAACTCTTCCCTTTTGACAATGTAGGGTGGATGGCAGTAAGTTCACAGCCTGTTCCACATCCCTCCTCCATTATTATTCCCACAGACGTTCTTCGCATTCCCATTGAAATAAAACTCAGGAAAGATGTAAAATGTGTTGCTAACTCACCATCATCCATTGGGTACTGTCTCACCACGTCAAAATCTACCTCCATCATAAATGAGGCTTTCTGCAGAAATTAATTCCCTTTATCCATATCATTGATACAGATTGTAAATAGTTGAGGCTTCAGCACCGATACCTGTGGCACTCCATTTGTCACACTATACCAACCTGAAACAATTCCCATTTGTACCTACCCTCTGTTTCATGTGTGCTAACCTATCTCCTCTCCACACAATTATATTAACTCCTACACAATGAGCTCTTGTTTTGCATAGTATCTTTAAAATGTAACCTTTGTCAGAGAGTCATGGAGATGTACAGTACAGAAATGGACACTTGGGTCCAACGTGTCCATGCCGATCAGATATCTTAAACTGATCTAGTCCCATTTGCCAGCATTTGACCCATATCCCTCTAAACCCTTCCTATTCATGTACCTATCCAGGTCTCTTTTAAATGTTATAATTGTTCCAGCCTCCAACACCTCCTCTGGTAGCTCATTTCATACATGCCCCACCCTGTATGTGAAAAAGTGGCCCCTCAGGTCCTTTCTAAGTCTTTCCCCTGTCACCTTAAACCTATGTCCAGCACCACTTCTTACTCCTCAGGTACTGAAGCAGTCCACGTCTAATTGCAGCAAAACTTGGGCAAGTTCCAGGCTTGGGCAGATAATGTTCATGCAACATCAATGTCAGGCAATAACCATCTCTAACAAGACAAAATCTAACCACCATCTCTTGGCATTCAGTGGCATCTCCATCACTGAATCTCACACTGGAAAACATCCTGGGGGGTTACGATTGACCAGAAACTGGACTAGCCATATAATGGTAGTGTCTATAAGAGCAGGTTGGAGTCTAAGAATCCTGCAGTGAGTAACTCACCTCCTGACTCCACAAAGCCTGTCCACCATCTACAAGGCACAAGTCAGGAGTGTGATGGAATACTCCCCACTTACCTGGATGGGTGCAGCGCCAACAACACAAGAAGCTTGACACCATCCAGGGCAAAAGGAACCCACTTAATTGGCACTACATTCACAAATATTCAGTCGCTCACCCATACACCCTCTCCCTCACACACAAACCCTACCTCATACAGTCTCCTTCACACTCACTCATTCTCTCCCTCACACTCCGAATTTTTAATATCACCTTCTTAGTAATCTTAACATGTTTGAGAACCTCACCATCACAACTTGAAATCATCAGCTACAACGTCTTTCCCCTTTGTGAATGCAGATGAGAAGTATTCATTCGAGATCTCACTGACATCCACTGGTTCCACACACAGGTTGTCCCTTTGCTTTCTTACAGGTCCCATCCTTACCCTGGTAATCATCTGCTGAAGACATTTCATGACCACTCTGTACCCTCCTTGCTGCTTGAGGGAGAGAGAAAAACGGAGTGTGAGGGAGACAATGAGTGACTGTGAGAGAGAGTGTGAGGGTGAGAGATAGAATGTGTCTGTGAGGGAAAATGTGCGTGAAGGAGAGTATGTGTGTATGGGAGGCAATGGCCTATCGCTGGACTGTTAATCCAGAGACCCGGATACCATTCTAGGGACCCGGGTTCGAATCCTGCCATGGCAGATGATGGAATTTGAATTCAATAAAATATCTGGAATTAAGAATCTAATGATGACCATGAATTGATTGCTGGAAAAAAACCCATCCGGTTCACTAATGTCCTTTAGGAAAGGAAACTGCCATCCTTACCTGGTCTGGCCTACATGTGACTCCAGATCCACAGCAATGTGGTTGACTCTGAACTGTCCTCTGGGCAAATAGGGATGGGCACATAAATGCTGCCTGGTCAGTGACGCCCTCATCCTGTTCACGAATAAAGAAAAAAAGTAATTTCCTTTTGAGGTAGCCTCCGACACAGTCTATACATTTGAATAGCCTCCCCTGTTTTTAAAGCACTAGAACATACACTTCCTTCTTTTTCTTTATAAAATTCTCGACATCGCTTGACATCCCAAGCTCCCTGGCCTTGATGCCCTTGCTCTTCACTCTCAGAGGAACATGCTGCCCTCGAATTCTCACTACACTGCTTTTAAAAGACTGTAGAAACTCTTATTATGTGTTTTTTTACACATTTCTTCATTCTCTCCTAGTATATTTTCTCCTACTTTATTAATCTTTCAGCCATCCTTCGCTGTACTTTGTCAACCTGCATCATTGTGACAAAGGTGCATCAATTTCCTCGTGTGAGCGAGGCCAGAACTTTGGGAATCGCTCGTTTAAAATTAACCCTTTCAAAACAGAGACAAGGAGAATTTTTTCTTCTCAGAGAATGCAACTTTCGAACTCTCTGCCTCAGAATTTGGTGGAGGCAGCATCATTGAATACTTTTTAAGGGCAGGTGGATAGATTTTTGTTAGGTGCAGGCAATTGAGGTCATCAGGGGTTGATGGGAATGTGGAAATTGAAACACAAGCAGCTCAACCACGATCTTGTTGAATGGCAGAGCAGACCTGTGGGCTGAATCCTCCTCTTCTGCTAATGTTTCATATGTTCATATGTATGTACAACTGTTGCCTGGTTCAAACTTTCACCCTCCTCTTCTACTCAAGGTCACATTGAGGTCTTCAGGGTAAAACAGAAGATGGGAGAGAATGTCAACTCAATCAAATCATTCCTCGGATGACTAACCAAAACTGTGAAGAAAAGAAAATGACGTTTTCTTTGTTAAACTTGCCAAATGTCATGTACAATATCCAAAATTCTGTGGCGCATGGACTTTCCCCAGTCAGGAAGTAATTGTTGATAAAGGAGTAGACCAGTGTCTGTGATGATCACTAGCTGCAGCCAACTTTGTGCTAATGAGATCTCAGCCACTACTCAATGTCATTATTTGGTGCTATTAGCACTGACTGGTTTAGGCTCAAGGATAACATCGAACATTGGTTACAGATTAAAGGTTGGGCTGATACAATTAATGTTAACTTGTTAGTGATAGGGGTTAAGGCTTATAGTTTAGGGTTAGAAACCACAACTGGTACACATTGTTATGAGAAGGGTCTTTACTAAAATGATCTAAGAAATACATGGGTTTATTCAAACCACAGCCCTGCACCTGATGTCACCCACTTCTGACTGAATTTTCATCTGGTCTTTTGTAAATCCACACAATCTCAACTGTCACTGCCTCGCATTGATTCACCTTTAATCGTCTGAAATGCTTCCAATGTTTGAGCACAAAGAAAATAAACATATTCCAATGGAACACAGGTTTAGGGTGAGCCATTTAATGTTGTTCTAAATTACAGATCACAGAAATTAAATAATTAATACCAAGAAATAGGTGAGTTTGAATATATGATCCTCAAAGATTTTCACAGGTGTTTCTCCTTTGTGCTCCCTCCCTTTATTACAGTAGAACGACCAACACATTTCCATCTCTCTTCAGTTCTGAAGGAGAGCCAGACTGGACTCGAAATGTTAACTCTGTTTCTCTCACCACAATCACTGCCAAAATTGTTGAGTTCGCTCGGCCTTTTGCTTTTATTTGTCCCTGATCATGTTTAGGTCAGTTGTGCTGGGAATTTCCTCTAGGGAGTCCCCTGCATCTCTCCTCATCTGCAGATCTTACTATTTCTTTGTCTCTCATGCGCTTCCTATGCTATCCCTGTAAATGCCTCTGTTATTCACCTCAACAACTCACTTTCTTTATGTACGCAGCATTGTTGCCACTCATTTGGTATAGAATATATTCCTGATCTGACTGTTGGAAACGTCTGATTATGACGTATATATTGCACAGGGATAGCATTTAATGAGGATGTCAGGCCGTTGTGGTGCAGTGCTAGTGTCCCTACTTCTGAGCCAGGAAGCCCTGGTTCAAGTCCCACCTGTTCCAGAGGTGTGTTATAACATCTCCGAACAGGTTGATTTGAAAACATCTTTAACCAGGAAGTTCACCCTGAAGCTATGCATTGCAAAAGATACTGAGGCAATCAATCCAACCATGTTTTCCACTCTGCAAAAATTATAGATCACTTTCTGTAATTACTACCTTTAAGTGGGGGACAGTTAGCTGGATGGCTGGTTTGCAATGCACAGTAATGCCAACAGCATGGGTTCAGTTCCAGTTCTAGCCCCTCACCTGGGGCATGGTGACCCTCTGGTTAAACTCACCACCAGCCATCTCTCTGAAATGAGAGAGCAGCTCTGTGGTTCTCTGAAACTATGGCATCTTGACTTTTTTTTTGTTCGAAACAGGTTTACTATGTAACACTTAATTGCTCTCCAAACACCATGTTGTTCCATCAAATAGTCAGCAAGAATATGCATTCTAATTCAATAATGTAAAACATGACATGCTGGTCTGCTCCACTAGGACTGATGAACAAAGTGACAAAACGGGCTAACAATGTGCTGAGAAAGAAGTAGTAGCACTGCATGACTTTGGTTCCAGTACGATACAGGTATATAGTGATAATGTCAGAGCGTTTGGCAGCCAGTAGTGTGGTTTGATTGTAGTTTGAAGGATATGATATCGAAACAGACCAATTCATTCTGGTAACTGTGGTCAGAAGACAAAATTTAGTTTATTGCTCAAAACGTATCAACCTGTTGCGCAGTACTTAAGCAGACTCTTGCCTTTTTAAACAATATAAACTAGTATATGCCTATTCTTGGAGATTTTAAGCAACAGTGTTCCAGATTTTCCAAGGAGTGGCAATTACAATCAAAATGCCACTCTGCTCCTATATTTTTCCATTCTCTGCATTTCTGAAGAACCATGATCGGATCACCCTGCCAGAAATGCAGAGAGTAGCTGAAATCAAACAGGTTCTGTGTAATGCAGGATAGTCTGGGGGAGTCAAACCATAAACTCTTTCGCCCCCACAACAGCAGCTGCCATACACTTTAAATTAAATGTTTAGAGTACAGACAGCCACGTGGATAGGTCTTGTCAGGTAGTAAGGAAGGTAGGTGACAGGTCAGGGTGCACAGTGACATAAGGGACCATTTGCTTTCCTTTTTGGTCTATAAAATTGAATGGAAGTCAGATATCACTGTATAGTTGAAATACCAGGAGTGTGTTGCAATTTGGAAAAATCAGAGTGCACATTTTTCACTGTGCTAGACAATGTTGTTTTTGGAGCAATGAATCTGTTACATTATTGAATCAGAGCTGAGCGAGGTGATGTTAAGGAAAAACTGCCTGATGACACCCCTCAGATGGGGGCAAGCTGGTGTTTGTTACAAACTGATGGGAGCAGTGCAACCAAAATCACCCAAAGCTAGTAGGCAGAAAATGTCATCCTCACTTCTCTGTGCAAACAGGAAGGCAAAACAAGGTATCTAAAAGAAAGAATTCTAATACAATACCTAGGTCCAACTGAACAGCTTTCAAAGTGCAGAATTTCAGTAGCTTTACAGACAACAGGTCACTATTGCTACAATCAAAAGAACTGAGAGAGGCACAATTTAACGCAACCTTTAGATGTGGGCTTCTGATCTTTAGAATTTTCATAGAATCCCTACAGTGTGGAAACAGGCCCTTCGGCCCAACAAGTCCACACCGACCCTCAAAGCATCCCGTCCAGACCCATCCCCCTGTAACCCACCTAATCTACACATGCCTGAACACTATGGGCAATTTAGCATGGCCAATCCACCTCGCCTGCACATCTTTGGACTATAGGAGGAAACCCACACAGGCATGGGAAGAATGTGCAAACTCCACACAAGCAGTCGCCCGAGGGGCACAGACATTTTCTATGACATATTTTCCATGTCTGTGTTTTCCACTCAAAATGTGGATCAGACCACCTATCTTTTGTCTCTATTATTGGTGAGTAAGTCTATGTGGTCAGGGTTAATTATTTACACATTTGTGATGACTTGTGGAACACTGGGTACGATGATAGGTGGGTAAGATGTCAGGTAAGTGATGGAGTGTTTAGTGTTGTTCCAGGTGGCAAAGGTGGGTGTTGGGTCCCGGGTTTGGGAAGGGAGGTGTGGGGAAGAAAACGAGGATGGTATTTGGTTCAGCCGTTTCCGGTCTGGACCCTTCTTCAGAAATGGCCCATTGTTACCTTGTTATCTCAGACTCCAGCATCGGCAGTTCCTACTATCTCTCAAGGCAAATCAAAGTCTCTTTTTAAAAATATGCAGAACATTGGAAGCCTCAAGTGAGAGTTACTGGTTGAAATCTAATGGAGACATTCAAACAACTTACATCTAGAATGTACATTGAGGGGTACAATCCAATTGAACTTTTCAGAACGTTTACACAAAAGAACAGCAAGACTAGAAGGTTTAGTTCCTATTCGTCAACATTCTGCTGCTAATAGATAATTACTTAGCCTCAGTGGGATAGCGTGGATATATATTTAAAAAGGATGGATAAACCTTCAGTCAGGTAATACCCTTCAAATTCTCAGCAAGTCAATCTTATTCCAGCAACTGTATCCTTGATGCAAAACTGGGGAGGGACGTAAAATACATTGAACAAAGAGCCAGTTGTCAGTGCAGATCATTCTAATCAACCTGTTCAGTCATGTTATGATATACCTCTGTAATAAGTGGGACTTACATAGTCAGAGTTGTACAGCATGGAAATAGACCCTTTGGTCCAACTCGTCCGCACAGACCACATATCCTAAACTGATCTAGTTCTATTTGCCAGCATTTGGCCGATATCCCTCTAAACCCTCCCTATTCATGTACCCATCCAGAAGCCTTTTCATCAATGTCCTGTACAGCCACAATATGACCTCTAACTCCTGTACTTAACGAAAACCGAAAGAACTGCAGATGCTGTAAATCAGGAACAAAAACAGAAGTTGTTGAAAAAGCTCAGCGGTTTGGGAGGCATTGTGAAGAAAAAAAAAAAATCAGAGTTAACGTTTCAGGTCCGATGACCCTTCCTCAGAACTGATACTTTAACTCTGATTTTTTTTTTCTTCAACAGATGCTGCCAGACCTGCTGAGCTTTTCCAGCAACTTCTGTTCCTGTACTCAATGCACTGACCAATGAAGGCAAGCATGCCAAATGCTTCTTCACTACCCTGTTCACATGCGACTCTATTTTCAAGGAACTATGCACCTACAGCCTTGAAATTGGGCCTTCCGAGACTCACCCAGGCATGAACCTATTCAGTGTCCTGTCCACTCCAGCAAGCATCACTTTAGGGTCCTGTGGCACAGTTATAGCGACACTGTCTCAGCCAGAGGGGCCTGGTTCAAGTTCCACAGAGATCTCTCATAGCATGTCCCAAGAGATTCATTAAAGTGGAAAGTTCCTTTAATGATGGAGCTTGTAAAAGAAGTCTTGCAGTGAGGAATGAGAAAAGCTGCATTTTAGGGTGAAAACATTTCAAAGAGAAGTCATTTTGAAACCACCTGAAGGGGATCTGGAAGAGACATTGTAGAAGTTGGACTGTGTTTATAGGTTGAATGAGGCAGTGAGGGTTGTTCTTTCTGTTGGCATAGTCACGTTAAGAGGAGATTGCAGTCAGCTCAAAGCAGATCTAGCAGTATTCTCTTGGTATCACAAACAGAATCCAACAGGCATTTTTATGATATACGTTGATGATCTTATAGGAATTTTGAGGAATGCGTGATTGATAAAATAAATAAGGGTAATTAACACAAGTAGTCAAGCTTCAGAAGCCTTTAAATATGTTGGCTTAAACATTAAGGAAAATAAATCATGAGTGGTTTTGGCTGAACAATCTTACTTGGAAAATGTGCTCACAGAAAGATGATATTGTATCCAGGGAAGAAGTTTGGTTGGATAGTTAAACTGGGCATACACACTGACAAGACTAGATCCAAGTTATGACACTTTGAAATACTACTTTGAGAATGCTACTGTTGAGAATTAATAAAACATTAAAAGGAAAAAAGTTCAGAAAAATGCGCACTTAAATTTCAAGTCTTGGTTAACTCAGGAAATATGCGACTAGTCCTTTTTAGCTATACGTCACATGCCAAGATTCAATCATAACAGGTTTTATCATAGCCTTAGTGGGAAAGAGTAAATATAGTCTGTTTATCTGGGAAGCCAAGAAAATGAAAAGGGCAGCTCAAACTATCTTAACTGCTGAAACTTTGCCACTAGTCAAGCTATGAATACAATAGTGTATCTTTCCAGTATTCTAAAGGAAATTCAATACAAGGGTATCCTAAGAAAAGATTGCCCATGTGTGTTATGTGGATACTTGTTTGCTTTGGGAGAATGCACATTCAACAAAGAGAATTGCAGAGAAAAGCTCGAGTATCGATTTTGAAAGGAAATGCTGGAAAGAAAAGAACTTTCTAAAATGAAGTATGTTGAAGCACATCACTGGTTGTCAGGCTGTTTAGAACAAAAGAAAAGGCATCCGTTCAAAGAATCACTGGGGCAACTGGTGACCAGAGGAGTTATAAGACATTTGTCTTGATTCTTTCGGTCATTTTGTGACAAGTGACGTTTAATTTTTTTTGGTTGCTTGAAAAAACAAACAGGGATCAGGTCACACATAAGCCAAGATTAAGGATGGGCGTAACACCTTAAACAAAAGTGTAGGAAAATTTATTTGTAATTTTAGGAAATGAACGTTTGAAAGATTTTATTAAAAAGGTTGCTTTAGAAAGCGTGCAATATGAAAACAATTATTTTGTTTGTAGGGTGCAAAACTTTTTTTTAAAAAGTTTACTTTTCACTGATTTCTGTTCAAGGATTGTTTGAATCTCTTTAGAAGTTTTATTTAGCGAGAAGAGATTAACTGGTTGGTATAGCAAACATTAATAATGCTGCCTGGGGCTAATTGATCAATTTGTGACTGTAAATAACAGCAGGAAGAGAGTCATCTGGCATAGATGGTGGTTGCCTGTTCATCCCTGGACCAGAAGCTCCGGTTTAAGCTCCATCTATCCCAGTGATGAGTACTAAACAGGCCGAATATGACTATTGTTTTGTAAAGGAGTAGATGGTACTTGGTATACTAAGAGTTAGGGAACTGAATAGTGACTGAACTATCCACAATGCAAAAGTCTCTCAAGCTGTATTTAACAAATAGGCTTAGATCCAGGTTGACACCAGCAAAATAGCACCAGATACGACAAATGCTTCAGAAGCTGAGCAAATATCCTGCCATCAAATTGGTTGCATCTTGAAAGCACTGTGTTTAGTCAGTAATGGTCAAACTCGTGTAAAAGTCAACCCCAATATTTGGCCAAAAAAAAAACGGATTTATTTTTCATTATCTTGTGGAAAAGTGGACCTGATTTTAGCCAAAAAACAACGAAACATTTTACACTTGTCACCCATTTGCTGATGGAAAGCTCACCCTGGTTGAGACAAACCCATTGTGAAAATCATAGAACAGCACAGTATCAGTGGCAGATGTTTGACTCCTTGTGTCTGTGTGCATCAGCTCATGCTACCAGGCCTACCACTTCATTAGTGTGGTCTATGTTTCTGTCATAGAGACATACAGTATGGAAACAGGCCCTTTAGTCCAACTCGTCCATGCCGACCAGATATCCCATTTGCCAGCATTTGGCTCATATCCCTTTTAAACCCTATCCTATTCTTATACCCATCCAGATGCCTTTTAAATGTTGTAATTGTACCAGCCGCCATAATTTCCTCTGGCAGCTCAATCCATACATGCATCACCCTCTGTGTGGAAAAGTTGCCCCTTGGGTCCCTTTTAAATCTTCCCCCTCTCACCTTAAACCTATGCCCTCTAGTTTTGGGTTCCCCCACTCCAGGGAAAAGATCTTGCCTATTTACCTATCCATGCCCCTCCTGATTTTATAAACCTCTGTAAGGTCACCCTTCAGCCTTTGATACTCCAGGGAAAATAACCTCAGCCTATTCAGCCTCTCCCTATAGCTTAAACTGTCTAACTCTGGCAACATCCTCGTAAATCTTTTCTGAACCCTTTCAAATTTCACAGTATCCTTCCTACAGGCGAGAGGTCAGAATTGCTAGCAATACTCCAAAAGTGGTCGAACCAATGTCCTGCAACATGACCTCCCAACTCCTATACTCAATGCACTAACCGATAAAGGCTAGCCTTCTTAACTATCCTATCTACTTGCAAAGAGCTATGAACCCACACTCCAAGGTCTCTTTGTTCAGCAACGTTCCCCAGAACCTTACCATTAAGGTTTACAAGTCCTGCACTCATTTCCCCTTTCCAAAATGCAGCACCTCACATTTATTTAAATTAAATTCCGCTAGTCACAGGCCTCCAGTCTGAAAAGCAACCCTCTAACACCACTGTCTGTCTTCTCCCTTTGAGCCAGTTCTGTATCCAAAAAGCTAGTTCTCCCTGTATTCCGTGTGATAAGTCCATATAGATCGCATCCACAGCTCTGCCCTCATCAATCCTCTTTGTTACTTCTTCAAAAACTCAAGTTAGTAGGACTCAACTTCCCACGCATTGAGCCATATTGACTATCCCTAACTAGTCCTTGCCTTTCCAAATACATGTAAATCCTGTCCCTCAGGATTCCCTCCAACAACTTGCCCACCACCGATGTCAGGCTCACTGGTCTGTAGTTCCCTGGCATTTCCTTATCACCGTTCTTAAATAGTGGCATAATGTTAGCCACTTACTTGTGGCTATCTATGATACCAACATCTCAGAAAGGTGCCCAACAGTCTCTCCTTCTGAACAATATCATGAAGGAACAGCAGATACACAGCCCATTTCAAATTTAATGTCATCGAGCTTACAAAGCAGACAAATAATTGTGCAACATCTGGAGATTTCAAGCTATCAGAGGAAATCTGGTGCACGTGACACCTGCAGGAATGGTAAATCTTCAACTCAATGACCAATCGAGTGCACCTAGGCCTTTTCTTGTATTATGATCTTCTCTAGACTCTAGGTTTTCATGTCTTTTTTCACTCAGAAAGGAGGACAAAATACGTTTCTCGTTTGCAGATTTCTAGATGCCTCTGGCTGTGCCACACACTGAACTGTGAACCTGCAGTTGGATAATCCAAATGCTGTTGTTCCGTGGCTTTTCAACACCAGGAGCATCTGGTGCATGTGTTTCAAATCCACATCGTTACCTCAAAGGTGACTGAATTGGGATGGGGAGAAACTCACACTGGTGAAAATTGGGCAAATTTACATCTGCTCCCACCAATCATGGAGCTGCAAGTGCATATACCCAGCACTGGAGAATCCATAGAATCCTTACAGTGTGGAAACAGGCCCCTCGGCCCAATAAGTCCACACCGACCCTCAGAGCATCCCACCCAGACCCATCCCCCTATAACCCACATAATCTACACATCCCTGAACACTATGGACAATTTAGCATGGCCAATCCACCCAGCGTGCACATCTTTAGACTGTGGGAGGAAACCACAGTACCCAGAGGAAACCCACACAGACACGGGGAGAACGTGCAAACTCCACACAGACAGTGGCCCAAGGGTAGAATCAAACCCGGGTCTCTGGCGCTGTGAGGGAGCAATGCTAACCACTGAGCCACCGTGCCGCCCCAATCTTGTGCTGAAAGTTTATGTGCCAGTGCCAACAAGATACAAGACCGATCTGCATTACTGTCACAGATTTGACCCTTTTAAAGTTTGAAGTCAGGTTCATTTTTTTTGAACTGCCTCTGATGACCCACTGCAGTCTGTGTGCTCTTCAATACCATTAAGCAAGGGAGTTCCAGAATTTTGACCCAGTGACACTGAAGGAACGGTGACAGATTTCCAAATCAGAATGGTGTATGAGTTGGAGGGGATGATGAGTGATGTTCTCATTATCTACTACCCTTGCCTTTCTAATGGTAGTGGTTCTAGATGGTGTTGGGAAGGTGCTATTTAAGGAGCTTTGGTGAATATCTGCGGTGCATCTTGTAGATAATACAAGCTGCTGCTAATCTGCTGCAACTATTTTGCATACCCCCTTTAAGATCTACTGCTTCTATCATTTGAGTGATACAAATATATGCAATTTTCAAGGTGGTCCGAGTAGAACTTCATCTCTTATACTTAACTGCAAACTTACCTCATCTAGAAGTGCCTTACACACCATTCCTTCAGACCACTGGACTTTACCACATGGCCACAGGATGTTACATGATCTCCTACAAAAGACAACAAGCAAAGGTTGAATTTGCAATTAATTCAAACATTCAGCCGAATTGGACTGAAGGGTTATTTCTGTGCCTCAAATACTTTGTCATTTCCATTGAAAATTCAGAAACTCAATGCAAATGGTCTGGACTGGCATCAGACTCCATATTGAAGGATCACTGGAAACAGAAGGAAGCAGCCAAAATGTATGAAGTGAGCTTGAAAATGGCAGAAATCAATTAAAACCAACTGAATGCAAACAGTTACGCACATGAGGAAAAGAGTGTTAGATGTACAGATAAAAAAAAGGTTTCAATGCAGAAAAGGATGAAGTTGAAACGAACTCGGGAATTCTAGCATATTGGTGCTCACAACATGTCCTACCAATGCAGTGCAAAGGGCAATAAAGCCAAATAGGAGGCTGAACTACATAGAAATACAGTAAAGATCATGAAATCAGGGTGGAGTGTCAGGAAATTCAAGTGAGCAAATTTGGGAACTGATCAGAAAGCTTTTTGCACAAGAGTGACCACTGCTGGGAAAGGACTGCCAGGGAGAGCAGCAGAAGCAAAAACCCCGAAATTCATTTAAGGAGATGCTGGAATAAGAGAATTTGGGATCTTTCTAGGAGACTTCAGGGAGCAGGAAGAGAAGCTCTCCTCGTGTTGCTACTGTTGCTGAGCACCACCCCATTCAAAGCAAGATTCTATACATGGACAGAGTGCCACTCCCAATGCGATGCATCTACTTTTAGAGACTGAGTTACAAAGTAAAATCATTGAATTAAGAACCCTTCTACAGGCATTGGTCTTTCTGGTTCCTGGTATCCTCTACAATAAACAAAGTTGATCAGTCTGATTACACTCTCTTGTGAAGTACATTTTGCTCTGGAAGACATCACCACATTGGTGCACCATGCGCTCTCCTCAGAAAACCGGTAAAACATGCCATGTTGTCTGGCAAAAATCTGCTTAGATATTTCCAGAAATATATGAAGAATCAGACTAGAAGTTACAAAACCACATTTATTCGGGAAAAGCAAATTCTGAAAAGGAGCCTTCTATCAGATAGTTGCACTTAATCTAGTTATATTCTTTTCCAGAGAAACACCTTTGATTAAATTCCAGTCCTGCAAGTTTAATCCATATATCTGGTTTCCCATCTTTCAGCTTAAAGGATAGGTACAGAGCTTGCTGCCAGTTTCGCATAAGCATTTACAGCATGGATAGAAGCCATTTAGCCCATCAGCAAAAATCTGAAAAACTAATCCCATTTTCCAGCTCTTGGCCCAAACCCCATTGTTTATGGTAACAGTGGTTAAAAGAATGTTTTGAGAGGTTCTCACAATAGTATATCAAAACCACTATTAGTGGTGCTGAGGACAGTCAAAATAGAATTCTTGCTTACAGTTCTCTCTCTGTATTGTAATGAACACATTGTAATGATCTATGTAATGTACATAACTGTCTTTCAAAGGAGACATTTACTCTTTTAAAAACAAGTTATAGGCCTACCATTCAGTGCTGCTTATCTCAACTTATGAACAAAAACAAAGTTGCTGGAAAAGCTCAGCAGGTCTGGCAGCACCTGTGAAGGAGAAAACAGAGTTAACGTTTCGCGTCCGGTGACCCTTCCTCAGTCCTCAGCCACTTTGTTTTTGTTCCTGATTTACAGCATCCGCGGTTCTTTCGGTTTTTATCTCAACTTATCCCTGGAACGCAAGTCAAAGACAAATCTACCAAATATTTATCTATATACATATTGCCGACAAGCTTGACAAACACATGGAACATAGTTCTAATGAAGAGTCACTGGACTAGAAACGTTAACCCTCCTCATGTTTCTCCTCACAGATTATGCCAGACGTACTGAGCTTTGCCAGTAATTTACTTGTCAGATCTCCAGCATCTGCAGTTCTTTGTTTCATCTGTGTGCAACATACCTTATAGTCACCAATTCTAATCTACACCTCAGCTGAGCACTTTTTACCTGTGTCTAAATTCACTGCTGTGACAAATAAAAATTTTCTGACAGTTACTTCATAAACAATGATTTCCATCCCCTGTCGTTTGAGTTTGAAATGCTAAAATGGTCATTCAGTTGTCACTATTTCAACTTCCCGTAACTCAGCTTTCAGTTTCACTTTTTTCTCTATGCTCTAGAAGTCACCACAGCACAAAAGGTGGAATTTCCGCCAAAACGAAAAGGCAAACTGTTGTCAGATTTCTCAAGGTATCTAAGATGTAGGTCACTCCCTCCAACCTGTTCTGCCATTTGATAAGATCATGGGTGAGGTGGCCTCTACTTTCCTGTCTAACCTCCAAATCTCTTGACTCCCTTACTTGTCAAGAATCTAAATCAGCGTTACAATTATTTCAACAATCAAAACCTCCACTACTCTCTGGGGAAGATAATTCCAGAAAATAACCATGCTGTGCCTTGACTCAAATGAAGAACGATGTCCCCTCGTTCTAGAATCTGCCACAAGAGGAAACATCTTTGCGGCACTCACCCTATCAAGATCCTTGAGCATATTAAATGATTCAACACGATTTGCTTTTGTTGTTCTGAATTTCAATTGACACAAACCCAACCCTTTCCCTTAAGAAAAGGCCCTCATCCTAGGAATCAGTCAAGTAAATTTTCTATGAATGGCTTCTAATGGATAAAATACCTATGTAATGAGGCAAAAAAGTGTACATGATACTCCAGATGTGGTCTCACATATGTCCTGTGCAACTGTAACAAGACTCTTGTACTCTATTCGTCCAGCAATAAATGTTAACGTTCCATTTGGATTTGTAATTAATTAATGTACCTGCATAATAACTATTTTTATGATTCATGCACCAGGACACCAAGATGAAGAAAACAATCAACAACTTTGTATCATGTCATTACATAGCTGAGTACATAGAGTAGAATGATTGCTTACTTTATTCTTGTGTTAATGTGGTGGTTCCTTGGCATGGAATATTCCCAAATTCTAAGTACCATTTAGCTTCACTGAAGTTCAGAAGGGAGTACCAAGAATCAGAAACTGCTTTAAAAATACACAAGCGTTCAGGTAAGCTCTGTGGAGTGAGAAATGGTTTTAGCATTTCAGATACAGATGCTGTCTGAAGTAAAAACAAAGTACTGTGGATGCTGGAAATCTGAAACAAAAACAAATTGCTGGAGAAACTCATAACAAGGTGTAGAGCTGGATGAACACAGCAGGCCAAGCAGCATCAGAGGAGCAGGAAGGCTGACGTTTCGGGCCTCGACCCTTCTTCAGAAATGTTGGAGAAACTCAGCAGGTCTAGCAGTGTCTGAAGAAAAAGCAGTGTTAACGTGAACCGTTTTCAGAATGTTGTCTGAAGTGTTTAGTATTTCCAGCATCTACAGTATTTTGCTTCAATATCAGTAGAAAAGCAGTACTTAGACCTCTGGCAATGCCAAGTGTTCACTAAAGCAAGTGCAAGCTTTATTAAATTTAAGTTATAGATGTATTAATCTTACTAGGTTAACATTACCATATTTCAGTACATTATAATTGTCAGTCTTTTAAGATAGTGAAGCACCCAGTATACCTCACAATGGAACTGAACATGAGGGAGAAAGTGGGGTAAAATTTTGAAATGTCTTTTAACATTTTTCCATCAAGATTGCTCTTTGAAAGCAATGGTGAGTCGGTCCTTGTAGTGTGGAGCTGGAGGAACACAGCAGGTCAGGCAGCATCAGAGAAATAGGAAAGTCGACGTTTCAGGTCAAGACCCTTCTTCAGGATTTTGACTGACTCCAGCACCTGCAGTTCTTGCTATCCCCGTGAGTTAGTCCTTTCTGTCCAATACATGACAGCAATGAAGGCATTGATTCTGAGTAAAGTACACTGTAGTAGTGGTGGACAGAATTGAATTTCGTAGAACATCGCAGTACAAATTTAGTCCATTCAGCCTCTCACACCAATGCCAGCTCTTTAAAAGCTATTCAATTAGATTAGAATACTTGCAGAGTGCTTGTGCAAACAATGTATTAGTTTTGAATTTAATCGTAGTTATAACATAATCATAACCATCCCACTTGAAGTCCTTGATTAGGTTACAGCTTGATTCACTTTCAACAATTCACTAGTTCACACTTCAAACCTTATTAAATGGTTGGCTGCAATCTGTTTAACCACAGAAGATGATGCAGCAACTTTAAACGTGATTGGGTCCTGATGAACAGCGAGAGATTGCAAAGAGAACTTAAAGCAGCAATGTTTGCTTCTATACCATGACTCAGACATTTTTGCCCTTTAGATCATCTGCTATTTTTCTTGTTGAACACAGAGCTCACACAGCTGTAATATTGAAGAATCCAATGATCAAAATAATACACTGCGACCCGCAGGCAGGAAAGCAGCTGGAAGAAGGCTCTTCTTAACCCCTTCCCATTTGTAAATCCTTTTATAGAGTCAACAGCTGTACAGCACAGAGACAGGCCCTTTAGTCCAACTTGTTCATGCTGACCAGATCTCCTAAATTAATCTAGTCCTATTTGCCAGCATTTGGCCCATATGCCTTTAAACCCTTCCTATTTATATACTCATCCAGATGCCTTTTAAATGCTGCGATTGCACCAGCCTCAATACAACTCAAACCCTCCAGTCCCAACAATATCCTTGTAAATCTTTTCTGCACTCTCTCATGTTTAACATCCTTCCTTTAAAAATGCAACCAGAATTGTATGTAGTATTCTAAAAGTGGCCTCACCAATGTCCTACACAACTGCAACATGACATCCCAATTACTATCCTCAATCATCTCACCCTAGAAGGTGAGCATTCCTTCTTCACCACCCTGTCTACATGCATCTGCACCCCTAGATCTCTTTATTCAGCAACACTCCCCAGGGCCCTACCATTAACTGTATAAGAACTGCCCTGGTTTGCAACACCTCACATTTATCTAAATTAAACTCCATCTGCTACTCCTCAGCCCACTGGCCCATCTGATCAAGGTCCCATTGTACTTGGAGATAATCTTCTGCACTGTCCTCTACGCCACCTTTTTGGATGTCATCTGCAAACTTACTAACCATGCCCCTACATTCACATCCAACTCATTTATATAAATGACAAAAAGCAGTGAATCCAGCATTGACCCTTGCGGCACACCGCTTGTCACAAGCCTCCAGTCCAAAAAGCAACCCTCCACCACCACCCTCTGTCTCCAACTTTCAAGCCAATTTTCTAGCCAATTGGCTAGCTCCCCCCTGGATCCCATGTGATCCAACCTAGCTAACCAGTCTACCATGTGGAGCCTTGTTGAATACTTTGCCGAAGTCCATATAGACAACGTCTACCAGTCTGCCTTTAATCTTCTTTGTCACCTCTTCAAAAAAAAAACTCAATCAAGTTAGTGCAGGAAACATGTTAAAGCTGTCCATCATAACAATAATCAAATTTGAAGTAGGTTATGTTTTCATTTTCAGTTGCCTTTAGGACTATGATCTGGAGCATGCTGATACCATTAGCAGCTGTTGGCAGTCCAAAATGGTAATATTGGCTCAAACACACCAGGTAGTTTTTCCTATAACTGCCTGATTTTGAAGTAACAGCATAAGGATCTATCCATTTACCGGCCTTTCAGAATCTCTCCTAGATTTCAAGGGGTGCCAAATGCCAACCATCCTGAATTTGTGGGCGTGTACATTATATTAAGTGCCTGGGTTAACAAAAACTATTCAGGCTCATTAGTTACGTAAAATATAGATGAAATTGTTCCAGTTTGGCTGTAAAAGGCATGCTGCCATGGAAACAAACTTTAAAATTTAAATTCCAGGCACCTTTTTACTATTTGAGCAAATGCTTCGAATTCTGAATGTTATACAAGGCAATCATCTGTAAGCATCATCACAATTTTCAAATTCTTCTGCTGCGTATTTATTCAGTAGTTAAATGCTTGGTAGATCTACAAATATTTCTCCCCGAGCTTTATCACCTACCTAAACTATCACTTCTTTACTTGTATGGACCTGGGCCAAACCTGTCAATAGTACTTGATCACAAATCTAAGTCCTGAGGATTACAATCAATTTTTAAAATATTTATCTTTCATGTGTACATCGTTGATTACCCTTGAAAGTGGTGATGAGCCTTTCCTTTGAATGGCTGCAGTCCATCTATTGTAGGTACACGCACAACGGTATTAGGAAGTTCCAGGTTTTTGATCCAGTGAAGGAGCAGCAATATAACTCCACAGCAGGATGGTGTGCAGCTTCGAGGGAAACTCTCAGCTGCCAGTGATTCAGTACAAGTGTCAAATGACCAAGTCTGATCATGCACAAAAACTCAAGGATGGAGCTTTGAGTGTCATTACATGATCCAAGGGACTTCACAGAAATGTGTATCAAATAGAGTGTCTCTTTTGGTTTGATATTCCAGGACAGGTAAACTAAAGCTTGGTCAAAGAGTTAGGTTTTAAGGAATGTTTTAAAAAGGAAAGGCATAGACGGGGTGAGGTTTAAATAGAGTCTTGAAGCTCAGCAGCTGAAGGCATGACCACAAATCGTGGAGTAATCAAAATCAGGGATATGCAAGAAGCCAGAATTGAAAAAAGCACAAATGTCACAGCAGGGTATAGGGGTGGGGGATGTTAGAGGTAGGGATAGTGAAGGGCGTGACAGAATTTGGAAACAGGATGATTTTTAAGGAAAACGTGTCAAAGCACAGCTGGAGCAGGGATCTATGGGCACATGGTGAATAAATGTGACTTGCTGAGGTTAGGATTTGTAAAGTAGTATTTTGGATGATGTCAAGTTTACAAAGGATACAAGGTGCGACACAGACCAGCATAACATTAGAAAAGCTGAGTCCAGAGACAACAATGAATGACTGTTTCTGCAGCATGAGGTGGAAAAAGGCAGTTTCAGAGACAGGAGAGAATGTGGCAGGAAGCTTATCCCAGGTCAGAGAGCAGAAAAGCCCAATACACTAAAAAATGTTCCTACAATTTCCCCGCTTGTTTTAACATGACTGTCCTCAAGTTTTGCGAGCCAGTTCAGTTCCTTCATGATCGTTTTGTCCAAACTATGGCTTTGAGCTCAAAGTATCCACACCCTATTAAAACCAGCTCCTTTTTGTGATTTTATTCCTCCTCTCCACTCGAAACTATTTGCATTGTACAGGCCTGTTGGTTTGAAACAGTTTGGTCATAGGTCTGCTTCCTCGCTGGTAAACATAGCTTGAGTACAACATGCAGGCTCCAAACCAGATCATCACAATATTCACACTGGAGGGAATCAGCAGCATGAGAAGTAAAGCAAGCCGGATGATCAACAATAACGACATTTCAATCATGGTGCAAAATATTTGTGCTGACCCAAAAAATCAAGTTTGTACAACTCGAAGACATAATGATATGCCAAACATGCACAAGACAATTAACATTCATGCAAAACGTTGTTATTATTTGACAAGAAAATCTCAAAATAAGGAAAGCCATTACAGTAGAATTGAGCTTCTTCTGAACTGTGAATGGCTTTAGGATTATGTTTGGAATTCATTTTCTTGTTGCAAACCCATTTTTGCCATGTAACTTTCTTCTAATACCTATAACTTTATTAGGAAAATCAATATGGCAGAGGGAACTGTTGAGACTTATGTACCAAAAGTTAGATACCTTAAAACCTTGTCTCTTTGTCATTCATTGTATAACATAGTACAAGCTAGCAATAAAAAAATCATAGATAACAAGGTGTAGAGCTGGATGAACACAGCAGGCCAAGCAGTATCAGAGGAGCAGGAAGGCTGACGTTCCGGGCCTAGACCCTACTATCTCCGAAGTAAAAAAATCATGTTTTTGCATGCATATAAACTATAAACTGTGTATGTGTGCTTGTGCATGTGTGTACGTGTGTGTCCATATATTTTAAAAATTAGCTAACACATACTGAGCACCTATCACAATCATAACATTTCACAACCAGTTCAATGCTTCAGAGTTTTCACTTATGACTAGGAAATCCTATACAGAGGATCAAACTGGAAATTGAGCAAATTTTGAAGATTAGAATTCACTGTTTTCAGCCATTTCCAATACATAAATTAATAGGAAATATTTAAACTTAACTGAGCCAAAAGTCAAAACCAAAAAAACAAAAATCACACTTCCCCACCCATCTCAAGTTCATGACTAAGGTACAACACACACAGTTACACGTTTTCAGCTTGCAAACACAATTATTTACTTATATAACAATTTCATTTGCCACATGCTACCACAAGATATTGTTACAACCAAGTGAGAAGGGGTGAATTGGGTCTGCTCTTTCTTACCCGGCTGTTGGTTGAAACAAAGATTTTATTGTTTTTTGCATACAGCAGTATACTTCAATTAAAACCTAACATACTCATTCAGAATTAAGGGGTCAATAACAAGGATTTCTTGACTGAAAAGGGATTTTCATTATTTATGTTATGAGCCTGCTGATAATAGTAGACAGGTCTGATTCTATAGTGGGAACCAGTTTGGTACTCCATAAAAATTTTTAATGTTACAATTTCCTTACTGAACATATTTACACAAGACTGTCCACGAATTTTTAACAGAAAAGCATAGTCTAGAGATAGAGAATCCACCCTTTTGCCCTAAACAACAAGCTTAAGATATACTCAATCCTCAGTGAAAGGTCACTATTTCCAGTTAAATGCTCCTTCTTCAGTTGGCACAGGTACAATTAGTTTCTTCTTGACAAACTTCAGTATTCACTCCATGCTATTTCTTTAGGTAATGTCTCTTCCCAAGACCTTTAAAAGAAACTTAATATAGCTCACTTATTTCTTAACATGGGCTCTTACAACTCTTCATTCACAGCCTTCTGTTTCTGGAAATTTTCTATGACTGACCTTAAGCAGCTTAAGACTTCTTTTCTACTGCTCTGACTATTTGAGGATTGCTAAACTGCACTGCTGATAATAAAAAAATCACAGGATGTAATTAAAATCAAACCAATCCTTGTCTGCGATCATAACAGTTGTCAACTGTCTAATCTGGGCCCCTAGTCTGTATAGGTTAGTCAAACCTGCACTCTCATCCACAGTGGAACAGGGAAAATGACTGACAAAAAAAACGTATTTTCAACCTAATCGCAAAACATTGTTTTTCTTCCTTCAAGACAAAATTTCCATCTAAAGTACATGTTGTTGATAAAGCAACATTGAATATTTAGAATATAAAAAGTCTGAACTTTAACTTTCATTACCCTCTTACCAGAAATTAAGCAACATTACTCCACTTACAAAGGAACCACAATCTAACGGATTTTACAAATTAAAAACAAATCTCATTTTTGTTGACTACATTCAGTTATGGCAATATCTGCTTTCTGCCACTGGATGCCATCTGCCACTCAAAGTGGACCCTCCTGGATGACAACAAGTACTATAACACCAGTACAACAGCTGACTCAAAAGGCTAACTGTGAGCAACATGAGCATTAAAGGGATAGGATTGAAAGACCATACATTCATTCCTTGCTCAACTGCTGGTCAAAACTACAGAACCAGTTAAGAGGACAAAGTAAAGGAATTTTCTGCTGCAGAGATATTTCAGTACCAAAAAGCTGTATGCGTACAGCAGCATTAACATTATTGAACATCTTGGGGTGCTCAAAACTGTATTATATAACATAAATGTCCAATAACAGGTTATTAGGCCTGATGACCACAAACTTGATCAAAGAGTTAAGTTTTAGGCAGCATCTCTAAAGAAGATAGAGAAGTAGACAGGTAGAGAGATGTTGGGAGTGGAAGTCCAGACCTTGTGGCCTAAATAATTGACAACGCAACCACCAGTGGTGGAGCAATTAAAATGGTGATCCACAAGTAGCCAAAGTTATAGGAAAGCAGATATCTTGGAGGGCTGTGGGGCTAGAGGTGGTTTGAAATGGAGAGAGGTGTTGATAGGATACCAAATGATTACGTTGGTCAGCTGTCCTTTTCCTCGATTTCTTTGTGTCCTGTAGCCATACTAAAATTTATGCTTCCACCCGACTGAAATTGTGTAATTGAAGGAAAAGGTGGAACAGGCTCAAAAAAGGGCTGAATGGCCGACTCCTGCTCCTACTTTCTTTGTAACTTCAAGTTTCCAACACCACTCTGATTTTCACTGCAAGATGATGTAGAGCTAATAGTGACAAGGAAGGTTGAGAAGTTGGGATTTTGACTCACGTTAGATAAAATAACTGTTGAGCACGTGTTTTTACAGCAGGCTGCCATGAACAGTAGATTAAATTTCAGCTCCCATCAGAAAATGACCTAAACAATAACCTGCTGAACCTACATTTTAGAAGATTTTTCTGAATGCCTAACACATGAACACACTTACCTGTTGTAAGGTACAATTGGTCCAATTTCTACTGTACAATGACAATGATTAAAAATCGAAGTAAATTTCCAGACAGTGTGTACTTGCAGAGCTGTAAATTTATTCCACCGATAATGGCGAAAATAGGTTGCAAACTGCCATTATAAATATTTACAATGAATTGCAGCAGTTTCCATTTTATAAAAATAAGTCATTTCAAGCACAGAGCGCCTTGGTATGATTATTACCAATTATTCTTGCTAGGTGCCATTGTCCATATTATCTGAATCAGTAATTCATTCTTATTTAAGTATGACGAGGGTGCAGACTCATGTTACAAAATCCATTTCTCACCTATAAATGCCCTTGTAACAAATGTTCTACATGATGACAATAAAATAAAACCAAGAATTGGAGCAAGATGTCCCCATATCTGTACTGACTGGATTTGTTTAGAACCATTTTGTTCCCAGGAAATTATAAATATAAAGCAACCGAACACATCTTTGGTAGTTAGGGTTGCTGTTAAAAAAGTCAACTCCGTAAAACCACATTGTCTTTAAAATGTGTCAGAAATGTCAGCAAGTTCATTTGTGTGTTTAGTTGGTACTTTCACAACACCCATTTGAAGCAGCCAACCGTACTATTCCCTGTCTGCAGTTGATGTGCCTTGATTTGTTGTCAATCACTGCCCCAATCATACAGAGGGCGTCTTTGGCGGATGCACCTGCTGAAGCAGTAGAGGACGTTTGACCCGTGGCTTCCGTCTCTTTGGCTTGCTTTTAGACTTTATCTGCACCACAAAGAATGCCAGCACCACCATAGCACCAAGGAAAGCAAAGACCGGAATTGTCTGTCCAACATCTTGGTTATATCGACCAGGCATTATACCTAAAGAGCAAACAAATTACAATTAAATGCCAAAGTACTCAACTCCCATCATTTAGTTAATACAGAAAAAGAAAATGACAACTCATATGGATGAGGCCTCTATTACTGAGATGTAGACCAATAAAACAAGGAGTTATTTTCTGCAAGTGTCATGGAAGATCCAAGAAAGAACAGACACTGATATTGAAGTATCTTTCCACTAAGGACAAATGAGACATCTCTAATAATGTAGCTTCTCTTCCCTCAAAAAACATCCTAAAAATTGAAAATAGCATTGCATTAGCAGTGAATAAAAAGGGAATGCAGATAATCAGACTATTCTAAAAGTAGAAACTGAAATACCCAGGACAGCAATGCACCTGCAATAAAATTATACACAATGGATCCAGTAAGTATACTTAGTTCAACTTCTCAGTAGCTTGGTTGTGTTCCAGATATAATAAAGAATACAATAAAGTTAAGCTAGCTTTAATAATTCCTGTTCTCCAAACTACAACGATTAGTACAGTCCCAATTCAATACCCTATGGTATAGGTGAGCTCCTAGCTTATAACTTAAATATTCAGCCAGTTACCCAAGACAGTTAGTTATGGGATTGAATTTTATTTTCCCATTTGGATTGTGATCCTGACTTCAGCCTAAAGTCCAGGACAGGAACCCATGACAAAATGTTAAAAGCAATTTGTCCCAGAGTTGCCCGATTAAGAAGCCACCTCTGGAAGGTCTCTAATAAGGACAGCAAGCAGAATTGCACTATGTCAGACCAGCAGCAGGACAGAGGCATTGCCTGCAGCAAAAGCATCAAATCTAGAGGCCCACAGTAAGGAGAAGAGACACTTTCTCAGGAATACTAATGGACAAAGTTGTATTCCTTGAAATCAAACAAGGTCCTTCAGAAGAATAAAGGAAACAGAAAAGAACTTAAACAAGAAATTACGAGGTCTAAAAGGAGGCATGAAATGTCTTTGGCAAGTAGGATTAAGGAAAATCCTAAAGTATTTTATACTTATAAAAGGGGCAAGACAGTAGCAGGGGAAAGGGCAAGTCCACTCAAGAACAAAGGAGGGAATTTATGCATGGACCCAGAAGAAGTGGGTAAGGTCCTCAATGAGTACTTTACATCAGTATTCACCAAGGAGTTGGATACGGATGATGGTAAGATAAGACAGGGGTATGTTCATATTAAGGAGGTGGTGGTGGGTGTCTTGAAAAACATTAAGGTAGAGAAGTTGCCAGGGCCTGATGGGATCTATCCCAAAATACTGAAAGAGAATAGGGAGGAAATTCCTGGAGCCTTGGCAGAGAACTGGCCACAGGCCAGTTTCCAGAAGACTGGACAATAGTTGTTCCTTTAAGATGGGCAACAGGGATAATCCAGGAAATTATAGGCTGGTGAACCTTACATCAGTGATAGGAGAATTATTGGTGAAGATTCTTAGGGACAGGGTTAACTTGCATTTGGAGATGAATGGACTTGAGGGATAGTCAGCTGGCTTTATTTAAGGGAGGTCTTGTCTCACAAATCAGATTGAGTGTTTTGAGGAAGTGATGAAGATGATTGATGAGAGTAGGCGCATGAAACCCACAGCAAGTTGGGCAAGTTGGATATAGAATTGGCTTGGTTAAAGAAGGGGTGTTTTTCTGACCAGTGATGTTCTGCAAGGATCAGTGCTGTGACCTCTGTTGCATGTAATATATACACAAATGCTTTGGATGAAAACGTAGGTTGTTTGCTTAGTAAGTTTGCAGATAATACACAATTGAGGAGTTATGATAATGAGGACGGTTGTCAAAAAGGAAACCGCAGAATTTACATCAGCTGAAAAGTTGGGTGGAGAAATGGCAAATGGAGTTTAGTCTGGATGAGTGCAAAGTGATACGTTTTGGAAAGTCAAATGCAAAAGAAAAGTATACAGTAAATGGCAGGACCCTTATCAGCATTGATATACAGAGGGATCTTGGGATGCAAGTCCATCGCACTCTGAAAATGGTAACATGTGGATAATGTGGTAAAGGCAGCATACGTTATGTTGGCTTCATCGATCGGGGCATTGAGCATAAAAGTTGGCAAGTCACTTTGCAGCTGTATCTTCAATAGACTTTGGGAAGGATGTGAAAGTTGAGAGTGTGCGGAGAAGATTGAGAATGTTTCCAGTGGTGAGGGACTTCAGTTACACGGAGAGATTAGAGGAGAACTGGTGTTGTAAAAACTTTACTTAGGCCACATTTGCGATAGTGTGCGCAATTCTGATTGCCACAGTATAAGGAGGATGTGGAAGCTTTGGAAAGGGTGCAAGAGAGGTTTACCAAGATGTTATCTGGATTGGAACGTATTGGCAAAGAGGAGAGTTTGGACAATCTTGGGTCGTTTTCATTGGAACATCAGAGGCTGAGAGGCGCCTGATAGATATATATGAAATTATGAGAGGCGTGGATAGGTTAGATAATTGGAATCTTTTTCCCCAGGGTGGAAATGTCAAATAGTCCAAGACATAGGTCTAAGGTGCAACACAAAATTTTGAAGGTGTACGAAGAAAGTTTTTTTTTGAAAAAAACAGAGGGTGGCAGGAGCCCGGAACATGCTGCCAGGGGAGGTGGTAGAAGCAGATACATTGGCAAAGTTTAAACAAGCATTTAAACAGACACTTAAATAAGCAGAGGATAGATGGATATGGACATGTGCAGGCAGACGGACCTGTTCTTATGCTGTTTTATGTGCTATGATCCCCATGGCCTGCCTCTGGCTCCGAAGGCCACCAATTATGCTGAACTAGAAGGCTGACTCAAATGGGCTCAACGCCTCTCCACACAGAAGGTTGTTATTCTATCAGTGAGAAAATACCAGTGACATTGCTCAATGGTCCTGCTCGGCCTTAATTTAGGACACAGTCATCCCTGAATCTGACTGCTTTGAAAGTACTCTGGAATTGTAACGCATCAGGAAACCATCTCGATACTTCATTCTTATTTTCCCAAGTCATAGCCTGAGAGATAAGTAATCAGAGACAATAAATAAATCATTCATTCATTCAATCATTCATCATTCGTTCATTCAAATGTAGCAAAATCAAAGGACATTTCAATAATATAGCAACATCTCACTTATTCTACTTCTCTCACCCCTTTCAATTCCACAAAACGCCTAATATGACTCAGAAATAAAGAACATGCTCCATTATAATGATCTTCAATTGCAATACATTCTCAATTGCATCTAAACTGCACCCAGTGTTCTCCATCAGTAAGTGATCAGTAATGTCTCTGAATCTTTCCCACAAATGCAAACAACAGAATGTGTTACTTTTGCACACACACTTATCATTCTTGTAAAACAAACAGGTGGAATACTTGGTCTTTGACAGTCTCAGCTTGGAGCAGTCACCAGTGTCATCATCCTGGTTCTGCTCACTTTCAATAAACGAAGGTTCAAGAGTTAATTCCAGTACTCACCTCCAGGAATATCCCAGGCTCCACTTTCACCTGGTGATAAAGGTCGCACTTGGGGACGGTTTTGCTTGAAATTTGGCAGAACCACTTTGTCTAGGTCAATGGATAACAACTTTTGGTGCTTCCAAAGGTTACTGAGGAGGATAAATAATAGAAGCTGTTCACCCATGGCACAGGCTTGTGCTAACTTCAGAAACTAAGTTTACTTCATAATACATTGTTCTGTTATTTTAAGCAAGATTCACAGTTTGCAATTTAGATTGGAGATCAACCTTTGTAGAGTGGACAAAGAAGGGCACAAAACCAACTGTCGGAAAATTCCTTCCAAAACCAGAAAATAATTGACATTTTGAATTGAAAAGTTTAAGTTAATAACTAGACCTTATATCAAAAAAGTTTGGTTTTCGTAATCATATCTTGTGGACATTTCTACATGAAGTCCAAAGTTAATTTTGTACGCTCCTCACCAGTTTAAGTCTATGTAAGGGTGATCCAATTGCATTTTCAAATTTCATAAGTCAATTATGATTGTCATAGGTTGGTTACAATGAAATTATGGTTATTTTAAAATAAGCATGTAATTCTTCTAATTAGCTCTGCATTTTTAAATGGAATCTGGTTACACAAAGTTGGCAGTACACCACAACCAATTGTGTACAGTCTCATCTTCAGAGGGGGCTTGGTTAACTTAGTGGTTTACCTCATATCCTTCAAACAGTAACGTATGCAATGGTGCCAGTTGGGAGAAAAGGCAAAAACACTTCCTTGAATGCTGCATAAAAGAGGCAAATTTGGAGGAGTTGCAGACTTAAGTGAAAGTCGTGGAATCTTGCAGAAGCAATACAATATCGTAGAGATATTACCTAATTACAATATTTTCCACCATCTTTATTTGACACCTTGAACAATGAACTCTCAAAATGGAAAGTTTTCGCTGTCATAATATGAAAAATGTCATAATTAAAAAAACGGATTCTCTGTTCATAGCAGGCCTTCTCGCAGAGAAAAATGAATGATTAATAATTGACATGTTTCATTAGCAACATGTCAACTGAGCATTTAGATCCAAGATTTGGATCAACCAACTTGTATTACAATACAGGTATATTAGGAATCTAGTTATACAACTTTGCTAAATAAGATTTCACATCAATATGGCAAACTAGACATACCTCGCTGACTTTATACAAAGGGAAAATTAGGCAGCAATTTCATTAAGGAAAGTTATATAGCCATGTCGAATTGTCAACCTAAGCAGACCACCACTGAATGTGTACTTCCCACTAAAAAGTCTCATCGCCACGTACTTTCTCTTTCTAAGCATCATTCACTTCTCCTGCCACAGAAGACTCCTGTCCCAATCTCTTCACAGATTTGCTACATACTCAAGTTCTCAGTTACAAATCACCTGACAGTTTTTGATGCTCTTCATTCCTTATTTCCATTATTCTAGAAACAATACTTGCTTTTAAAAAAAAGGTGTATCCCTTTCCTGGGAAAGCTCCTGCAAAATTCTTGTTGGGTGACTTTTCATAACCTTTGCAAAGTGTTAGTCCAGCGATTGACCACCCGCTCCCATATTTTATTCCATTTTCCCTTCTATTACTGTTTTGACTTTAAATGTGTTTGGCACATTGGAAAATTACATATTACATCGCTCTATGGTAAACTGCTAAGACTCTCTCTTCTAAATGAGGACCATACAACTCAAGGTTACCATAGCAAGTAGTTAGCTTCATTGTCTTACAAATTAGTAATGCTTTGTAATTGTTTAACCACCTCATGATTTGTACAAAGACAGCGTGACACTAACCAAGACAAAGCTATCTATTATCACACACTAACCTTGGTGCTGTCTCATTTAGAGGTTGAGGCTTGGCCCAGGATAGGTGAGGACATGCTGGAAGAGGACGAGGTTTGGGATCTGCGAGGTGCGGTTCAAGAACCTTGGAAAAACGATACAAGTGGTTGCCTAGGAATTGGGATAAAAACAAAACTAGAATTGAATGTGGTCGACTTTGACTTCAGAATAAAAAAAGTTAAAATATTTGGTGTCTGCAAGCTTCTCCATGAAAATGACAAATATACAAGCTATATGGCTAGAAACAGCATGAATCTCTACGCATGTATAGATTTGGAAGTACCTCATTTTATTTGCATTCAGTTTCACAGCTATCAAAAAGAGCAGTTTATGCCTGAACCAGCAGAGGGAGCCTGAGCATGTTTAATCAAATGCAAATTGCACAAAGACAGTGATAGAAATTCTATTAGTCATTAGGAATTTATCACCAATAAAAGTCCAGATCACCAACTAAGGTTAAATATTTGACAAATGTTGCATTTATGTGCTGTTTACACTTAAAGGAAAATTAGTAAGATATAAATGAGATTTCAAACTATGAAAATATTTTAAGGTATGTTAATAAATATGGTAGAGAATACTGCAGTGACTTAAAATGTCTCACTTTTGCGATATTTCAGTTTTCCATTTGTTAACATCAATAATTGAAAAAGTTCATCTCAATATGTAGCCAAATCCAAGAACAAGGATGACCATAAGATAAAGGGACCATCGTATGTTTACAGCTGGAACACCGAACAAACTACCACAGAACAAGATTTACTGGAGTTACGAATTTAGAAACTGCCTTACCTTCCATCCGCTCTGGTAGTGGGTGCTCAGTTCCAGATGGAGGCTGCTGCCTATTTTCAGAGTGGCTGAGGCTTGGGGGCATCACGCCGTATGAGGTGTACTGAAGGAGAGCATCGAGCAACCAGAAGCAGTCTGGGGACGAGGGATAAATGTGCACTTAGTTCTTCAGACTAAAACCAAATCCAGAACCTCATATTCAGGTGATAAAATAAAGTTCAGAAAAAAGTCAGAGAAGAAAACATTACAGACAAACCCATTAGAAGCAATCTCTTGTACCAGAACTTCCTATACATTTGCTACAAGCTAAGTGTCATTTTACAAATAGTAAGATTGCAGTAAGAGGAGGATCTTGGGGTTAGCCATTCAACAGCAAGATGAGAAATTTCTTTTCACACTCACAGACCTGCACTTTGCTGGAATTCGCAACCTAGAGGACTGTCTATTTCAGTATACGTAGGCAGAGATTGCGAAATGAAAACCAAGTGAGGAGTTGGTGAGTGAAGGAACAGCTTTTATACAAACTGTATCTCATTATACCAACACCAATCTTCAGGGAGCCTGACAACCCTGTGGGCAAGGTTATCGAAGAGTACAATGAGATCTTGTTCAGATGGGCCACTGGGCTGGAAAGTGGCAACTGGAGTTTAGATAAATGCGAGGTATTACGTTTTGGTAAGACAAATGAAGGCAGGACTTAAGAGTTAATGGTAGGGCTTTGGGGAGTGCTGTTGAATAGAGGGATCCTGGGGACGCAGGATCACAGTTCCTTGAAAGTGGGGTCTCAGGTAGACAGGGCAGAGGTGGTGGTGTTTGGCATGATTGCCTTCATTGGTCACAGCATTTAGTATAGGAGTTGGGATGTCGTGTTACAGCTGTATAGGGCATTGGTGAGGCCACTTTTAGAATACTGCATACAATTCTGGTCACCCTGCTATAGGAAGGATGATGTTAAACTAGAAAGGGTACAGAAAAAGATTACAAGGATGTTACCGGGGTTGGAGGGTTTGAGTTATAAAGGAAAGGCTGGATTGGCTGGGACATTTTCCCTGGAGCAGAGGCTTAGTGGTAACCTTAGAGGTTTAGAAAATCGTGAGGGGCATACATGAGTAACCAAGGCCTTTTTCCCAGGGTAGGACAGTCCAAAACTAGATGGCACAAGTTTAAGCGAGAGGGAAAAGATTTTAAAAGGGACCTAAAGGGCAATTTTTTCCACAGAGGGTGGTGCATGAATGGAATGAACTGCCAGAGGAAATGGTAGAGGTGGGTACAACTACGACATTTAAAATACATTTGGACAGGTACATGGATAGGCAAGGTTGAGGGGGATATGGGTCAAACACAGGCGAATAGGATTAGTTAGGTTCAGGATACCTGGTCAGCATGGACAAGATGCTGTACGACACGAACTCCGAATCTTTGGAGACCTGGAAACAAATGGCACAAGGATGGGGTGGTGATAGGTGGGGTCTTGTGGAGCTGTACCTGAGATAGGTTAGCTGTGACTTTACTGGGACAGTGGAGCAGGCCCGAGGATCTGAATGGCATCCTCTTCTAAATTAAAAACTAACGAACCATGCAGGGTCTCTATTTTCACCGCTAAACAAAGCAGGTTGTTGTACTTTCCATCCACCTGCAACCTAACATCTGTTCTCCAAGCATGTTGTGGAACATACAAGTGTGGTGAATTCAATAACAGATAGATCAAGGTCTCCGTATGCAGCAATGAACAGCTAAATAAACTTACTATACTGATGTCATTTCTTAACAATGAGAGAACAGAGTTTTATAATGATAGGTGTATTATATTTTAGAAACAGCACATGCACTACAAAATCTGTAAACAATCTCTGAGCTAGGTACTTGCAATTAGTTTATTTATTGTTCAAATGCATGCATCCTGCCCTCAAAAAATTAGAACTTACACAAATACATGATTTACAAAATAACTATATTTATTTGTAAGCATTTAGTTCTTTTGCAGGATGGATGGAGACATCCAGTGGTAAGAGCTGGAGTAAGCTTTTTGAGGCTATGCCCCAATGATCATGGCTGATCATCTATCCCAATTCTAGACTCCCCCACTCTACGCACTTTTAGAACCTAAAGGTCTATCAAAGTCCTGATAATAGAATACCCATTGCTTTGCAGGACAGAGAATTAGGAATACCACACAGACACAGACACAGACACAATTTTTGTATAGATCAAATTTTAGAGACTGACACGTTTGTTGGATTTGGGCCCAGGTAAAGACAGTGGGACTAGAATAAAATGGAAACCAACATCACAAAAGAATTCATATTAATTGTCAAACACTTATTGTATAATATTATAAGCTATATACGTTTCATCCCACAATATAAAAACATGCCCTCATGAATTAGCTACAAGACTTCAAAATGAAATCCTTCAATATTGACACCAGACCCAAGTAGGTTGTATGGTATCAGGTCTATCCTGGCCAGGGAAACCACCTGTTGATTACCACATACTGCACCACCCCTCCATCAACCCTGTCCTCAACTGATGAATCAGTGCTCTTCCATTTTAACAGCACTTGTAGGAAGCACCGAGTGGGTAAGGGCATAGAATGCCTTTCGGTGGGGGACTTGAATGTCCATCATCAATAGTAGATTGGCAGCACCACTACTGACGGAGGCAGTCAAGTCCTAAAGGACATTGCTGCTAGAGTGGCTCTGCAGAAGGCAGAGAGGAAACCAACAAGAGGGAAAGACATACTTGACCTCAATCACCAATTTGCCTGCTGCAGATGTATCAGTAAGAGTGACTTCCGCACAGTTCTTATGGAGACCAAGTTCTGTCATCACACCAAAGACACGCTCCATCGTGCTATGTGGCACTATCACTCTGCTAAATGGGACAGAATGAACAAATTGACCATTCTATCATTACCATCAAACCATGGGATTAACCCTGATTCAACGAAGAGTGCAGAATGGCATGCCAAAAACAGCAAGTCTGAAAAATGAGGTGTTAACCTGGTGAACCTTCAAAGCAGGATTACTTGCATACCAAACAGCATAAGCAAGTGATAGATAGAACTAATCAACAGATCAGATCCAAGTTCTGTCACAGTCAGTAGTGAATGGTGGCCGACAATTAAACAACTCACCTGGGAAGGCAGGTTGTTTTTTTAAATCCACAATAATGGAGAAGTCCAACACATTTTAAAACATAAGGCTAAAAACATAATGCTTCAGCTAGAAGTGATGAGTGGATGATCCATCTCTGCCTCCTCCAGAGGTCCCCAGCATCACAGATACCAATCTTCAGTCAAATCAATTCACTCCATGTGATACCAAGAACTGGTTGGAGGTTGGATACTACAAAGGCTAAGGGCCCAACAATATTCCAGCTATCAAACTGAAGGCTTGTGCTCCAGAACTTTTTTTTTTCTTTATTCATTCAGGGGACAGGGGCATCTCTGGCCAGGCAGCATTTATTCCCCATCCCTAATTGCCCAGACAGCAGTTAAAGAGTCAACCACAATGCTGAAGGTCTGGGGTCACATGTAGGCCAGACCAGGTACTAATGGCAGTTTCCTTCACTAAAGGACATTAGGGAGCCAGATAGGTATTTTTTTTCCAACAATTGGCAAAGAATTTATGGTCATCATTAGACTCTTAGTTCCAGATATTTATTGAATTCAAATTCCACCATCTGCAGAATCTCCATGGCAGGATTTGAATCCGAGTCCCCAGAACATTTCTGAAGAAGGGTCTAGGCCCGAAACGTCAGCCTTCCTGCTCCTCTGATGCTGCTTGGCCTGCTGTGTTCATCCAGCTCTACACCTTGTTATCTCAGTTTCCCCAGAACATTATCTGGGTTTCTGGCTTAACAGTCCAGCAATAATACCACTAGGCTATCGCCTCCCCTAGCCAATCTTTTCAAATATGGCTATAACACTGGCATCTGAGGTGGAAAATTGCCCAGGTGCCTTCTGTGCACAAAACGCAGGATAAACCCAACCCAGCTAATTACTGCCACATCAATCTGTTCTCGATCAACAGCAAAGTGATGGAAGATGTCATCAACAGTACTAACAAGCAGCAAAAGCTCAGCAATAACCTGCTCAGTGACACCCAGTTTGGATCACCAGGGTCACTCAGTTCCTGACCTCATTACAGGCTTGCCCCAGTGGGAGAGAAGAGATGAATTCAAGAAGAGAGATGAGGTACAAGACCCTGCCCTTGACATCAAGGTCACATTTGACACAGTGGCTTCAAGGAGCTCTAGCAAAACTGGAGCCGATAAAAATCAAGGGCAAGATTATCTGCTGGTTGGAGTCAATCCAACAATGTGCAACAGCCTTGACATTATCCGGGACAAAGCAGCCGACTTGACTGGCACCAGACCTACAAATATTCGATCACCGATGCTCAGTACAGCATGCATAGTAGCTACAAGATGCACTGCACTACAAGATTCACCAAGGCTCCTTAGACAGTACCATCCAAAGTCATGACCTCCCTCCACCATAAGATCAGAAGGGGGGATACTCGCTGAGGATTGTCCAATGTTCAACATGATTCACTTCTCAGATATTGAAGCATCTTCATGTATTTGAACATGGACTATGTACAATACCCAGGTTTGGACAGATAAGTAGCAAGTAACATTCCCACCATACAAATACCAGGCAATGACTATCTCCAATCAGAGACAAAGACAATCAATGGTGTTACCATCACTGAATTCTCCACTATCAACATACTTGGTGTCACCACTGACAGATACTCAACTGGACTCACCACATAAATACAGTGCTAGGAATACTGCATCAAGTAACTCGCCTCCTGACTCCCCAAAGCTGGTCCATCATCTTCAAGGCACAAGTCATGACTGTGATGGAACACTCCCCATTTGCCTGGATGGGTGCAACTCCAACAACACTCAACCAGCTTGACACTATCCAGGACAAAGCAGCCTACTTGATTGGCACTACATCCACAAACATCCACTCCCTCTACTACCACCACTCATTAGCATCACGTATGATCTACAAGATACAATGCACAAATTCACCGAAGAACCTTAGACAGGACCTTTCAAATCCACGAACACTTCCATCGAGAAGGACAACAGCAGCAAATACATGGGAAGACCATCACCTATCACCTGCAAGTTCCCCTCCAAGTCACTCACCACCCCGACTTGGAAACACACAGCCATTCCTTCACTTTCACTGGGTCAAGATTCTGGAATTCCCTTGCCAACAGCATTGTTGGTCTACCTACAGCACATGGACGACAGTAGTTCAAGAAGGCAGCTCACCACAACTTCAAGTGCAACTAGGGAAGGGCAATAAATCCTGGCCAGCCAGCGATGCTCACATCACACAAATGAGTTAAACACCACCCAGAAGACCAAAGGCAGCAGATACACAGGAACACCACCGCCTACCTGCAAATTCCCCAAATTACTCACCAACCAGGATTGGAAGTACAGAAAACAAAATATGCTGGAGATCACAGCAGGTCAGGCAGCATCCATGGACAGAAAGAAGGCTAATGTTTTCAGTTTAGATGACTCTACATCAGAGCTGACGTGTAGTGCAGAGGGGGTAGCATTTATGCAACAGTTGGGGTGGGGGGAAGAGGGGGTTGGGGTGGGTGAGGAGAGTGGAGTGCTGGGGAGAAAGGACGTTGATAGTTCTGATGAAGTGATCAGAACGTGAGAATGGCAGAACAATGGTGTGTCTAACTGCCACAATTTGAAGACGTTGAACTCAATATTAAGCCCAACATTTTACAACCTTCTGGACTTAATAGGGATTTAAACACCTTTAAATTGCAAACCTAATCCCATTCCTTCCCTTTCTTTTAGCTTTACTTGCTACGTTGTCACCATGACCTTTCTCCCAACCCCAGTGGGACGGTCTGTTCTTTCCAGTCTGGCAGTTAGACACACCATTGTTCTGCTATTCTCACATTCTGATCACTTAATCCACCCCTGTGTATCACTGCATAGTCCTCCTGGTCTCAAATTCCACATTTTCCAAAACTCTAACATATGAATAGAAAAAAAAATGTCACAATGCCCAAGGTTAGTATCAACAATTTATCTGATGCCAATGTACCGCACTATCAATGTACTGTTTTCAAAAATAAGCAGTATTTCTTCTTTGAAAGAATGGTAAACTAACTCTGGATGTCGGCAGGAAAGGGCAATATTTACGACAGGAGACATTAGAGAAAGCCTGCAGGGGTTAGGCAAATTCTGAACTGGGGCCAAAGACGTTAGAGACATCAAATCCATTCTGGAAAAGCCACACAGGGGCCACGAGAGTTCAGGAGCCAGATTCCGTGGAGTGGAATAACCACACCAGGGCTAAATCAAACCCACATTGGAACTGGGATTAGAGTAGGGCTGGGGCAGAGGGGAGTTCTCATTCAGTGGTCTTCACCAGGTAAAGAGAGCAGGATGCTGCCCCCTCGACTTTGACACAACCAAAATGTTCTGCACCAATAGCATGCTTGTCCTCTGGTATTAGTGAACCATCCCCAATTGTCACAGGTGCATACTTTCTTTCACAAAAGAATTTATCATATCTAAACTAGTGTTTCTTAAACTCTATAAACTAGCAGAAATCTACTTATAAATCACAGACAGCATCTATTAAATTACTATCAAGTAAATGTAATCACAAATCCCTAATAACCAACACAATTTTCACTTCAAATTGAGTGGCATACTTGTTACTCTTCCACAAATGCTTCATCTTTGATTATGTGCTGCATATCAATCTTGTCAACTGGCTGAGAGATTTCTGCTAGAAAGTCTAAAGGCACCAGCATGGGTTCTTGTACTGCAGTGGTAGTGAAAGTTCTATGCCAGAACGCCTAAGTTCAAGTCCCACCTGCTCGATGAGGTGTGTAATGACAACTTCTGAAAAGGCCGATTAGAAAACACCTAAAGACTCCTGTCCATACCTTGAAACTAATGAAGTATATATGCCAGTAAGTAATCATTAATACATAATGTGGTTTGATCCTCAAAAGTTGGGATTTATATTTATAGTAAGCAAATAGAAAATTCACTTTTTGATGCTGAAGTTATAGGGTCTACTTAAGAGCATTCAAAACACTTCTGAATGAAGAAATTTCTCCTAGTTTACACCAAGTTTAAAAGATAGACTCCTTATTTTGAGCTCTGATCGCCTAGCTAGGGGAACCAGCTTCTTTGTCGCTAGCTTTCCAAGCTAAGAATTTCAAACATTTCAAGGATTGCACTTCTCATTTTTATGAATATGAGCCCAATCTACTCAAATGACCCCTCCTGAGCTGTATCATTCCATGATTCTATACAAAGGTGGAAAATTTTTATATATAGTTGTAACAGTTTACAAAAGAATAACCATACGGAAATTAAATACTTTCATATAGATGGAGTCTAAGATATGGTGTTAACAACTATATTTAATATCCTGTTTACTGAAACAATTGCTCCTGACTGGCTACTAGGTCAAGGTGCTTAGTCTGCAAATGGGCTTTAGGTGAGGTTGGTTTTGGTCTTGACCCCATCTTCTCGCACTTACAAATTCCAACAATAATTAATCATAGTTACAAAGCATTCTGAAATAATTTAACACACTAAGTGCTTCAAATAACTGAAATAAATTCAAATTGATTGCATTAACCTACAATTAACATATGGTTTCCATTTTCAGACCAAAGTTTTTTTCTCACTTGAATATTCTAATGTACAAGGCCTTGGCTTTATGAGGAATTTTTGTTAGCTTTGAATACCTAAAGTCACTTGGTTATTTTGCAATTAACATTTTTGTTTACAGTTGTTCTCAAAAGTTGGTCTTCTTTCCGATTTTTTACAAAAATATTCTCCATTCTATTCTATTGCTAGTTTGCTCAACTCTGTACACTTCCTGCCACATCTAGGTTTATGATCTTATTCAGGTCTTACACTTCCAGACTGGCAAAGATGGCTACAGATCAGCAATATCATTAAACACGTTAGAAGAATGAGCATGCTCAACAGAGTGTATTTCCAGGTTTGATCCGGTCAAAAATGGAACAGCAGCTACTGGTTCTCCAGGTTTTTCATTCAGTTTTTGACCTGCTGGGAGGTGGTCATATCATTTGATATTGAAAGTAGTACAAATTAAGATTAAAAAGGAGAAAATTTCCCTGGACTTTCCCAAAACAAAGCTTAGCGGATGCAATCCTGACCGAAAATAGTAATTTTGTGGGTGGTTCTTTCGAACAATGCAATTGCACATGCACATGCACAGATAGGTAACAAACTAACATTTGGAAACAAACACGCGGAAAATTTGTTTCAGTAATTTCACTGCACTCTTTCATGGTTGCAGCTGGTTGCAACTACAGACTAAGACTGCTGAATTTTCAAACACTTCTTTACTGCATCTAAGTGAATACAAATGCATGAAACAGGGCTCTAGGTTTCAAAAACATGGTTTCGAAGCTAACAAAGTTCAGCAGTAACATATCATATTTAAATTAGTCTAACATCCCACAGCACTTCGCAGGAGCATTATTAACAAAATCTGACATTCACAACAGAAAATAATTGGAACAAAAACTACCCAGGCAATTCCATCAGATTTTATTTATAAAAAAAGCACAAAGCTAGACAACAGGTTGCAAATCAACGCAGTTTGTTTTTAAAAACGGTTAATGGAAGATTTCAGTCATTGCTGATTTTGACCTGGAGGTCCAGATGACAAGAGCATTTATCAGATCTGGAAATTCTCACGTTGCAACACCCTACCACGGATGCTTGTTAAATTCAAGATTTAAAATTATTGAGATCAAAATCAAAAAACTTTTCAAATTAAATTTGCTGCATACCCAGGAATTCAAATGAACCTCAATATCTTATGCTTAGCACTGATTACAGGCTGCAGTGCAATTAAGGAATGCAGATGGTTTACATTTGGAACAATAAATACTGCAAATTATTGCAAAACAGTCATGAAACAAAGCATACAGGTAACAAACAATGAAAGGATGTCATTAATTTTCTGAATTTTAGCTATAACCTGTAATTACAGCTTTTTTTTAATATACAGTATCTTGCAGACTTGTCTGGGTAGTTTTGTCACTTTACGCTCAATTTGTTTTAATCATTGTAAATGCCAATAGCCAAAATATTCCATGTAATTAATACATACTGAACACCACACAAGTCTGCTGCAATTATTACGAGACAGCTAAACTACAGCTTACTAAATTATATAATTGAGTTATCAGCCAATCATCTGGCTATCCACAAGGTGGGGTCAGTTTATGTCTGATGACCACCATTCTCAAAGCCAGACACTACTGGATGTGCAATTGGAAGTCGGTTTGTTTGAATACTGACCAAAAGGTTGCATTTACTGTTCAGTGGTAGAGACAAATCAAAGAAATGGAGAACAAATTTTGAGTATGCAAGGATATTGGGATCTCAACCAGGAGCACTTTGGGAGAAAATGAGTAATTTGGCATCTGCTGTAAAAACAGGTATATATTTAAGATAGGCCATTTTAGATGCTGCAAATTTCCCCTAAACCAAGACTATGTGCATAGAAATACAAGTCAAGCAAGTTTTCTTTTTACCTTTTTGTCTATGACTATCATCCAGACAATTGGAATCGCCGTACAAGACAATCCGCCCACCACCATCAGACGGTGTCTGATACAATCCAAGAATAGGAACATTTTTAACGACAGTTGTTTCTTGTTTTAAAACTTCTAGACCTGAAAGACGCAAGATGAATAAGTCATGGTTGGTTTGAAAATTAAATCCTTTACAAGGAAAGGAAACAAAACCTCCTGTGCATGAATTTCCCTTAATATTTGATAAAAAACTCCTAGCATGAAAAAAATTGCAACAAATCAGAAATTAGAAGTAAATTAAAATCAATTTCACAATTAAACAGATGTTCAATTTAGGTTTTTCCTGGAAATGTTATCAGCTTCACTGGTCACAAAATCAAAGAGGAATGCAGTCATGACAATCTACAGCACAGAAACTGAAATTCCAATTAATTATAAAGGTCAAGAAAAATCAATCCGCTATTTTCATGTGAAGGCATTAGAGAGCACGCAGGGATGAGGAACTTTAGCGACAAACTGTCTCAGTCTTTCTATGTAACTGATGAGAAGGTTGAGCAGCAATCTGATAAATGCATTCAAAGTCATCAGGGGTCTGTACAAACTAGATCAAGTGAAACTGCTCCCAATGGTGACAAGATCAAGAACTACAAGGCACAGATTTAGGGTAATTGGTTTTAATAGTAAACGGGAAAGGAAAAAACGGCACAGGAAAAACTCTCTCATGCAGGGGTTGGTTTGGATTCTAGTATGGGAACACCCTGACTGATTTCTAGTGGATAAGATATCAGCAGTTGCCAAAAGGCAACTGGATCATTATCTGAAAACAATCCATTTGCAGGACTATAGGGAAAAAGGTAGATGAGCGGAACTAGGTTAATTGCACCTCAGCGAGGTGCCATAGAAATGATGAGCTGAATGTCATCCTTCTATGCTCTAATCATTTTAATATTCTAGTCAATGATTAGTTGGAATCTTACATCCTGACGTCTTGCTACATTAGGAGGTTAAACAGCCGCTCTATATATCTGCATTCTAGTCAATGTATAAAGGTTTATAGGAATTACATAAAAGGCAATGCAACTAAAAGCAACAAATCTTTCAAACGCATGCAACTTCATAAATTGAGTCATCAATGCAACCTTTGATTGAGAGCCTCCTGTAATCTAATCACATAAGAAAAAAGACAAGATGACTGACCAGTAAAAGGAACTGAATATTTAAACATTACATTACATCTCTTAACAAAGGGCCAATTCACTTACAACAAAATCATACTGTGATAAATCCTACATTTGGTTTATTTTGAATAGGATTTCTCTAGTATTGACATACTCATATTTCCTGGCAAAGTGATAGCAGTACAAGTAAGCACCGCCTGCAGGTTGTTAGTTTCATTTCAAATTAATTTGACTCATTGTTAAACGGAATGCTAAAACGTAAATGAAAATCAATGTTCGTCCTTTGAGATTTGTTGACACGATGACAAACATATCCCTTGACAGCCTCCTCATATAGCACTACCTAAAAATCCCACTTCAGAAATAGCAACAGACTCATGACTCCAAAATAAGCAGAGCTTAATTATTTATTCCAATCATAATGCACAACAGCAGGTAAGAGCTCATTTATGGAATTATTTCTGCATCTGGTAGCAGCAATTTTATTAAGGTCTTGATTCACCTTACTATCTTTAATGCTTTGCACACTTCATTTTATCTAAAACTCGAGCAGAATCAATCCCTTCTTAAATATTTCCATTTAGATCTTGAACTAGCTAGTGTTTCAACCTTGTCATTTTAGTCAGTTCTGAGCTTTTACCTTTATGCTGTATCAGGTCATCTGCCAGGATACTTCTCAAATTTTGGAACATTATGCATTGAACCTCCTTCACTTTGCTGAAACTGCAATTCACATCTTCATCATCTTGAACGCCTTTCGGAACGTTCAAGTGATCATGCTTCCTTCCACTTGTTCTACTTTCCTTTACCCTTCCACTTCCTTCTCTCCTTCTTCAAAAGTTTCTTAAAAATTCATTATTTTCTGCATTTGGATTGTTACAACTCCTGTTCCATTTCCTATATTTCTTTTAACATAAGCAAAAGGCCTAAGCAATTCTAACTGAAAGGTGTTGTATCAATTTGTGCAGCTGCAAATAATATTTCTTATCATCACCATTGTTCCCTTCTGCACTGATTGTCTAATCTTTCAATTCATGAAGCAGTCTGGACAGTGATTACCGGCAGATCAAATACCCAGTAAACCCCCAAGCCCCAATTAAAACCCTCTGGACACAAAGATAATAGAATTTAAGTGGTGCATTATTTGCCCAATTAACAACCTATCGATCAGTGGGTGGTATTTCAATCAGGTTCCTCCCACCCCCACTAATCATGGGACAGCTTTTCCTTCAATGGAAATCAGAGATAGCCATCCCCATCTGACACATTCAACTTTGCACCTCCATCCCCAACCATGTCATCATACCTGCTTCAGCAGATTTCACTGAACCTTGCCAAGGTTTGGGACTGTTGAAAGCTGAGTTGTGGCGACTGATAAGACTGTCATAGACACCTTGACCAGAAAGGACAATCTCCTCTTCTAGCAGCATGGCCTGTGCCTGTTCACAGTGTCATGTTACATTCGAAGGAGAATGCCCACTACTGTGGACTGTGGGGCAGAAAACTCAAATTCAGAAACAACTCCTTCAAAAATCAGCATAACTGCTCCATGTAGAGTTCTGACATTTGAAGCAGTTACAGAAAGTAAACATCACAGAATCAAAGCAATATATTGATAATTCTCTCTCACAAGCAATAGTTTAACAAACAATGTACAGATTTAGGAATGAACTATTTGACTGCCCTTACGTAAGCAGTAGTGAAGAACAAGATATTTAGGATCCTTTAAATAGGTAAAGAGAGAAATGTCACACAACAGTTGCAATTTGATTCCCAGAAATCAGGTCATCTTTCATTCCCGTTGCTGCAATACTTAAATCAAGAAACATGACCAACTTGACTACTTCAAACCCTACAAGGGAAGGAGTAAAATACAGCTGCTAAATTAAAAGTTCCTACCTTGATCTTTCAGAGTTTGAGCAAGAACAAGACCATCCTCAGGAAACTTAGCAATACTGCTCCCTGAAGCATAATACACTGAAAACAAAAGCATTTTACTTTTATTCCAGAATATTTCATTAAACCATACCATGAATTACCATGCAAAGCAGTTTATAGACTGCTCATCTTGCACTAGAACATATTGATGGAGCATAAAGAATAACATTTCAAGCACCAGGCCAAATGTTGCGCTAAACCTTGGTTACACCAGAGTACCATGTGGAATTCTGGTCAGATTATAAAAGGGATCTAGACAGACTACAGACTGGGTGCAAAGACTATTTTAAGAATGGCACCAGAAGTGCATAGGTGTACATATCAGGGAAGGTTTGACAGACTGGCTCCAGGAAGGCTGAGAGGTGATCTAATAGGTTTTTCCAAAGTGGACATAAAAAAAAGCTTCCTCTTATGGTGAAGAGCTTAAATCAAAGCCAAATATTACATAGCCAGCATGAAATCCAGTGGGAATTCAGAAGAAACTTCCCTGCTTAAGTTAATTGTATACATACATAACAGAGGCTAGACAAACATGAAGCAGAAGGGAACAGAAGATTACAATGGTACATTTAGATGAGGAAGAAGCTCAAATGAGGCACAAATGCCAGCAAGCATTAGTTGTACTTAAGAGCCTGTTTTTGTGTTATATGTCCAAGTAGTAATATAAATGCAGGTTGTTCATACAAAGGCATGACTTTCTGTACAGAAAATGCATGCATAAGAATTTACATCATCGCCAGTATTCATTTCTGCACATTAGGGCCTGAACCTTACTATCCCAGCCTTGATGTGACCATAAGGATAGCACCAAATCAACACAGAGCTTTCAAAAAGTGTGGTAGGCGTCTTTCAGAGTACACTGAGGAAAATAAAATTTTGAAACAAAAATAAATTGCTGGGAAAACTCAGCGGGTCTTGCAGCATCTGTGGAGAAAAAGCAGAGTTAATGTTTTGGGTCCAGTAACCCTTTCTCAAAATGGATCTGAGTTTTCCCAGCAATTTGTGTGTCTTTCTGATTTCCAGCATCCGCAGTTCTTTGGGTTATTTTTTGTTTAATTAAAAATTTTGGTTTCTTTGGGCATGAAGTTGGAGAGAAAAATAAGAGGTCAAGATTTGTTATAAAACTCCGGTTCATTGAACATTAAAAAAACATCACCCATGGATTATTTTGCTGCTAGCTTAGTATATTCACAAGATCTTTTATATTTATTAATTTTTTCATATTGAAATATAGTTTCATATAACATGCACAAAATTTCAATTACAAAACTGTAGCCAGCTCAAAGCAAAACAGTTAGAAACTTACTGTCATGATTTGCCATGCTGAAATCTCCTTCATATAAGCCATCACCGAAAGCCATGCCCCATACAGATAACAGGTCATTAAGTGCTGGGATGTTCGCACCTCCCGTGTCTGGCATCCACCACTGCCTACGACAGATAGACATGCAAAAAGAATTACCAGTAGGTACTGCTTTAATCATTTAATTCAAATTAACAAAAAATGCACTGAAAAGCATACCTTATGTTCCAACTCATTTTTTTTGCCTTCCTCTTTAAAACCATGACTGCTTCTGAGTTACACTCAAAAGTTGCCATCAGTCTGTCAGCATCCAGTATTCATCTTCCATATACCCCTGATGGCCATTCAAATATCATCTTACCATTAAACCATACTTGTATCATAGCTAAATGTGATTTTGTTTGCATTCAACATTCAGATGAACATTATCTAGGATAACTGGATACTAAAAAAGAACATAAGAATATAAGAACTAGGTGCAGGAGTAGGCCATCCGGCCCCTCGAGCCTGCCCTGCCATTTAATAAGATCATGGCTGATCCACTTACCCGCCTACTCACCATAACCCTTAATTCTTTTACTGTTCAAAAATTTATCTAGCCTTGCCTTAAAAACATTCAGCGAGGTAGCTTCAACCTCTTCACTGGGCAGGGAATTCCACAGATTCACAACCCTTTGGGTGAAGAAGTTCCTCCTGACCTCAGTCCTACATCTGCTTCCCTTTATTTTGAGGCGATGCCCTCTAGTCCTAGTTTCACCTGCTAGTGGAAACAACCTCCCTGCCTCCACCTTATCTATTCCCTTCATAATATTATATGTTTCTATGAGATCTCCCCTCATTCTTCTCAATTCCAATGAGTATAATCCCAGTCTACTCAGTCTCTCCTCATAATCCAACCCTCTCAACTCTGGAATCAACCGAGTGAATCTCCTCTGCACCCCCTCCAGTGCTAGTATATCTCTTCTCAAGTAAGGAGACCAAAACTGCACACAGTACTCCAGGTGTGGCCTCACCAGGACCCTATACAGCTGCAGCATAGCCTCCCTGTTTTTAAACTCCATCCATGGAGCAATGGCAGACAAAATTCCATTTGCCTTTTTAATTACCTGCCGCACCTGCAATCCCACCTTCAGCGATTCATGCACAAGGACACCCAAGTCCCTCTGCACAGCAGCGTGCTGCAATTTTTCACCATTTAAAACATAGTCCATTTTGCTGTTATTCCTACCAAAATGGATGATCTCACACATATCAACATTGTACTCCATCTGCCAGACCTTTGCCCACTCACTCAGACTACCTATATCCCTCTGCAGACTTTGTGTCTTCTGCACACTTCGCTCTACCACCCACCTTAGTGTCATCTGCAAATTTTGACACACCACACTTAGTCCCCAACTCCAAATCATCTATGTTAAAAAAAAAAAAGGGTTACTGGTCTCAAAACATTAATTATGCTTTCTCAGTACAAATGCTGTCAGATCTGTGGAGTTTTTCCAATAATTTCTGTCTTTGTTTCAAAGTCTTTTATCCGTTTAACTTGTAAATCTAGATCAACTATGTTTGAAAATTTAAAGTTGATGGCCAGCAAATTACTCAACCTTTATTTTCAACTCTCAAGTTAAAAAGGAAAGCCTTAATCCAGGTTAACACAAGATATTAATACAACGAGGTAAACAAGAGGTTCCTTCAGAGCAAGTCATATTATAGAACTATTGACATCAAATAAAAATCCTCAGTTTGAAGATGAAAATCTTGACTCAAATCACAGATTACCTCATGACCAAGTTAGTACAAACTAAAATGTTGATAATATCAATGAATCTAATGCTAGAAGAGGAGGAATGAGAATATTTGGGTATTAAAGGAATGAGTATTGATTAGCTGAAGGGCCTTCAGTCACCATAAAAGGAAGAAACTTCTGGAGATCCAAAAACTGTTTCAACATTATTTGGGAAAACAATATAACATGTGATTTTGCTAAATTGATAGCTCTTTCTCAGATTATATTCCCATGAGATACTTTGTTCGAAGCAGACAAGAAAAGGACAAGAACAAATGAACTACAATAAGCTTATACCTTGTATTTTCATCATAGAATTTCACTTTTCTCATTACAGATGTGTTGTACCAATCACTGAAGACTATTACAGAAAGGCCATTATCAACATCACGCCTCAGTTTAGTAATTTCCTCAGGAAAGTATTCTTCTTCACTGTCTACCATTAACAAGGTACCTGCAGGAGTAAAAGCAACATCAGTTCATAGATGGAAGCGTATCTTAACAGTTCAAATGACTGTATTAAATTGGCTTAAAATGCAGATAACCAAAGAACCACTTTTCAAACCAGCCCAAATCCTGGCTAGGGTATGCCTTTGGCTGAAAAGTTGGTCAAACTTCAAAAAATAGTTTCAGAAAGTACACCAAAAATATTCACCAGAAGACTGTGTCTTGGAAATAGACCGGTGTCTTGGAAAAAGACTGTGCAACCAATGCTTCAAAGCAAGACAAATTAAATATTGTTTACTTGACAAATACTTATCTTCAATATCTGAATGCAATTCAACCACAAATTTCATCTTTCAATAGTTTACATTGTAGGCATAGACCTAGGACACTACTCTGAGGACATCAATGCAGATGTTCCTAGGACAAAGGTGATTGGCTTCCAACAACCACCGCAACTTGAGCACACAACCTTCACGTATGACTCCCAAAGAGTGGAGTGCTCTCCCTCTGCTAATTCCAATAGGGTTCGATTTCACCAGGACCCAATAATGCCAAGCTTGCATTAAATGCTGCGCTGATGCCAAGGCCAATCAATCTCACCTTTCCTGACCATGTTTGAACTAAGACTGTAATGAGGTGAGAAGCTGAGTGGCCTGAACTCAAGCTGAGGATTACTGAGAAGGTTCATGCAAGTGTTGTTTGACAACACTATCAATGACACCTTCAATAAATTTATTGATGATCTACAGGAGGTTGATGGAGCAATAAAATATTACATTAGATCCGTCCATCTTCTTTACAAAAAGACATACCTTTTTAATTTTGATGGGAGGGTTGAAGTCAGTTAACTCATTTGAATGGATGGCTGGTTTTCAATACAGAGTGACATCAATAACATGGGTTTGAATGTCCCCCACACTGGCTGAGGTCACCATGAAGATCATACCTTCTTAACCTTACCCCTTGCTTGAGGAGTGGTGACCTTCAGTTTAAAATCTCTACCAGTCATGTCTCTCTAATGGGAGAGCAACCCTATGATCTGTTAAGTTTAGGACAACTTTATCTAGGAAACAGAACAGTCGATTTGTGCTCAGCAAGCGGCCAATGACAGTTGTGCGACAGCAATCGGATGCGATGTGTCTGGGCAACAATCGACATTGTTAGGCACATGGCAGCACTGTAGCTGTGCTAGAACAGCTTAATTGGGCTGCAGTTATTTCTAGAGCACAATTCCTCAATACGATTGCTGAAATGTTGTCAGGGCCTATAGTTTGTAGTATCCGTCACCTTCAGCCACTTTTTCATATCACATAGCACGAATACATCAATAATACTGGCGAGTTAAGGATAAGCCTACGTAGATTATCCACTGAACATTTCTAGCTGAATTTAATAGCTCCCAGTCAACATTAAGGCAGAAGTATGAATACTGATGATGGAGGTTTCAGAAAATGACCAGATTCTCTCTTGCTGGGGATGGTCATTATTTACTACTTGTGTGGTGTGAATGTTATTTGCCATTTCTCAGGTCTACTGTGTGCTTCAATACCTGAGGAGCTTGGAATACCGTAGTATTGAACACTGTACAGTGAACACTCCTAATATTGACCTTGGGATGGAGGGAAGGTGTTCGCAAATAGGAGTTAAATGTAAAACCTACCATACTGGCTGGCATCAAAACAGGTGATGGGTGCTCCAAGCACCTCTACAAAATAGCCCATGCTTCGCAAATGCTGGTACATATCCCGAAAATTGGTGTGCACATGGTCACCATTCCTAAGTGAAAGAAATAGGATGTGTACATTGGATCAGTTTCTTTCATTGTTGAAATCTTAAATTTAAACGTTTTGGGGAAATTAGCAGAAAAGAAAGGCGACTGTGTGAAATTATCAACTGAAAAATAACCAGCAGCACAGCAAAAGAAACGTCACTTCCAAACGAGTTACACTTTGACATATCTTTGTGGGTCATCTAAAATAGCTTGGAATTATGGTTAGAATATTCTTTAAGAGTGATTTTTCTGAAAACATATTAGTACCAATAAGCTGAACAAACCTTACAACTATCAACTTATCAAACTGGATCACATCAAGTATCTCCTTCCTCTGCCAAAACCATTCACTAAGGCAGGACTATAGTGAAGATAACATCCAGCTTCTTTTCTCCACCATCAAGTCTCAAGCTATTTATCTTGCTCCCTCTAACCCAATCTTCAAACTTGCAAGGAACTGAGTTTTCTTCCCCTTCCCTTGGTCAAAGCCCTTGTCAGATTTTTCTCGTTTTTGATACATCCTCCTTCTTAACACCATTCATATCTTTGAAATACATCTCCTATTCCTTTGATTCTAATACAACTAGACAGCTACCAACCCAGCTTTCCTATCTGCACCATCTTAGGCTGCCATTTATCAGGTACTGCCTGCTACCCTTTAAAAGTATCCATTAAGGTAGGAAACAACAGAAATATAGACTATTTCTTAAATGGTGAGACACAAGGGTGTTGAACTTCAAAGAGATTCAGGTGTCCCTGAAAATCAACATGCTGGTACAGCATGCAATTTTTAAAACATTCATTCACAGGATGTGGGGCAGTAAATGCTCGTATAGCCAGTGATGCCACCTCCAAATGCCCTACAGGTGGTGATGGTAAGCTGTCTTCTTGGACAGCTGCTGTCTATATTATTCAGGTACACCTGCAATGCTGTTAGGGTGAGAGTTCCACAATTTCAAAGTGAAGATAGTGATGTAGTCCAGAGTCAGGATGTTGTGTGGTTTGCAGGTGGTTGTGTTTCCACACATCTGATCTTGGCCTTCTGGGTGGTAGAGGTTACTGGTTTGGAAGGTGCACCCAAAGAGACTTGGTGAATTGTTACAGTGTATCTTGCAAGTGGCATACTCTACCACCACTGTTTCAGCAGTGTTGAAGGCGTTACATGGTTCGAGAGAGTGTTGTTGTAGACTCAAAAGAAAGCAGAAAAGGATCATTCGATCTGGATTTCTGGCCGAAGATCATTGCGAGTACTTCAACCATACCTCCTGGTGTCCTGGGCTGCCACATCATTGAGTTTAGAGACATTTGCTGGAGGAGGCAGTTCCACAAGTTGGTTAATTGTCCATCATCATTCACATCTGGACACGGCAGGCCTGCAGAGCTTGTATCCGATTTGCTGGAAGTGGGTCACTTAACTTAGTCTATTGAATATAAGACCAGAGGGTTTTTGACAGGTTGGATGTGGAGAGGACGCTTCCTTTTACAGGAGAATCTTGAACTAGACGTCACTGTTTAAAAATCAGGGGTCACCTATTTAAAACACAGATCTTCCCTCAGAGGGTGGCAAGTCTTTGGAACACTTCCTGGGAAGGTGGTCGAAGTAGGCTCCTTGAATCTTGAAAGTGGAGGAAGATAGATTCTTCTTAAGCAAGGGTGAGGCAGAAATGCAGATTTAAGGTCACAATCAGGTCATCCACGACTTTGATGAATGGCAGATCAGGCTCGAGGGGCTGAACATCCTACTCTGGTTCCTAATTCATGTTTATATTGCATGTTGCTTATGCTGCGTACGGGAGACATGATCTCGAACTGGAGGACAAGTCTGAGAATAAAGAGACAAGCCATTGTGGTGTGAGATGCAGAGGAACATCTTCCTTCAATGGATGATGAATCTTTGGAGTTTTCTGCCCCACAGCATCGTGGAGGTTGTGTTTGAGGATATTTAAGATTGAGATCAATAATTGAAAACATCAAGGGATATGAAGATAGTGCAAGAAAATCATGAAGATGATTGGCCACTATCTCATGTTATATCATCCACAATCCTTCTATTACTGCATTTCCAACCTCCTTTGCATCATTAATACGGTTGAATATACTATGGCATCCAAATCCATGTTGGAAAACTCCTCTCTGGTTTCTCTCAATTTCAAAGCTGAATTTTTGATAAGAATAAACAACATTGAATCAAAGATAGTAGGAACTGCAGATGCTACAGAATCTGAGATAACAAGGTGTAGAGCTGGATGAACACAGCAGGCCAAGCAGCATCAGAGGAGCAGGAAGGCTGACGTTTCGGGCCGAGACACTTCTTCACAAATGGGGGGAGGGGAAGGGGATTCTGAAATAAATAGGGAGAGAGTGGGAGGCGGATAGAAGATGGATAGGAGGAGAATATAGGTGGAGAGGAGACAGACAGATCAAAGAGGCAGGGATGGAGCCAGTAAAGGTGAGTGTAGGTGGGGAGTTAGGGAGGGGATAGGTCAGTCCAGGGAGGACAGACAGGCCAAGGGGGCGGGATGAGGCTAGTAGGTAGGAGATGGGGATAGGTAGGCGGGGACAAGTTGGGCTGGTTTTGCGATGCGGTAGGGGGAGGGGAGATTTTGAAGCTTGTGAAGTCCACATTGATACCATTGGGCTGCAGGGTTCCCAAGCGGAATATGAGGTGCTGTTCCTGCAACCTTCGGGTGGCATCGTTGTGGCACTGCAGGATGCCCAGGATGGACATGTCGTCTGAGGAATGGGAGGAGGAGTTGAAACGGTTCGCGACTGGAAGGTGCAGTTGTTTAGTGCGAACCGAGCGTAGGTGTTCCGCAAAGCGGTCCCCAAGCCTCTGCTTGGTTTCCCCGATGTAGAGGCAGCCACAACGGGAACAGCGGATACAGTATACCACATTAGCAGATGCACAGGTGAACATCTGCTTGATATGGAAAATCTTCTTGGGGCCTGGGATGGGAGTGAGGGAGGTGGTGTAGGGGCAGGTGTAGCACTTCCTGCGGTTGCAGGGAAAAGTGCCGGGTGTGGTGGGGCTGGAGGGGAGTGTGGAGCGGACAAGGGAGTCATGGAGAGAGTGGTCCCTCCGGAAAGCAGATAAGGGTGGGGAGGGAAAAATGTCTTTGGTCGTGGGGTCGGATTGCAGATGGCGGAAGTGTCAGAGGATGATGCGTTGGATCCGGAGCTTGGTGGGGTGGTACGTGAGGACGAGGGGGATTCTGTTTTGGTTGTTATTGCGGGGAGGGGGTGTGAGGGATGAGTTGCGGGAAACGCGGGAGACACGGTCGAGGGCGCTCTCGACCACTTGGTTTGGGGGATGGGGGTGCGGTCCTTGAAAAACGAGGACATCTGAGATGTTCGGAAGTGGAATGCCTCATCCTGGGAGCAGATGCGGCAGAGGTGAAGGAATTGGGAATAGGGAATAGGGGATAGGGGATGGCATTTTTGCAGGAAGGTGGGTGGAAGGTGGTGTATTCTAGGTAGCTGTGGGAGTCGGTGGGCTTGAAATGGAACTTGTTTCTTCATTTCATCAATTAGGAGCTGGATCTTGATTTCTCTCTCTTGGCCACTTTGCAGTGGTGTACAGCGATATCTTCACTGCCCTGCAGTCAGGTTAGTGCACAAATATTTGCTGAAAGAAAGCAAACTGCTTTATCTACAACATCACAGATTAACTTGTAAAAGTAAACTTGCACGATTAATTTAAGGTTGGCTTTCCCAGGTAAGCTCTGTCCTGCTGAGCAGTAGCAAAGCAAAGCACTCTATCACTGTCTGCCAAAAGCTTTAGTAATGGATTTAAGGTCTACAAAATAATAGTACCAACTGAACCAAATAACACTGTTAAATTAGGAGCTTGTGCTCTGAGCTCCGTTAAGTACTTTTTTCCTTCCAGAGCAAAAATGTCGATAGAGATAGTAGGAACTGCAGATGCTGGAAAACCTGAGATAATGAGGTATAGAGCTGGATGAACACAGCTTTTTCCTTAGAAGAGGCTTCGCAGTGGGGTTCCTACTACCTCTGGTACAATTTTAACCCCACTGCAAAGCCTCTTCTAAGGAAAAAGCTGTGTTCATCCAGCTCTACAGCTTGTTATCTCAGATTTTCCAGCATCTGCAGTTCCTACTATCTCTGATACAATTTTAACCACACTGCGAAGCCTCTTTTAAGGAAAAACCTATGATGCTGCTTG
>NC_063346.1:50574149-50602315 GCF_021869965.1 Rhincodon typus
TATCATTCTCTACACACACATATTAAAATGTGTAACCAAGGAAAATACTCCATTTAACTACTTTTTTATTCATCTTTCTGCTTCTAGCAGACATTGCTTTTATGGAACTAGAGTTTTACACTCAAATATATCAAGGGAACAGTGAAAAGAATAAAGAAATGCTCAACATAAGTCTCTTGACTAGCTCACCAATCTAGAGGATCGTTTTTCATGCGCAGGTTATCCCTCGGAAAGTAACCAGGTGGGTAACGCAGGTTGTGATACTGATCCCACAAAACTCTCTTACTGCGAGGTGGTGTCGGAATAATCTTCACCTTGACTGGCAACTTCACTGTTGATGTCATTTCATTGCCATTTTTTGACTTAAAGACAAGAGGCAGGACCAGTTAGCAATATACACACACGTGCACAGAATGTCAACACTTGAAGTTCAGGTTGTTTGGTAAACAAATAAAAATAGAAAATACGGGATTCTAAATCTACCCAGCAGGCAAAGTATAATCTCCAACATTGACAACTAGCTCCTGCACAACAAATTGGAGTTAAGTTGCAAGATCATATCAATTACTCATCAGCACAACAGAACTGATGGTTTGAATTGTTCCTGGAAAGCCATGACAGCCACTTCATTTTCCCAAAGAACATTCATTTCCATTTGTGCCATCTGCACAACTTGGCTTTAAAGAATTCATTCACAAACAGGAAGCAGCTAGCTTATAGGCATTTTAGTGAATTTTACTTTAAATAATGAATCAAAGAATTCACTTCCACTTTTTAATCCAACAGCTACAAAAACAAAAATGGGAAAAACAAATTTAGTACTGAAATATAACATCTTATTTTGATTTTTCAGTAATAAATGCAGTCAGGAACATTTTCTTTCCATCATAAACAGCTGTGGAAATATAAAGTCCCTGCCCTTAAAAAGGCTGCACATATTGGATCAATCAAAATTTTCATGAACGATATTGACAGACATTGATGGAGGCAGGACAATAAGGTGATGGGAGATGACATGCAGATTAGCTAGAAATTAGATGGCCTATTCCTGTTCCTTCCTCTCCACCCCATGTAAACATTAGCTCCAGTATGTGCAAATAGACTTGGAGAAATCAGTGTTTCACATACATCAAATTACTCTGAAGTGAAGCAACTTCCGTAGGAAACTCTGCCAAAGCAGAGAAGACTTAGAAAACCTTACTTCAGGTTGAGCAGAATTGGAGTATTGACGTAAAAAGACATTTTGTTGCAGTTTTTCAACTTGCATCCATCAAGACAATTTGCTAGAATGCCAATTTGCAAGGGAAAAACCAGCATTTGTACTGATAGACAGGACAGTGTAGGTTAGTTGGCAAGTGGACTCTGATTAGTAGAGGTGCTGCGATGGAGAACACAGCAGTTACTGGATTAACTTAATTGCCAGACTTTGTTTAATTTCGAGCTAGGCAGGTTGACTCCCATTTATCAAGGCATTGCCCTGAGCAATGAGCCAGCAAATGGCTGTCATCTATTTACTTGAGGTGAAATGGGAGGAGGGTGTGCACGTTCTGTCTGTCTGAAAAGAACACAGCCCTGTGTATTAATATGTAGCTTTCCAGCAGACCCAAATAGCAAATCCTAAATTGGTTATCTGCATAATTTGCTGCACAAATCAAGGTTATCTAGCAAATGTCCAATGGCAGAATCCCTTCTAATTATGGAGTCTATATTGTTGGCTTTGCAAGCACAGACTGGTCGGGTACAATGAGTACTTTGCTTGTAGCGAACAGCCAAAGGATGTTGTTTGATATGATACGCCAGTGTTTGGAAAATATGGTCTACATACCTGGAATCACACTGGTATGGAAATTCATATCAGATTACTCATTTGAGAGAGGGGCAGAATTCCTTTTTGGATTGATATCACCACCCAATTACTGGCAAGCACTACTCATGTTGCATAGTGAATGGGAACGCTGCCCTGATGGGTGCATGACTTACAACTTTGACAAATGTCTTTTTTTGTAATACTGAAGATAAACTGGAGGTCAAGAAAAAAATTGTGGCTGTAAGAGCTGTTCCTTTGAGGTATTTTCAGTGTTGGAGCCGATTTCCTCGAATTCTAAGAGCAGCAATTACTGTTTTATAAGCTATTGCATGGTTTTGGAACTTTGGGGGAGAAAGAGATCAAAACAATGGCATTTTAAAAAGGAGGAAGTGATTCAAAACAGAACAAAACCTACAATGCTGTCTGACTCAGCAGTAATTTGCAAAACTGCTCCCTTTGCTGTTTGGTTTCAACTTCTTCATGCAAAGCGTGGTGCATGTATGGAATGAGCTGCCATAGGAAGTGGTGGAGGCTGGTACAGTTACAACATTTAAAACACATCTGGATGGGTATATGAATGGGAAGGGTTTAAAAGGGATATGGCCCAAATGCTGGAAAATGGGACTAGATTTATTTAGGATATCTGATCAGCATGGACAAGTTGGACCCAAGGGTCTGTTTCCGTGTTGTATATTTCTATTACTCTAAAAGGGTCACAATACTGACATTTTTAAAAATGTCAGTAATGTACACACTCAACCATATTTATTTTATGTTAAACTAAACCAAATAACGAACACTTGATTAAAAATGTGCATTCGCAAATTGCTTTTGGAATTAGTTCTACAAAAACAGGGTCACTGGCAAAATCAGTATTCAAGCTCAATCTGGATGATTGGCTTTGCAGTTCGTTGCTTCTGTCTTTTATCATCTTGTTCGTCTAATGAGATAACAGTAAATTGGGTTTGAATCTCATACAATTTACAGGTTTTAATTCTTCCATGCCTGTAGATGAGTAAATATTGCTGTTGCCAAAGCATTCCAAAGATCAACTGCCCATTTTGAAAGGACTGGGCTAATCTTCTCCTGTCCCCCAGTTAAGTTCACCACTATTTTAAATATCAGCTCGTGGCATTCTAAAAGAGACAACCCACCAACTTAACAAGTAGTGCTTAAAATTTGGTCTGCAACATGTGCATTACAACAATCTAACATACTAGGCAACACAACCACTCAACTGAAAGACTGATAAATTCTGAGAAGTTGACAAGGCAAGTAATATGGCGACAATCATTAGCTATTTCAGCTTTTATTTTTGTTTGCAGGTTGTGGTGATGCTGGTAACACTGCATTTATTGCCTGTTGCTAATTGCCTTGATGGTGGTGGACAACCTTCTTCTTGAGCTACCCCAGTTCAATGATGCTGGGAGATTGGCTCAACAATACATATCCAAAGCAAAAGGCACGCAACTGAGACAATAGAGTTCCCGTACCATTAATGTTAATTTTTTTCTGATGGTACAGTTCACGATGGGAGGGAGGTTCTTTTAAAATAACCTCAGAGTTGCTGCAGTGCATCCCACAGGTAGTACAGCTTGCGTTTGTCCGCCTTGGAGGAGATGATTATGAGGTTAAGTGGCACATTTCAGTACTCTATCAAGTGATCTTCAGACATAAATAAACTAAAGCATGCATTATATCCTCATTCTCCTGCAGGACAGTTCTTTTCTGCTGGTGCACTTTTAGACGCTCTTCATTTGTTCATTTTTAGTGCTCCATCAGCATATTTGCGGATAAGTATGAGGCATTACTTCCTAAATCTAGACAATATTTTAGTTTTACAAGATAACAAGCACGAGAGAAACCATTGATCTGATACTTACATCATTTTCAGCTGGTGAGGCAACAGTAACCATCACATGGCCCTGAGCAATGCCTTCCCACGATGCAGCTTTTTTGGTGACAGATATTGAAATAGCTAGAAAGCCAGACCAAGGCCAGAGGACTTGGGAATAGGAAAAAGCGACCTCTATGTTGTCTCCATTCTGGGGTAAATACGGCTGCCATATTGGCTAAGAACAAAACATGAAGACCGTGTAAAAAAGCCTTGCATATAATTGACAAGAAACATCACTGATTTATAAATCAGAATGGGGAAGGAGGCTGAAAAAGGAAATCTAACAGAATTTAGTTTCTACAAACGAAAAGGGCAGCCATAATTTCTAACCTCAGGCAACTCAGCTACTAAAATTCCTGATGGTGCACATAAAACAAATATGGAGCTAAAAGATAACTGTTCTTGCTTCACAGGGAGTCTCTAACATGATTCAAACCTAAATGAAGGTAAGATGTTTCCCCTGGTTGGAAAATCTAAAACCAGAGGACACTGTTTCAAAGTCAGGGGGAAGCCGCTTAGAGCTGAGATGAGGAGAATTGTTGGTCTTGTTAATCTTTCAAATTATCTGTGAAAGTTTAGTCATTGAGTATGTTTAAAGTGGAAACTGACAGATTTCTAAACAGTCTTGAAGTAAAAGGCATTTAGGCATAGTGTGGGAAAGGGACATTGCAGTGGATGATCAACCATATTGTACTGAATGACTGAGCAGGCTTGGTGGGCTGAATGGCTTACTTCTGCTCTTACGTCCTTTTGTCTTTTATTTAAAAGACAAGGCAAGCCTGGTGTTAGACCTAAATGTAGTCCACTTACAATCTTTCTTATCATTAGAAGATATGGAAAGACTCAAACCACTCTGCTGAATAGCTTGTAGGACTCTGCAGTCATCAGTTAACCAAAGAGGAAAAAAAATATAACCTTTGAAATCCAACAGAAAAAGGTTTGCAAGATGGCAGTTCAATTTTATTACTAAATCATATTCTTAAAATGCACAGCACTCTGCTCAATGCGCGTCTTTAGGCTGATGACTACCTTTAGCAAATGAGACTTCAGTCCATATTGACTATGGGGGCGAGAGCATTGAATTCCAATCAAACAGCTATGATAAAGTGGAGTTCCACAGCTTTAGAGAGGTTGAGAGGTCAGTTTAAAAGGATAGTAACATTTTATGAAACAGGCACCACTTCCAAATAAATCACAATAGGAAAAAGTAACATGGCTTCAGGCTTCTTTGAACTGAATTTAATATTAATGGCAGGGAATAAGTAGCACTGAGCAATCAGCATTCAAAAACGGACCATCAAGGGGGGTCTCGACACGAAACATCAGCTTTCCTGCTCCTCTGATGCTGCTTGGCCTGCTGTGTTCATCCAGCTCTACACCTTATCTCAGATTCTCCAGCATCGGCAGTTCCTACTATCTCCATCAAGTAAGGTTGTGGAGGCAAAAGCAGGAAATTAAAAACAAAAAGAAAGCAGGATCCAGTGATCAAGGGTGCTGAATGACTTTCCACCGGAATGAACTAAATTGGGTCGAATGTCTTCAGTCTAATTCTCATGCAAGCCACAAGATTCCACATTTACAACCATGCAGAAGGCTCAATTTGTTTTCTGTCTTTCACAGAAATTGAGTTACTCTTGCTATTTAAAAATTCTAATAGATTAGAAAGAACAGAAATCAGACATCTTGGCAATTTGAATCCATGAATCGAAGGGAAAGAAAAGAATTAGGAAAGAACTTGACAGCATAATGAAAATGACAGATGGGCAGAAAGAGTGAGTGGTACACATGAGCATGTCCAGGGCAAAAGACAAAGGTAGTGGTAATGATGGCGAAAGAGTGAGATACGTAAAGTAGGCATAAATGTTAGCTGTGAGAAGGAGAAAGATGGGATGGCTCTGCCAACAAGCCAAGAAGGACACAAACACAATACTGCTGGGGGAAAGTGTGAGGATGTAAGAAAAATGGAGTACAGACATCATACTCCAAAATTCAGAAACTATATTGAGCTGTAGAGGTTGTAAAGTGCCTGAGTGGAAAATGAGGTGCTGTTCCTCCAACTAGCATTGAGCTTCATTGGAACACTAGCAGGTCAAGGATGGGAATGTTAGCAAGATGTTTTATTCAAATGGCAGGCAACTGGAAGGTGAGAGTCATTCCTCTGGACAAAGTGGAAGTGTTCTGCACAGGGGTCACCCAGTCTCTGGTCTTGCCAGTGTAAAAGAGACATATTGTGAGCAGCGAATGCAGGAACTAGATTGAAAGAGGTATACACAAAATGCTGCTTCACCTGCAAAGTGTGTTTAGGCCCTTGGACAGTGAGGAGGCACATGAGCATGTTACACCTTCTGCAACCCAGAAGGTGCTGTAGGGAAGTGAGGAAGTGTTGGGAGTGATGAGGGTGTGGACCAGGGTGTGTCACAGTCCCTACGCAATGCTGAGAGGGGAGGGAAGGGGAAGATACGCTTGGTGACGGTATCTTGCTGAATGTAGCAGAAGTGGCAAAAATGATCCTTTGAATGCAGAGACTGATTGGATGGAAAGCTTAGTGGGGGCTCTTTACTGCCCTATCTGCTGTTCTGAGCTACTTCAGATCTTAAATTAATTATGCTCTTATGCTAATTAGTATAAGATGTATGTACCAGGTTAATTTCACTTTTGATGTACTCGGGTATTGTATTCATTCTATGTTTTTATGAGTAGACAACATATTTTACTGTTGTCTCCATGGTAGTTGCCTTCCACACAATATCTCTTCGCGCCAAGAAGAAAACTAACCTGACTTCTGAGCTGCATCAAAGCTAATTTGGATAGCATGCTGGCTCAGTGCAGCAGGGTCATGGATTTAACTACAGCCTTAGACAAGTGGCTGTGTGGAGTTTGCATGTTCTGCTCATGTCTGCATTGGTTTCCACCAGGTGCACTGGTTTTCATCCACTGTCCAGAGATGTGCAGGTTAGATGGACTGACCATGCCAAATTGCCCAATGATATCCAGGGATGTGCAGGCTAGGTGGATTAGCCATGGGAAATAAGAATTACTGGGATAGGGCAGGAGGCTGGACTGGGTCTGGGTGGAATGCTCTTTAGAGGTCAATGCGGACTCAATGGGCCGAATAGCCTCTTTGCACAGATTTTATGATTCTATGATTCTACTCCGATAACAGCTGTCAGGAGTTATGCAAGTGTAGCATGCAGTGGCTGTCCCTCACTGTGGAGGAGAGCTAGTAAATTTCCGTGAACGGCGATTAACTCAGATATGAAATTTTATTCAGGAAGGGCCTGTCACAAGACAACATGAATTTACAGTGTGGCAGTGTGTGTTTAGCCTGTGACGTATGAAAACATCATGCCGCCTCATATGAATTAATTCTTGCATATCACTCAGTTCCATTTTACTAAATAAAAATGAATGTGGCTACAATAATATTATATTGTCAATGTGACCAGTGAAACATCTGAACATCCACATTGCTGTTGTACATGCACATGTAATAATTGCTAATACAATTCACACACTATTTCTTGAGGAAATGAATGTTGATATCAGACTACTCATCTGTAGAAATCAGTACTACTCATCAAAAAGGCATTTCTGCTAATTTGCAAATTCTATATTGCTACCACCATCACATTACACTTACCTTGTCAATAATCCGACCTGTGACACCCATGCCATTTAAGATTGTTACATTGATGACAGTTGGCATTCCCCCACAATAGATGGGCTGGGAGCAGTAGGGCCACATATAAGGACACTCAGTTAGATCAATGTAGCTTGGGCTCAAGCTGAAAGGATAGAATGTTGGAAATTAGAGAATATAATGGACAGTCATATTAAGTAAAAAGTACAGTTGGATGCAACAGGTCCTCTTCACAACCAAACAAATAGCATGTCATTCAGTCAGGATCCATTTACATCTACATATCAAATAAAGAACTCTTTTTACCCATTAATTCTAAAGACACTGATGTTTCAGAAGAGAATATTAGCTGCACCACAGAGACATGTCACTGATCTTTGTTCTTTCTACTAATCGGCTACTAAGACACAATGATTTGAATTTGTAAAGTATCTTCAGCTTAATTCCAAGATTCAGCACGTAGCAGAAGACTTGGCGGTGGATGAGCTGGGAGTAACGACTAAAAATTTGGGTCAAATAGATACAGGGGCCTTTAAGACAGGAGAAGTAGTGCGGAAACCAAAATGCTTAATCCAGAGAACTGAAACATTCCACAATGCACAACTGGACACCTGAAAGTTCACACTACAGTATCACAAAACATGATCCAACCAGAGGTTGCGTATGATTGGTTTCATCATGAACTTCCTACTTCCTGCCTTACAGTCCACAAGATCCTTTCTCATATTCCTGTGAAACTCTGGTCTCAAACAGGAAGGAGTTGTTTAGATTTTTAAAGTCTAGATCAAAATGGAGAAGATAACCTGTCAGTTCAGTAAATCTTTTATAGTTGATTGGACAAATCAAATCAGTATCAACACTGTAGAGGAGGAATTCTGAATCAGTACATTGAGAAATTAGTGTATGACAATAAGCGTGCAGGGAATGCACAAACTGACTGTAAAAGCTTCTGTGGCCAGGTGAAGAAAGCGAAGCAAAAATTCACCACAGGACCAGAGAACCATGGAGATGCTGTCTTCTTAGACAGGACTGGAGGTGGTTTAACCTGAAGGTCACCAGAGGTAGGACCTCGAAGGTAATTGAACCTATATTACAGACCAGCCATCTGAGGTAACTGATATGGTTTACTTGGGCTCATGGAATTTCACTAAGGTCCCAAACAAGCAATTCATATGTAAAATTAAAGCACTTGGGATTAACATTGGTCTGATATGCAAACAGAACTGGTTGGCAGACAGGAAATAAAGAGTAGGACTAAAATGTGTCTTCTTCTGAGTGGCAGGCAGTAACTAATTAGGTATTACAGAAATCAATACCTGAGACCCCAGCTAGTCATGATACATTAAGGATTTAGATGAGGGAACTCAATGTAACATCTCCAAGATTGCAGACACACAAAGCAAGGTTGGAGGGTGAGCTATGAGAAGAATGTAGAGATGTTTCAGTTGATTAGGACAAATGTGAGTGGGTGGGCAAACGCATGACACATGAAGTACATTGCAGAATGTAAATGTGAGGCTCTCCACTTTGGTAGTAAAAGTAGGAAGGCAAATGATTATACAAATGGTGATAGTTTGGGAAAGGGGAAGGTGCAATGAGACCTGGGTGCCCTGGGATACCAGTCCCTGAAAGTATGCACGCAGATACAGCAGGCGATGAAGACGACAAATGGTATGTTTGCCTTTACAGCGGCAGGATTCAATACAGGAGCGAGGGAAGAGGGCAGTGAGTTGGATGATCAGCCATGATCATATTGAAATGTAGAGCAGGCCCAAAGGGCTGAATGGCCTACTCCTGCTCTGATTTTCTGCTTCTACATTATATATGGTTGCAGCATTGATGGATAAAACTTAATGCAAACAAAGGTACACTGTTGTAGAGGGGAAAGAAAAGCATGTGGTGTATACAATCCATGAATTATGCCAACAAGTGAGATGCGACGGTCTTTGCAGGCCAAACATTTAACACTTTCAAACAATGCTGAGCAAAGACAAAACAATGTCACGTTCTATTGTTTTAGTTACATATTTGAAGTTCTTAGAGTGTTCTAGTTTTACAGAACCTTGAGCAGTATATCCAATCCTGGTCACCAAGACACAAAGTAAATGATTAAACACTGAGGGCAGTCACAAGGCTGGTCTTATAGGACTACATTGCAAGAAATAGAGAAATATTTTCTTTCCAAGACAAAAATTCCACGTCTGAGATGAGATTTTATTAAAGGTGTTTAAGGAACGTGCAAGATAAAAACTGAAATATTATGTTCATTACTCACAAGAGGGTAACAATTTAAGCTTGTGATGATCAATTTAGGATCAGCAAGATAAATTTAATCAATTACTTAGTGAAGAATTACGGAATAAACTTCTAAGAAATATGATGGTTCAAAACCCTAGAATCTTTTCCATAATTCATCTTGAAAATTGTCCAACTCAGCCTAAGCCTCACCTTACCATCTAAGTAACTTTAGATATACCACATCTATGCACTTCTGAGCCAGTTTCCAACACTCCTTCTTCAGCAACCCCAAGCACATCCAAAACCATCTTTAGTGACTGGTCTCATCAAATTGCATTCACCCCTGGGCTTTCTGCCTTACAATGGTTCCTGGTTAGGCAACGCATACTTTAAAATTCCCTTGCTGGATTCAAAATCTTCCCAAAGCCTCATTCCGTCCTTATCGCTGTAATCACCTTCAGGTCCACAACTCTCCAAGATACCTGTGCTCCTCCAGTTTTAGTCTGACGCATCCCCAATTGTAAATAAACAAATCATGTCCTTACTACCAACAGCCTGGACTTACAGCTCTCAAATTTCCTTCCCAATCCCTTTTCTGACACTCCAAACCATTTTGTTCCTTTAAGTACTCCAAATCTGACCAAGCTTTCAGCCCGGTGAATTATCTTGGGATATTTTGTAACATTAAAAATGTGTTATACAAATAGCAGTTGGTGCTGTCATAAACAACTGGATGTAGAAAGGACTCAAGGAACTTCCTGGACAAGAAAGATAAACTAAATGGCATTCCTGACCTATAAGAATTTTGTCGTTCAATTAATTTCTCTGGAATACACAGTCCATTGAGCAAACTCATTGCAAACTGTTTAAAAAAGGCACGCTAATAGCATTACTTTCTCTTGCTCATTTTATGAAAATATTATGCCTCCTCACTCACCTGCTCTGTTCGCAACACATTAGCTCAGTGCAAAAAAGCTAAAGCATGTCACTTTCTCCAGCATGCATTGTCACTTGCTCCCAGCATACACTGTCACTCTTCAATCACACACAACAAGTTACGTGTTATAAAGATCCATTTGTAAAATATCCTCCTTTCAATCTAAGGCAGAGTTGGTCACCCCCAACCTCCAATTGGAACAACAAAAGATTAGAAACACTGAGAAGAATCATGGTGAAGCATTAGAGTATGTAGGAATGTGTTACAGCAGGAGGTCAGTTAGCTAATAAAGACAACAGCCTAATTTGGTTCAAAAATAATTATGGAAAGACAGCAGAAAATATCACTGATATTTCGTTGATTGAAGAAGATGCTGAGTACAGGTAGATTGGAAAAGGCAAATGATCAGGATAGCTGTAATGGAGCAAAGGAAAGATTCAGCAAAGTGATAAATTTTTAATTCATTCATGGGATATGGGAATTAGTAGCTGGGCCAGCATATTATGCCCATCCCTAATTACCCAGCGGACAGTTAAGAGTCAATTACAATCACCGTGGGCCTAGAGTCACATATAGGCCAGACAAGTACAGCAGTTTCCTTCCCCAAAGAACATCAGTGAACCAGATAGGTTTTTAAAAGTTCAGGTATAAACTAGGAACTTACTAGGAACTTTCCTGTGAAGCTAAAGAACCCTGGATAAAAATGGAAATTTTAAGAAAACAAACAACGAAAGACTTTAAGCAGAAAAGTTATGGAAAGGAAGAAATTTAAAAAAAACTGATCTTGGATGGGGATGAGAAAAAATAAGATAATGAGAAACAACTAACAGTATCAGTAAATTGATACTCATAATAACGAACATGAAAATCCTCAATTAACAAACATAAAAAAGTCTAAGTTGCTAAATGAGGAAAAAGTTAGGCCCATTAAGGACACAAAGGGAAATAATCTGGGCAACGATTAACATATTGTACTTCACCACTTCACAAAGGAAGATGATGTGAACGTGAACAGAAAAGATTATGGGCAGAGTAGCTCTAGGTAACAGAATATGCAGTAAATAGATAAACATTATCAAAAATTGGTACATCAGCCAAATCAGAATGAGTGCATCCTAGGTTGTTTGAAGTAGCTAAGTTAGAAATATCAGAGGCATTGGTAAAATTCTTTCAACCTTTATTAAACACAGAAGTACTACAAGAGCACTGGCAACTTCTTATTGTTGTTCCAGCTTTCAAGAAATGGAATAGAGATAAACCAAGGAACTACAAGCCTAACATCAGTGCTGGTGAAGTTATTGGAAACAACCATCAGAGACAATTTAAACTATCTTATGTGAAGCAATGGGTTAATCAAGGACAGCCAATATAGGCTTGTTAAAAGGCAAATGGCGTTTTAATAAACTGATAAGTTACCTCCAAGGAATTCAAAGATTGATGGAGAATGACAAACGTTGTATAGAAATTTTGGAAGAAGCAAGACAAAGTGCCACAAGGAGGCTTACTTAAGGAGAAGGAAGACCACAGATTCCAGGGGAAGAGGGCAGTATAAATACAAAATGGTCTTGGTAATAAAGGAACAGAGGCTGTTGACAGATGGACGGAAACACAGAAGCTAGAATAAAACTAGGTTATTTGGCCATTGGAGTCTGTTCTGCCTTCCTTCACTGCCTTCTGTGGTAATGAAGGCCACAGGTTGACCATTGTCTGAAATGAAGAAATATTTTCTCATCTCAGTCCTAAATGGCCTATCCAACATCCTGAAATGCTGGCCCCTCATTCTAGACTCCCAGCAAGGGGAAACATCATGCATCTCATCTGTCTAGCCCTCTTAAAATTCTATACATCTCAATCAGATTTCCAGTCATTTCTGAACCCAAGGTAAATGCAGGCCCAGTCGAACCTACTCTTTTCATCATCAGTTCTGCTATCCCAGTATCAGCCCAAATCCTGGCAGCATTCCCTCTATGAAAAGTGTGTCATCTCTCAGGTAGGGAGACCAAAACTGCACACAATATTACAAGTGTGGTGTCATCAAGGGCCTGCATAACTGCAGCAAGACATCCCTACTCCTGAAATAAAATCTTCTTGCAATGAAGGCCAACATAGCATTTGCCTTCTTACTGGATGTTGCAGACTTTGAGGTAGCTTGCAGTGTGGCACTCTCAAAAGGTTAATATTGAATCCATTTAATTTTTTGTAAGATGGCACGCAGATTTGGAGTGAGAAAAATTATAACATTTGTGTTAATGCAAAATTTGGCAAAGAATGACGAAAATGTTCATGGACATCAAGACTGCATAAACAGAATGGTGAAACAGGCAGAAATACAGCATATGGAGTTTATTTAGATCAGTCTGAAACGATGTATTTTAAGACTATGGATATTGAAAAAAGTGCCATAAATGACATATATACATAAAGAGAAATCTTGGTGCCATGATAACAAGATCCTTAAAAGGCTGGCAAGGCAAGTTGATAAGTTAGTTAAAAACCCTTGTGGGTTAATGAGTTTATGAATTGAGAATGCAGTATAAAACCAAGAAAAGGTCATGCTTGAACTTTATAAATGACTGTTGGAAACTGGCTGTCGACAATTCTGGGTACAAATGTGCAGAAAAGATTGGAAAGGTTTTGGAAGTTGCATACAAGAGGTGTTATCAAGGTTGATGGACGTCATTTGGGACTGGTCTCTTTGGAAAGAAGGTTAAAAGTTGACTTAAGAGAGGGTTTCAGGATGAAAGAACAGAATATTCCATTCTGAGAGTAAGTCAATAACTTAAATCAGATTTAAAATTACTGGCAGAAGATCCAAAGAAGGTTGTCAGTTTTTCTTTCACTAAGTTATTGAAATGGAAACAACTCAAAAGGTATAAGAAGTTATTCCCATAAGTAATTTCAGAAGGCAGTCAGACAGGTGTTTGAGGAAGAACAATCTGAAAGTTACAGGCAAAAAGTGGCAATGTGGGACTAAGCACAACTACTCTTCAAGAGCCAACACAAATGCAATAATCTGAATGGTCTGTCACTAAGCTCTAATATCTGATCACATTATGCTTCATCAGAAAAAGATTACTAAATTATGCATCTTGAAAGGGATTTAATTTAAATTCAATAGCTTGAATAAAACCAGGGTTTGCAGAGATTTCACATTTGTTCAATTATCTTTTGTTTATCTGCCTGTCCAGACCTTTGGCGAACCTGATTACAGGGCTCAATGTAAAATAGTCTGATTCTCCCTTAAGTGTCAAGAAACTCTAGATTCTGGATGTCTTCAAATGTAGGATGCCAGCTATCTGAGAAATTTTTCATGCACGCTATGTTATAAATGCATTCATTTTTTTTTTTAAACAGACTATATTGCCATATAGATGCAACTGGTCCCTTCAAGGTTTAATACTATGGATGATCAACAATCTCATGGCTTGTAAATGTATTTGAAAAGGTGCTGAGCAACACAGAAAAAGACCAATTTGAGATTTAATCCCCAAACTGAACTGCTATGCATCAGGGAAACAGCAATGACACTATCAGACTCTGACTCAAGACTCAGTTCTCTGTGATAACCTCCAGAAAGATGGTTGCTTGCTGAATTTCTCAACATACACATGAATAATGACTTTATTGGTGGTGGGGCCAGGGAAAACAAATATGACAGGGCAATGAATTTTATGGAGTAGGTCAAAACACATGCAAAAAAAGCTGAAAAATAATTTCACGTAGGAAAATCAAAATCAAACCATCAAATTTCACACATGTCCTTATGACCCAGTACAGTTATTGATTAATTGCTTCAGTCAGGTAATAAAGGAACTCTTCAACTGAAATCTGAGAAATGTAACCTGTTTGTTATAACCTGTTGTTATCTTAGTTACTCGTTGGTGTTACGAAAAAGAAATGGCAGCAAACAGTTTGTTGAACTGAAGCCCAAGGCCAAGATTCAGTTTCTCCAGAGTGGAAATCAGGATCTGAACCCAGAATTCGAGCATTTACTGTCTAACACTCCAGAAATTTGGAGCTTTAATTTCAAGGCCATTGGAGGAAGCCACATTGTTGCATTTATAAAGGATCACGTCAGAAAGTACCGAGGTTAATTTTCACCTTAACAAATAGTTTTTGAAATCTCTATTGACACGTAACATGCAACATGAAGTTACTCTTCAAGCACCTTCAAGTTCGGCGAGAACGATCACAACTCTCTGACCTTTACTATAGTCATGAAGAGGTCTAGGAGCAGATGGTATGGGAAAGTATTTAATTGGGGGAGGTGGAATTACAATGCTAATAGGCAGGAACTGGTGAGCATAAATTGGGAACAGATGTTCTCTGGGAAATGCACGGCAAAAATGTGGAGGTTGTTTAGGGAGCACTTGATGCAAGTGCTGGATAGGCTGAGGCAAGGAAGGGATGGTAAAGTGAAGGAATCTTGGTTGACAAGACAAGACATGTGGAACATCTAGTCAAGGGGAAGAAGGAAGATTACCTAAGGTTGAGGAAGCAAGGATCAGACAGGGTCTACAGGGTTACAAGGTAGCTAGGAAGGAACTGAAGAATGGACTTAGGAAAGCTAGAAGGGGGCATGAAAAAGCCTTGGCAGTAGGATTAAGGAAAACCCCAAGACGTTCTATACTTACGTGAGGAACAAGAGGATGGCCAGAGTGAGGGGAGGGCCGATGAGGGAGAGTGGAGGGAACTTGTGCCTGGAGTCGGAGGTGGTAGGGGAGGTCCTTAATGAATGCTTTGCTTCTGTACTCACTAGGGAGAGGGACCTTGCTGTATCTGAGGACAGCATGAAACGCTCAAACAGTTTGATGTTAGGAGGGAGAATGTGCTAGAAATTTTGAAAAACATGATAGATAAGTCCCCTGGGCCAGAAGGGATATACCCAAGGTTACTACGGGAAGCGAGGGAAGAGATTGCTGTGCCTTTGACAATGATCTTTGCGTCCTCACTGTCCACTGGAGTAGTACTAGATGATTGGAGGGTGGCAAATGTTATTCCTTTGTTCAAGAAAGGGAATAGGGATAACCCTGGGGATTACAGACCAGTCAGTCAGACTTTTGTGGTGGCCAAATTATTGGAGAGGATTCTGAGAGATAGTATTTGATTATTTGGAAAAGCACAGTTTGATTAGAAATAGTCAGCATGGCTTTGAGGGGGGCAGGTCGTACTTCACAAGCCTTATCGAATTCTTTGAGGATGTTACAAAACACATTAATGAAGGTAGAGCAGTGGATGTGGTGTTTATGGATTGTAACAAGGCGTTTGATAAGGTTCCCCACGGCAAGCTCGGGATTCAGGGAAATTTGGCTTTCTGGATACAGAATTGGCTGTCCAATAGAAGACAGAGGGTGGTGGGAGATGGAGAGTACTCAGCCTGGAGCTCGGTGACCAGTGGTGTTCCACAGGGATCTGTTCTGGGACCTCTGCTCTTTGTAATCTTTATAAATGACTCGAATGAGGAAGTGGAAGGGTGGGTCAGTAAGTTTGCCAAAGACACGAAGGTTGGTGGAGTTGTGGATAGTGTGGAGAGCTGTTGTAGGTTGCAACATTGACAGGATGCAGAGCTGGGCAAAGAAGTGGCAAATGAAAATCAACCCGGAAAAGTGTGATGTGATTCATTTTGGAAGGTTGAATTTGAATGCAGAATACAGGGTTAATGGAAAGATTCTTGGCAGTGTGGAGGAACAGAGGGATCTTGGGGTCCACGTCCATAGATCCCTCAAAGTTGCCACCCAAGTTGATAGGGTTGTTAAGGAGGCATATAGTGTGCTGGCATTCATTGTCAGGGGAATTGAGTTTAAGAGTCACGAGGTTATGCTGCAGCTCTATAAAACGCTGGTTAGACCACACTTGGAATATCAGGTTCAGTGCTGGCAGTGTCATTATAGGAAGGATGTGGAAGCTTTAGAGGGTGCAGAGGAGTTTTACCAGGATGCTGCTCGACTGGAGGGCAGGTCTAATGAGGAAAGGCTGAGGGAGCTAGGGCTTTTCTCATGGGAGCAAAGGAGGATGAGAGGTGACTTGATAGAGGTGTACAAGATGATGAGAGGCATAGAGAGAGTGGATAGCCAGAGACTTTTTCCCAGGGCAGAAATGGCTATCACGAGGGGGCATAATTTTAAGGTGTTTGGAGGAAGGGACAGGGGAGATGTCAGAGGTAGGTTCTTCACAGAGTGGTCAGTGCGTGGAATGCGCTGCCAGCGGTGGTCGAAGAGTCAGATACATTAGGGACATTTAAGTGACTCTTGGATAGGCACATGGATGATAGTAAAATGAAGGATATGCAGGTTAGTTTGATCTTAGTAGGATAATAGGTCAGCACAACATCGTGGGCCGAAGGGCCTGTACTGTGCTGTACTGTTCCATGTTCTATTTTCTATGTTCTATCCAGAGCTTCCCCAATAGAACAATACACTGTGAAGGGACATGGATCCTAGGCAAGGCTAGAATACATGTAACAAAGTTGGGAGTTTTTAGAAGAGTGAAATACACAAAGCTGGTAAACAAAGCATTATCATTAAACCGAGAGATATTAAAGTGGACATGGATTGCATCAGTACAGAGACAGAGGCAGGTGATACTGCAGAGATAAAGATCAGCATTCTTGATTATGGATTAACGTCTTGAAGTTCAATTCCAGGGAAACACTGTCAATGATGGAGTGATATGGTTTGGCCTCCTGCAGCAACTGTGGAGATGGTACGCATCAGGCTAGGGTGCAGAGGTTGTGATAGAGGATGCAGACACACCTTTTACTTATCCAAGTCATCACGGCAGACAAGTAGACTGAGCACAGAGACAACAAAGTGCTTAGAGGAAAGTTAGATCTGAATGACATTAATATACGTGACTATATTAGTTTCAATTGTTAAAGTCAAGTTAGCAAACAACCCTCAAGAACACTCCAAGGTATTCAAGATAGGGTTGATGGTACTCAAAAATCAAAAATCTCTACCTTCAAGTTAAGAAATGAGAAATAAAAAGTAGACCATCTGAATCATCTCAGCACTCACCTGGCTTGAGGTTTATAGATTTTAAGAATTTGGTAAGCTTTCAGCAGATCCAGTTTACCATGACCTTGTTCGAACATGTTGACCCCAGGCAGTCTGCGTGCAGAAGCTATTAAGGCTTGTTTCATACTGGCCGGATTCACAGTCTCACGGTGCTGCACAGTGCTGGTAAAGCAGAAGTAAGTTTTCAAAGGAAACTCTCAGAATTCAACTGATTGAATAAAAACAACTAGATAACAATTTTCCTCATTACTAAGTAAAACTTTTCCACCTCTCATGCCACAGGTATTGCTTCATCATTTAAAAAAGAACTTGAAAGTGCATTTTCAAATGGATCAAAAATATTATCAATTTGGAAGACTTCAAAACTTCAGTGGACATGAAGAAGGCCATGTTGTGAACGGTCCGAGCCAGCCTTATAAAACCGTATTTATCTTACTGTAAATTCCTGATCTCAAGTGGACAGGAATAGGCTTGTTAAAGATTTCTCCCATTGTCTCTCAAAGAAACTAGGTCAGAGTTCATAGTCTACACCAGATCACAGTAAAATGACTACATCACTTGAATAGGTAGAGAATTACTCAGCAAAAAAAAAAAGCATCTTAGACAAGAAAGATTCCAAGAGCTTAAATTTTAAAGGGATCTTAGATGCAATCAATGACTTTAGCGTGGAAATAATACATCAATTGCACTGGTACCTACCTACAAGTTATGTGCAACTTGTTCCTGAATTTATACCTTAATTTTGTTGCATAATGTACCAGTAACAACTTGAACCCAAATCTGGTACATGTTTCTCCAAAGTCTTATGACTCGCTACAGTAATGTCAGGTTGAAAAGCTATTTTTAAAAGTAATTAAAAATATTTATATTTGACCAATCTATAATGTGGTTCATCCAAACACAGAGCAGAACATAAAGCTAATTAAAAAAGATAAAATTTTAGAAATTATTCAGTTAAGTAATTAAACAGCATAAGTAAAGGTTTAAGTTATTTTTCAAAAATAAGTTTGACTTACTAAACAAGTGAGATATTAAATTAAATTCCATTTAGCCTCAGTTAGTTATTAAACAGTTTTGGTAGGTAGAAGCCAGGTCAAATGCAGGACATCTGTTTTGGGTTTTTTACAACATGTAAACCTGGAATGGAAAAACGGAAGAACTGCGGATGTTGTACATCAGAAACAAAAACAGATTGCTGGAAAAGCTCAGCAGGTCTGGCAGCATCTGTGGAGAGAAATCAGAGTTAACGTTTCGGGTCCAGTGACCCTTCCCCAGAACTGGGTAGCTAGGAAAATGGTGGTTCATACGCCGAAGGTAGGGTGGGGTGAGGGCGTAACGAGCAAATGATAGATGGGGATAGAGCCCAAAGATAGAGAACAACAGTTGGACAGACAAAAGAGTCGATAATGATCTGGCTCAGAGGGTGAAAAGCTATTAATTGGGACCGTTAGCGACTACCAATGGGCTGTGTGTAATACTTCCAAGGAAGGGTCAGTAAACCTGAAACATTAACACCGATTTCTCTTCTCATATGCTGCTGGACCTGAACTTTTCCAGCAATTTCTGTTTTTGTTTCCTAACCTGGAATGTGCCTTCTAACTAATCAGGACAATTAAACTTTAAACTGGCTCTTTCAAAAGTCAAGTATCTGTGAATGTGGGGGTTCTTGTGGTGCAGTTAGTGTCCCTGCCCCAGAAATGTATCTGAATATGGTGATTAAAATATCTATAATTATAATTGAAGGGCTCTTCTGATACAGTGATTATGATCCTACCTCTGGGCCAGAAGACCAAAGTTCAAGGCCTGCCTGCTTCAGAGGGGTCACAGCATGTGTGAACAGGTTGATTTAAAAGATTAATTGTAATTGACATAAGCCTTACAATTAAAGTGCATATTACAAGTGTGTCAGTGACTGGGCATTCTAGCTCATGATACCAGGATGGCAGAAAGTGGATCTACTTTCTTCAAATAGAGCTCCTGGGGGATCAGTTAAAACAAGAGATCAAATACTTCTCCTTATCTGTTAGAAAATAAATAGACTTTGGTTTAGAACTAATTGCAGCCACTGGTTAGGAAGTGGCATGTAAAGACACTAACAAACAGCTCAAATATCTCAGAGATTCTACTATTTCAACAAAAGACGCAGATAAGCGAAATGAATTAAATGGGAGGCATAAAAATGAAAGGAACTTTACATGGACAATATAATTTAAAGCCATTAGAAACAAATTAACATAGGACTGTTGAGAGAACAATGACCCTGACACTGTTTGGGAATTGCACTGCTGGATATACTGTGTATAAGTGGTACAAATTATATGGCTGAAGTAAGTTCTCCTTTCTCAAATTTTTACACAGTTGACAAATCTAATACTATTGCTCAAACACAAGAGAACACATCAAGCAAATTGATGCACTGAATGTTCTCTTCGATGCAAGGCAGTAAAAGCAGCATTTGCTTTACAGATCAAACTTTATTTAATTAGCGTTAGATATTTTTGCAACCTTGCACCTCGAGCTTAATGATGTTTATGGTAATTTGGCAAGAAAGAAAAAGTGTGCAGTAAGTTACCCTTAGCTTATTTGATTACTATTAACTCATTGACAAACTTTAATTGGTCCGTCATTTTGGCATTTGCAGGCCCTTAAAAACCATAAGGATTTGGAAGAATTAAAAAAAAAACAAGATACATTAAAAGAATATGAGCATTCCCCAAATGTTACAAAAGCCACATTGCAACCTCAGGCTAATTTATGGTAGGTAAACACTACCTAAATATTTACAATACCCCATGTTTGACAAACATCCGGCATATGATTCGATAAGCAAGTTTGCACATAGATTATTTTCCATTCCACAATTTCTTTTTCTTCTTCTATACAAGAGCAAATATAATCCTTCCACCAAACTTTACAAACAGCTAACTTCAGTGGAGGAAACACACGTGTAACATCACTGATGTGTTGCTAGACTACAAAAGGATCTGAACTAAGGCACAAAAAGAAAAAGAACTTATTTTTTCATGACTTTCACAAACACAGGACATTCCCAAGTACTTCACAGCAATTAGGTAATTTTGAAATATTATTATCGTAATGCAAGAAACAACATGCATTGTTGTTACAGGTTCAGCCTAAAAATACAATATATCATATGCTGTGGCATGGAGCTACCAAATACTAATGGAATTAAATGCATCCTGATTTTATTTTGTACTCCAAAGCCTCACAAAGACGCATTCAGTGGTATGTAACCAATAATTCAAATACATTTTTAATCGAAGAATATCAAATATCTTTCAATTACCCCACCCCACCAAACCCCCATATACTTACCTTGCAAGCAGAGTGACTGCACCTGCCACTACTGGAGATGCCACACTTGTTCCCGAAAGTGAGCGACAACCACCCTGCATGCCAGAACCTCGCACACCAGAGCCATAAGTCACAATATCCGGTTTCATTCTTCCATAACCACCAGGAAGCTCCTTTGGAAAAAGAAAAAGAATAATAGATGGGCATTAAGGTGGTTGAAACCCAAGTTCTAAAGTTAGAAAAGTTAGCTTAAAGTTACACATGCAACCAAGTTTGAGACAGAAATTTTTTTTAAAAAATGTACTTTACCAACTGGCTATTGTTGCACAATGAGTGCATTTAAGTACAAGTAACCATTTGGCATACTTTTCACTGTATTACCTACCAACCAATGTAAAGTTTAATTTTTAACTTTACTTTAGAAACCTAACTGAATAGTTAATGGTGCTGAAATAAACAAAAATTGGGCAAAGTTTTGAAGTTGTGATTAACTTTACTGTTAAAGTTAGCTTTCAAAAGCCTAGATCAGATGTTGAACTTATATTAGTTGCTTACAGAAACACTGATACAATATGAACAAGCCTAAATTCAAAATGCCTCACACCATTCTCAGCCAAGGAAAGGAAGAACTTGATTTTATATATTGCAGTTCCTCAAAACACCCAAAGGAGATCAACATTAATGGGTTACTTTTAAAATGTACTAATTGTCAAATAGGAAAAGTGACCGTCAAGTCAGTCTCAATGCAACAAGGCGAATGATTTTAATGGTGTTAGGTTATGAGAACACTGGGAAAACTTCACTGTTTGGAATTGCTGGGAGACTAATTGCATCATCGGAGTGTGTAGATAGGGGCTTCATTCAACTCCATCTAAATTTATGTGGCACTGCAGTGTAGCATCAGTCTAAACTGCATGCTCAGGTCCTGGAGTAAGATTTCAGCCCTCAAGTTTTGGATTCAAAGGGGAGACTGCTACAACAAACAGCTGATACCAAGAAAAACAACTGCAAATCAGAGCTTGATTCATTTTATGGTTTAAATTGGTGTAAGAATTGAACACATCTTTAATCAGCCCAATCTTTCCTCTTGCCATTTCTGTATTATACCATTACATGTTAGACCATCAAATATAAGGCTAGTAGTTCAATACATTCTGCAATTTAACTGATGAAAAAATATTGGTATCAAACCCTGTTAGAACAAACTGAAATGATCAAACAGGATGGCATATTTCTGGACAAATACAACATTTTTGCTCTTGGCTATATTTCAGCTCTATATTAAAACTCAGGAAAAATTATGTTATTATGAAGAGAAAAGAAGTAAAGCCTAGAAGCGTTACAAACAGTTTAGTAACCGGTGTCAGAGTTGGTTCTTTTAATCGCCAAGTACATACCGAATTACTGAATGACCAATGATAACAAAGCAACAAATGTTACTTAGAATACCTGCTGGATGGGGCTAGCTCCTGCACTGTTACAGGTTCACCTCCCAAAAAAAAACAAAACATCATGGCCCTGAATTACTTCCCCTTAGCTGAAAGATTTAGGCTCACAGACACTCCAGTCAAAGGGGACATGTTAGCATTGTAGCATGTCATAGTCTTGCCTTCTGAAAGATACTCTGCTCAAACTAAATGGTTCAATATAACAGCATTTTCTTTTTGAATCTGAAATCAAAGACTCAAAGTGGTGCCAACATTTCAAAATACCTGCATTACTACTAGAAAACAAAACAGTATCCCATTAAGTTATGCTTGTGCGACAGGAGCTCTTGAAGTAGTCTTAATCTTTGGAGAATTGCAATTTAAAACATAAAATGAAGACAAACACAGAGGGATGGAGTCAGTTAACTGAGAAAAAAGGGAAAAAATGGAAATGCTCAGCAGGTTTGGCAGCATTTGTAGAAACAAACAAAATTAATGTTCAGGTCAATGACAGGACATTAGAACTCTCATCTCCAATGCAGAAAATACCTGGAGGCCTTGGTAGCAATCAAAGAATAAGTGTTAATGTTTAATCCACTATCTAGTTCTACATTTAGTGACAGGAAATTTTTATCAAATAGAATGCAAATGTCCTTCATGTCAGGGTGAGGTCACTCTAGGGCACAGCATTCCATTATAGCCTTGTCGTAGAAGGGATACAACGCTCTGTTATAAAACTATCAGCAGTTGTGCAGATAAAATTTCACAAATACAGGATCCAATAAATGTCAGTCACATCCTGTACACATTTAAAACAAAAGATTAGTTACTTTAGAGGCAGAACAGAAGCACACAAGATGTATTACTCTGCTATTCATAAAGAAGACAGAAACATATAAAATATTCCATTCAGCTATCATTTTATCACGGGCATCAAATCAAAGCCAGACTTGATCTAGAGAAGCCACCTTGAGAGGAATTCTTTAATTCTTTCCCAAAAAAGTGAAACCCAGCAGTGCAAAAACCTAGATATTACATTGTTATTCAATGGGCCATTCATGAACGCCTACTGCGTAGAATTTTGATCAGAGCAGTTCAATAAAAATATATAGTGTTGGAACATCAGCTTCATGTTTATGTAATATACAACGTATCGCTGTAGATCAACAAACTGAATCAAATGTTCATACACAACACCAAAGCTTCAGACATGCGTCTTACCTGTGAAATTTTTACTCAGTCTAGTCACTAGGAGTTGGTCATTTGTATGCAAAAGTCCAAATACTGACAGAAGGCTGTTGCATTTGTGTAAGACTGCAGATACTCCACTTCAGCCTTGCACTGTTAATCATTCAGGTTAATGTTTTTAAAAAAATATATCGCTAAGCTGGCATCAACAGCATTCCACTGTCATCCAAAGTAGCAAGAGGGTGAAATACAATTGATGCTGTAACTTACCCAAGTTGTCATTCCTCTAGAGGAGAATCGAGCCATGTTGTCTTCAAAGTCAATTCCACCCACACCAATTACATCCATCTGATCAGCAGGATTATTGAGGGTGCTGGGCAATAAAATCATTGCAAACAAGTAAGACTACAGTAAGTTTTCAACAAACAGATTATTTAAGGGTTCAATTTCTTCAGTTTTGATATAATATAATAAAACAGCTAGTTTATAACAGTGTAATGTCAGTCTGTTATGTGACAGCTATTCCGTGGTGAAGACTGAAGTATCCATACACAGATTTACGTAAATCCTTTACAATTGATCACCATTGCGCTGTTAAGATACTGTGTGTGGTTAAGCAATACCGGAGTTACACCAGAAAAGATATTCCTCAGGCTTCGGTTGTGGCCTTTCTCCAAGAAGGCACTAGCTATAAACTGCATTAACAAGACAGCTAGACATCAGGTTTCACATACTGTGGAAGAAATAACCTAACGGCAACATAGTTCTACAGTCACTTAGAAAATTTTACAATCCATCTCCGAGAGCCATGAGCAACAAGAAGATTCTGTGTGAGATATCCAGCTGTGAGTCAACCATATTGGATGCTTACTTGCACCAAAACAGATCATTCATTCATGTCTACCCAAATCTTCAATGCACACTTTAGTATCTTGCACATTCTCAGGTCACACAAAAGCATAAGAGCCGGAACATCCATATTGTCCAAAAATATGCTGACCAGTCTATATGTAAAATATTCCTGAATACCAGAGATTAAATGCTCCTTAATCAGTTTTTGGTTGTGGCCAAGAGAGCAGGAGAACTGCCCTGCTCCTCCGAGATTTGAAATATTTAATTTACCCCCCACCTTTCAGATGAGACAGAAGGAGCTTTACTTTAAAATCTCATTCAAAACACAAAGCCTCCAAAATTACAGCATTTCCTGAAACTCCAGTATATATGCTCAATTCTCCAGAGCGGAATTGAACCAATAACTTCCAAAATGTTTTGAGAAACCTGATACTAAGCAAGGCTATCCTAATTGTAGCTACTGAAGTTATAACCTCACAAGTAAAAGATCTTTTTGTTTTTGCTGCAAATTTACTGTCCAATTGTCCTTCACAGAGGTGGCTTAAATTACTGTACTTCAATTAACAGAGAAGTTATTAAACTGCACCTGCAGATGGCTATAAGAAAAGCTTTCAGTTAGTCAGAAGGGTCAGGGTTAAAGGGATGGAATCCAAGAGAGTAGGACCAAATTGGCTGAGATGAGGCCTCCTGGGGAGGATTGAGATTGGAAACCTGAAGCAAAAAAAAAGCTCTTACATGTACTTGGAAAGGCAAGGACTGATTAGGCTTTGTGCGTGGGTAATTGTGTCTCACTAACTTGATTGAGTTTTTTGAAGCAGCAGTAAAGAGGATTGATGAGGACAGAGCAGTGTGCGTGATCTGTAAGGGGTTTGACAAGGTTCTGTATGGTAGACTGGTTAGCAAGGTTTGATCATATGGAATACAGGGAAACCTAACCATTTGGATAGAGAATTGGCTTGAAGGTAGAAGACAAAGGGTGGTGGTGGAGGGTTGCTTTTCACACAGGAGGCCTTTGACCAGCTGTGTGACACAAGGATCAGGTCCGCTGTTTTATGTCATTCATATAAATGATTTGGATGTGAACATAGGAGATATGGTTAGTAAGTTTGTAGAGGACACCAAAATTGGAGATGTAGTGGTCAGCGAAGAAGGTTACCTCAGAGTATAATGGCCCCAATGGGTCAAGGGGTGGCAGATGAGTTTAATTGAGATAAATGTGAGGTGCTGCATCTTGTGAAGGCAAATCAGGGCAAGGCTTATACACTTAACGGTAAGATCCTGGGGAGTATTGCTGAACAAAGAGACCTTGGAGTACAGGTTCATAGTTCCTTGAAAGTGGAGTCCCAGGTAGATAGGATAGTGAAGGCAGCATTTGGCATGCTTGCCCTTATTGGTTACAGCACTGAATACAGGAGTTGGGAGGTCATGTTGTGGCTGTACAGGAGATTAATTAGGCCACTTTTTGAATACTGTGTGCAATTCTGATTTCCCTGCTACAGGAAGGATGTTGTGAAACATGAAAGGGTTCAGAAAAGATTTACAAGGATGTTGCCAGGGTTGGAGGGTTTGAGCTATAGGGAGAGGCTGAATAGGCTGGGGCTATTTTCCCTAAAGTGGAGGCTGAAAAGTGACTTTATGGAGGTTTATAAAATCATGAGGGGCATGGATAGGGCAAATAGCCAAGGTTCTTTTCCCAGGGTGGGGGAGACCAGAACTTGAGGGCATAGGTTTAGGGTGAGACAGAAAAGATTTAAAAGGGACCTAAAGGGCAGCTCTTTCCACTCAGAGGATGGTGCATGTATGAAATGAACTGCCAGAAGTAGTGGTGAAGGCTGGTTCAATTATAACATTTAAAAGACATCTGGGCAGCTATATGAATAGGAAGGGTTTAGAGGGATATAGGCCAAAGGCTGGCAAATGGGAGTAGATTAATTTAGGATATCGGATTGGCATGGACACATTGAACCGAAGGGTCTGTTTCCATGCTGGGCAACTCTATGACACTAGTGCTGATTAGAGACAATCTTGCACCTCAGATTTTAAAGTGTTTAATTTTAGCAAATTAAAATGAATTTTCAAAATGATCAGACTAATTTTGCATGTTAACAATTAAACAGAAGACTACAGCAAGTCTAAAACTATCCATTATCGAACAAGAGCAAGACAAAAATTTTGCTGACTTTAAAAAGACCAAGTATTTCAAAGAAATATAATCCCTGCCTCAGGAGCAACTGCTAAGCGCAGGTGAGACTGCACAGGCCCAAACTGGTTTTAGCTATCCACTTTTAGTCATAACTCAGCCATATTATATTCTGTGAATGCTGTGGGGTCATATATAACGACTCATTCAACATCCTCATTCACATTTCCGCTAGTATAATCCTGCCAAACCTCCTGAGTTCAACACCTCAAAACTCCAATTCAAAAACTATTCAATACTTTTTCTAATCACATAACAATGAAATATCACTGCATCTGCTGTGAGAAGGTTTACAGCATCATTAAGAGAACAGGGTGGAGGAGAGTTTGTGAAAAGTGCCATTTAAGGAGTATAATTAACATATTGGGAGTCATTTACTGCCTGAAGAATGAATACAGACCACACAATCCTTGTGCTTATACTAACTGCATCATATTTAGGGTGCAAAATATGATCAAAATTCACATTTCCTCATTTCTGACCTAGCGATGAAATCTACAGACAATTAACTACAGGCTCATTTTCTTGGTTCCAGACAGAAAAAATTCTATGTTCTCCAAAGTATGATTTTTGTATAACTAACCAATCATGCACAGCCAGAAACTTTCCATTCTGAACGCAGATCTGGCCATGGAATTTACATAGTCCACTTAAACAACAGTAGCTCCATACATTTTGTTTCCCAGTGCTGGGTACTCAGGTGCCCATTACCCTTCTTTTGTTTTAGCAATATGCTTGAACAGAAACATTGAAGTCAAGAATACCAAACTCACCCATAGAGAGGGCCATCATTACCAATTGCAGAGACCATGATCACTTTATTAGCTGTCAGCTCCCAAACCTACAAAATCAAAGAGGCTCGTCAAATAAACTTAGAACAGCAAATTTATCACTGTACCTTCTAAAGGTACTTTACAGCCAGCGCTTTATATTACTGTATGCACCAGACTTATTTACTTACACAAGAACATAGAAAGTTCCCTCCCAATAAGAGAGGCACACATTAGCCAAAACGTAAAAATAGTGAAGTGTTAAATGATAATACATATTCACTAAAAATTAAACTTTTACTTTTTTTGTAGCAGAAAATATTTGGGGAAGAGAAGACGATACAGAACAGTTTTCTTTTAAAAACCTAAAATTATTGGAGTTGAATAAAACTACTGTTGCATTAAAACTTACTGTCAATATCTAGATATGTGGCAATGTTTTATTTCAGTACCAGGGTGTGAACTAAAAGCCAAGGAGCCTGCAGGCATCTTGAACCTGCCGGTTCTCCAAGGATTAGTTGCTTTAGTACAGGAACATACAACAGGATAAACCAGAAAAATACGATAAACATTATTTCAACAATATGAAGAAAATATACCGAGACATTGTCTTTATGTGCACAATCTGATCAGGCTAGTGATGCAAACATCTTTGGAGCATAAATCACGATTAGGACTTCATGCCAGATAAAGGAAGTTAACTATTTAAGAATAGAAGTCTTTCAAATGCAGTGAATTACACAACACGGAAAGACGACACTCAGCTGAATGAGAGACAACAAGGTGTAGAGCTGGATGAACACAGCAGGCCAAGCAGCATCAGAGGAGCAGGAAAGCTGACGTTTCGGGTCTAGACCCTTCTTCAGAAATGGGGGAGGG
>NC_063346.1:50602715-50630711 GCF_021869965.1 Rhincodon typus
AGAGGGTCTAGACCCGAAACGTCAGCTTTCCTGCTCCTCTGATGCTGCTTGGCCTGCTGTGTTCACCCAGCTCTACACCTTGTTATCTCAAATCCTCTAGCATCCGCAGTTCCTACTATCTCTTCAGCTGAATGAGTCAAGTCTCCCTTCTCATCCATTTCAGAATAACCCTGTATTGCCTTCTGCTTCCATAATTAGCACCAATCACAGCCTCAGATTGGTATTTACACACTCTTAGCAGTAAAGATATTTCCCTAGTATTCTGAATTCTCCATTTGATTTTTGCTAACTCTCTCATATTGACAAATCATCCCCAAATCGAGGAAACTTTGCACTGACATTTTCAAAAGCTTTTAATATTCATCAGGCAAGCTCTTATCTCCACTATTCATTAGACAATGTCTCATGTCATCCTTGCATTGCCTCTAGACAAAAAAAAAAGCACATTATATTAAGACTTGGCATTGCATAATGTGACAGGATTTATCAATAACCCCAAGGCAAGACAACCCCATCCAGCAGTGACCACAATATATTTTTCTAATTCACTCATGGGATGTGGACATTTTTGGTTGGGTTAGCATTCTTTGCCTGTCCCTAGTTACCCTTGAAATGATTATTTATGCCACCATGTCATAACACCAAGGGAGCACAGAATTCAAGTAACATAAAGACTTTATAAATGAAAATACACACATGGCAGATAATAGGCAAATGAAAGACAATGGACATGAGAAAAGCCATGTGTTTAGACTGAATAAGTTCCATCTGCAACTGCCCACATCAAGCCTCCACCAAACCCAACATGTCAAATATGCTTAGTTGCATGTCATAAACAAAACATGTTTCTTGCATAAATTCGACAATATAGAAAACAGGGTATTTGGTCTTGGAAAGTAAAGATTACACAATTAAATCAAAACTTCATGCTAACTTAATGCTAATATAGTGAATAATTTTGCTCCCCCCGCATCTGGCATTCAAATCTACCTTATCAACAAAGGGATGATCCATGAAGTCTGGTCCACCTATGCTGAGATTCAGTACATCTATCTTCTTCAAAATTGCATAATTAAAGGCATCGAGGAACCAAGAGGTGTAAGAGACCTATTTAAAAACAATCAGAATTACTTATTTCCATAACTTACATTAATCTACAGCAAAACACTAGATATCTATTTCTTTATTTCACAAATTTGTTGCTAAACAGCCAGTCAAGATAAAACCCGAAAGAACTGCGGATGCTGGAAATCAGAAACTAAAACAGAAACAGAAATGCAAAAAAAAAAAAAAACACTCAGCAGATCTGGCAGCATCTGTGGAGAGAAATCAGAGTTAACATTTTGGGTCCAGCGACCCTTCCTCAGTCAAGACAGTGCTGTAGAACCGTCATCATTGCCAGACTGATCAATCAAGAAGTGATTCACAAGCACTTAACAACAAATCACTCAGTAACATTAGGAGATAGCTATATCCACTGAGGCAATATTAGTCACTTTAATAAGAATAGAATTCAACAGCCTAAACTACATTCCCAAAAGATAATCCAGTAAACCAATGTTAAAGAAACAGCATTCGTGATAGAGGAATACTGAAGCTCAATGAGCGTGTTTTGGATTCACACAAAATTAAAGGTCTCCTCTGCTGAAGGCAGTTTAACTTTACAGATAGTTTTTCTTTCAAAAAAGATGACAAGTGACAAATAAAAATCCAGAACAATTTCCAATAACAAGTAAAACTCAAAATTCACAAAAAACAAAAATTTAGCAATGAGAGATAGCAAGAACTGCAGATGCTGGAGTCTGAGATAACAGTGTGTGGAGCTGGAGGAACACAGCAGGCCAGGCAGCATCAGAGGAACAGGAAAGTTGATGTTTCAGGTCAGGACCATTCTTCAGAAAATTTAGCAATCATTCTTTTACTACAACACGTTTAAAAAAAAGTCTACAAAAATGAATGGTTACTAACTTTTGGATAAACCAAAGGGTATTCCACTAGCAAATTTGAATTTTAAAAAAGGCATGAAGCTTGGACTTGGATCTTTCCCCCCTGACCAATAGCTGGCAATCTTTGGTCTTTTTTAAAAAGAGGTCACACCAACGGTCTTTCAAAATTGAGTACAATGAAGGTTACCAGCCAGCAACTGAACCAAAAAGAAATGGCAAGCATACCAGACTCAATATTTTGATATTTTTATGCTCATTTACCACTTCCTTACATGTGAATAGCTAATACCATATAAATGAAAGAATGACACAAAGTCTAATCCACCGAAAATCAGGTGGTCAGTTGAGTTTCTCTTGCTGTTAAGTTGACCTGGGAATTTCAGGGTGAAGAATCAAACACGTGCATCACAGTGTGACTTTAGAACAAACTGCACAGGCATGTACTTCAAAGTCAATATTAAAGTCAACCCCCTGAAGTTAATACCATGTGGAAATACAGACTTCCTTTTTAAATTCTTCCTCGCTCATTTTCCTTTCCTCTGCTTTGCAGCTTTTCTTTATCTGAAAAGATCCAAACAGGCAACCTGCACAAGATCTAACACTGCACTGTTAATTATATAATGTTAATGAGGTATGATGTGGAGGTGCCAGTATTGGACTGGGGTGGACAAGATCAGAAATCACATGACACCAGGTTATAGTTCAACAGGTTTATTTGAAATCACAAGCTTTCTGAGCCCCACTCATCCTCCACGTGTTAGTAAAAGAGGTAGTATCAGACACTACTGATACTACCTCTCTCATTAACACACCTGAAGGCGGCGTGATGCTCCGAAAGCTTGTGTTTTCAAATAAACCTGTTGAACTATAACCTGGTGTCGTGATTTCTGACCTTAACAAGTTATAGAGGACAACTACTTAGCTCAACCATCCACAAAAATTTCCACAAACCTACATCTCCAAAATCACAAGTCAAGCATTTACTTGAGCATTGGTTAGACTATTCTACACTGAAGCACATGCCATTCGTTGATCACCAAGTGAAGAATACACTGATGAGCCCTAAATCAACTCCTGCACACCACCACCCCGCCCACCCCCTTTATAAATAAGCAGGTATACAAGGCCACAGTAACTCTTCACGCCATTGTGATTTGGCATTAAAGCATTGTTAAATTTTTAAGAACTCTTCAGCCAAAAAACTTTTGTGCAGGATGACAATGTTATAAAGTTGGGTAGAGTAACTGTAAAGTGGAAGCCAGAAAAATAAAATGTGCAGTTCCTTTAAGAGATTTGTGCTTTGTCTGTACTTAGAAATTAAAAAAAACGTATGTCTGTAGTTGCCAGTACAGAGAGCCTCAAAAAGTGAAACAAGTGTATCAAAAAAAAAAAAGCCTTACAGGTGGCAGGTAAAACAGCACAGTCTTGTTTGGATGTTGTGACGAGTTTGAATTCGGCCAATTAATTTAAAAACAAGCTCTGCGATTCAAAGCCAATTGAATTTAAGGAACAAAAACAAAGTTGCTGGAAAAGCTCAGCAGGTCTGGCAGCATCCGCGGAAGAGAAAACAGAGTTAACGTTTCGGGTCCGATGTCCCTTCCTCAGAACCTTCCTCAAGTGAATTTAAATCTGATGGTATTGACAACCTGAAACCAATCATCTTGTAAGAATTTGATTTCGTCAGTACAGGTGTAAAAGATAAGGGCATTTGGAAGACTTGGGGAGAGGCAACTGTCATCTGCCAGAGTTAGCACCATTCAGCTCTCAGATAAGCCCATCTAATTAATCAAAGGTACCATGGCCAAAGTCCTCATGGAGGAAATTATAGAAACAAAACATTCCTGACAGCAGAATTAACAGAAAAAAGGAGTTTGTGAAGAGACCGGAGACAACAGAATATTCCTGAAGAAAGTCTGTGCAAACTTGGAGAGATTAAGTTATAACTTATTGCTTTTTATTAATTGGGTTTATATCAGTGGGACTTGTCTTTATTTAAACAGCATTCCAGTAGAATTTAGACCAGTCAGGGAGAAGTTAGTAGTCTAAGGGGGGAATTGTCAGTTAGTTAGTAATTTTGTTAATTTGTTCATTGTTGGACTACACAAATAAATTGTTTCTTGTTTCTTGTAAAGTGGAGATCAGGGATTTTCTCTCTTTTAACCAGTATTAACAGATTACAAGGAGAAAGGCGAGCTTTTCTGTGTGTTTCAGGGGGCAATTATCAGAAGGGAACCTCTAATCCCGTCATAGCAGATTGGGGCTGGTGTTTTAGTTTAATTACCAGAGGGGTTCGGCCATTCCCCATTGTAGCAACAGCGTAAAGTGTAAAACTTTGTTACTAAAAAAAAGTTTAGTGATTGGAAACTGAATATTACGACTTTCAGACATAGTAGCTGCGACAGGTGACGACCGTCATTCTGTACAACAATGGAAAATTATAGTGGAGGATAAAGAAAAGATATATGGAGTTCAGCGAGATGTTTGGCAAGGTTCCATACGGTAGACTGGTTAGCAAGGTTAGATCACATGGAATACAGGAACAGCTAGCTGCACAGATAAAAAATTGGCTCAAAAGATAGAGACAGAGGGTGGTGGAGGAGCGTTTCTTTTCGGACTAGAGGCTTATGACCAGCAGCGCGCAGCATGGATTGTTGCTGGATTGACAGCTTTTTGTCTTTTATATAAATTATTTGAATGTGAATATAGAACAAATAGTTAGCAAATTTGCAGATGAAACCAAACTTGGTAGTGTAGTGGACAGCGAAGAAAGTTACCTAACAGTACAACAGGACCTTGATCAGATGGGCCAATGGGCTGAGGAGTAGCAGATGAAGTTTAAATTTAGATATATGCGAGGTACTGCATTTTGCCAAGGCAAATCAGGGCAGGGCTTATACACTTAACGGTGAGATTCTGGGGAGTGTTGCCGAACAGAGACACCTTGGAGCGCAGGTTCATTGTTTCTTGAAAGTGCAGTCACAGATAGACAGGGTAGAAAAGGCGACGTTTGGTATGCTTGCCTTTATTGGTCAGTGCATTGAGTATATGAGTTGAGAGGTCATGTTTCAGCTGTCCAGGACATTGGTTAGGCCACTTTTGGAATACTGCGTGCAATTCTGATTTCCCTGCTACAGGAAGGATGTTGTGAAACTAGAAAGGGTTCAGCAAAGATTTACGAGAATGTTGCTGGAGTTGGAGGGTTTGAGCTATAGGGAAAGGCTGAATAAGCTGGTGCCCTGGAGCGTCAGTGGCTGAGGGGTTAGCTTATAAAGGTTTACAAACATCATGACGGGCATGGATAGGGTAAATAGGCAAGGTCTTTTTCCCAATGTGGGGTAGTCCAAAACTAGAGGGCATAGGTTTAGGGTGAAAGGGGAAAGATACGAAAGGGACCCAAGGGGCAACTTTTTCACACAGAGGGTGGTGCGTGTATGGAATGAGCTGCCAGAAGAAGTGGTGGAGGCTGGTACAATTACAACATTTAAAAGGTGTCTGGATGGGTAAAAGAATAGGAAGGGTTTAGAGGGATATGGGCCAAATGGTACTAGATTTATTTAGGATATCTAATTGGCATGGACAAATTGGACCGAAAGGTCTGTTTCTGTGCTGTACATCTCAATGACTCTATAAATACAATTGGCTAAAGCCACAAGTTCTGTTAGGCCTCATTTTAAGTAATTCCACTTCAACACTGGGAACGCACACTTAGCATTTTTTCATTTTAGCATTGTTTCACTCCAGACTAAAAGTGCATGGGACACGATCAATTTCATTTTCAAGTGGCCACATCCGTCGTTTCTTCATTCTTTCAGCCCTTTCCTAAGCACTTACTCATAGGAGGAGGGATGGCAAGCAAGAAGTAGAAAGTTAGCTTGTGACTTTATATTTTTACATTTTATTTTAAAAGTTTTGATTTAGAAATATAGGAATTTATGATATACAACATTTAAACTGACAAGGTATAACACTGCAGTGTCTTCTTCTTGGCAGAAACGATCCCACAGAACCCAAATACAGCTTTTATATTGGTTGCGATGCTTAACATTGGTTCATTTAAATTTGCACTCTTCAGGTATCAGATACAACATTAGCAGAGGAATGTCAATGTGTCACAATCGCTTTGAAAATGCTCATTAATGAAGTCTATTGACTACATACTTATGCTGGGCAATTATTAGCAGTGGACAAAACAAACAGAAATCTACTTAGAAGTAAATGAACAGTTAGGATTCAGGAAAGAATGTAAATTCATAATTTGCCTGCTGTCCATCACAATTCAGAGCTACGTCTAAAGCGCTCCCAAGGCATTTTCCACTATCTCATGCACTGTACAATTAACAGATATTTTACATCATAAAAAACGTGAGAAACTAACCACGAAAAGGGAGCCCCTCTAGTCTCAAATCTAATAATGATTTAGCTTACCTAGGAACTTAAGTCTCCCTCGAACACTGCAAAAAGATCACTTTTAATCATGCAGTTAAATTGAAAGAGATGAAGGATATAACAAGTTCGCAATTATCCAATGATATAATTTCATGACCAGAACTCAAGAGTACTCACCTCACTGACTCTCACACAAATTGGCAAAGCTAAGGCATTGTCCTTCACAGACTCTAATGACTCTGCATAGCAAATACAAAAGGCAGTCCAAAACCATTTGTACAGCTGTTAGAGATGTGAATGGAGTAAAAACAAAGCTAATGTTTCATGACGACAAAGGAGATGAACAATAAAAAGAAGTACTGCTAAAATTGGTATACCCTTCAAATATATCAACACAAACTATTTAAAAACCAAAGAACTGCGGGCATTGTAAATCAGAAACAAAAACAGAAGTTGCTGGAAATACTCGGCAGGTCCAGCAGCATCTGTGCAGAGAAATCAGAGTTAACGTTTTAGGTCCAGTGACTTTCCTCAGAACTGATGGTAGCTAGGAAAATGTCAGTTTATATGCAGAAGATAGGGTTGGAGGAGGGGGTAAGGAGTATATGATAGATGGGGGTACAGCCTAAAGAGAGAGAACACAGTTGGACAGACAAAGCAGTGGATAATAATGTGGCTGGGAGACTGAATAGGTGGTAATGGAGACTGTTAGTGACTAAGAATAGGTAGTGTGTAATGGCAGACTATGTGATAACAAGGCCTGATGTGTGGGTTTGGGGGCTAGGGCATGGGAGAGTTCAGTCCGGAGGGCTGCAGGGTCCCCAAGCGGAAAATGAGGTGTTGTTCTTCCAGCATGCGCTGAGCTTCACTGGAACATTCGGCAAGCCTGAGGCAGATGTTTGCATTAAAGTGGCAGGCAACTGAAAGCTCAGGGTGTTGAGGGCAGAACGTAAATGTTCTACAAAGCAGTCACCCAGTCTACGCTTAGTTTCCCCAATATAGAGGACACCACGTTGTGAGCAGCAAATGTAGCATGCTAGATTGTGTGAAGTGTAGGTAAAGTGCTACTTCACCTGGAAGGTACGTTTGGGCCCTTGGATGCTCATGGGGGAGGAGGTAAATGGGCAACCTTCGGCGGTTGACATTTTACCACCACCCTGGCCAATATCTGTGTCTCAGGCTTGCTGTAGTGTTTCAGTAAAGCTCAGTACAAGCCGGAAGAGCACCAACTCATTTTCCACTTAGGAACCCTGCAGCCCGCCAGAATCAGTATCGGAGTTCAATAGTTTTAGAACCCGAATTGTCCCATGCCCTAGACCCCCAACCCCACACATCAGGCCTTGTTATCACAGTCTGCCATTACACACTACCTATTGTTAGTCACTAACAATCTCCATTAACAACTATGCAGTCTCCCAGCCAGACTGTTATCCACTGCTTTGTCTGTCCAACCGTCTTCTCTCTCTTCGGGCTCTATCCCCATTTATCATTTACTCCTTACCATCTGCCCCCTACCCTATATTCTGCATATAAATTGACATTTTCCTAGCTACCATTAGTTCTGAGGAAGGGTCACCAGACCCGAAACATTAACTCCGATTTCTCCATTGCTGCCAGAGCTGCTGAGCTTTTCCAGCAACTTCTGTTTTAGTTTCTGAACACAATCTATTTATTGTGCAAAGGACAAATAGAGCCTCCCTAATATTATGTATACTATAATTCTGCATACATAAAGTGCACATAAACAATACAAATATTACACTCTAAAAGCAAATTCCTTCTGGCCAATATCCAACAGGAAAACAGATAATAAATAACTAGTCAGTAGGGAAGTATTTCAAACCTTACACACACTTTGATCTGACCAGGACTTCCAAAGAAATAAGAACTGGTTTTAGAATACTTAGCAATGCAAAAAATCATGCCCTGTTTCTCTACTGATAAATGAGTTAATTGGTGATTTAGTAACTTGACGTCTGTGCCTTTACCTACATGTTTAAGCCTGCTTCACTAATTTCTCTCACCAGGCTTCACAAACGTAAGACCTTGGACTGAATGTTCCCAGCAGGCAGAACTAAATAGATTTGTAATGTCACATCCCAGGCAACCATAAACAAGGCATGTACTTGGAATGATCCAGCCAAGTCAAACAATTGGTCTACTTCACTCTAGAACTAAATGGTTTATTCACATTAAAAACAGACTTTTGTGTATGACCACAGTAAAGAAATGTTCAATAGCTTAATCATCATACTGCCTGCTAAGGAAATTTTCTATGCATTGTCTTGTCAACGCAAATACATCAGCAGGTGAAATATTCACTTGTAACTTGTAGCAAATTACTATATTGTACAAGTCTGGAAAATTGCAAGATTAACTCAAGCTTGTGTTTTGATTATTATTCTGTTGTGAAAACAAGAAAATTTAAGATTATCTGTAACCTTAGAAATAATGACAATTACAATTTCTTGAGGCAAAGACCACTTTGCAAATTTTTCTTGAAACCCATTCCTCAGAAGGTCAGGAGAGAATGAAAAGTGAGCACTCATTACCTGGTTGTTTGTAAAGACTCTGAAAATGTGCAACTCTGCATCTGGTGCCAACCCCTGACATTCTCGCATGCTGGCAATCACTCCTGCAACAAACGTCCCATGTCCCAAGCCTAACATCAACAAAAAGCAAAGGAGGATATAGGTTCAAAATGGATGAAGTACCATCTGCAATGAATATCTTTTCCCATCAGATATGTCTAAATGTTGGAAAATTACTGTTTCTTCCTTTTCCTTACCATCATAACTAAAAGACTTCAATCTTAAAAAATCGTGGATGATCTCAAAATGTAATCCTCAAATGATGGGGTAGACATAGCATCACAGTATTAGACCTTAACGTGAAGCCATTTCTTATCCCAGCATAGCTTATTGTTGAAAGAGAAGAATGCTGAATACCCTAAAATTCATGTGTAAAGCTGTCCAAGACCTCTTTACAGGTTCTTTCCACTGAGGAACTTGCCACCTCTCAAGTCAGCAAACACTGCAGCAAAGACCCCTCCTGTTCTTTTCATAGAAATTTACATATTCACAAGGTAAAATTTTAAAACAGAATTGAATGCAATGAAGACTCAAATTAAATATTGAAAATTACATTCCTTCAGGCATGTATCACTTGTGCTACAATCCAAGTGCCTTGCTATACGCACATTAAAAACAGCAGCCATTGATCAAAGAAAGTTATTGCAGTATTAAAAAGGTGGTGGTGTTTTCTGTTAGTTAATTAATTAACGCATGTATTAGAACAAATGAAAATGTACACCATCTACTTAATTATTACACAATCTCAAAAGACATGCCTGGCAAGCAACCACTGATGAAACACTCAGATTGGGAAGCACATACATCATGCATTTTCAAAGCAAGATGGGAATATAAAAGTTACCTGCCTGGAAAATTGTTCAAGCTACTGACTAGCCACTTGACAGGTTTCAATCAAGAAACACAGCAATATATCAGCTGAGCAAAACTCAAGTTTACAGAATTATCCCTCAGTTAGTTCAAGAACAGAGCTATTTAGACCATGAAAAGAGCAGATCAAAATGTGGTAACCATTAAACAGTTGCAATAATTGCAAGAAAATTACTCTGCTGTCTTTTTCATCTTTGGATATACAGCAGTACAAATGATAGTCTAGCCTGCACCACACTTGCAGAAGAATTTCCAATTCAAGCTGGCAGCTTGAAAATCATTCCTCATTTGGAAAATAACTTCGTAATAAGTGATGGTTTTGCTGAAGAAAATGTAATAGCTAGTGACTGATATAGCCACTAACAATAAAAACCTTATGACCTATAACTACATTAAGCTGCAATCTCACACTGAAACTTGGAGTTCTTTTTTTACCTGAAGTGCTCTTTTTTCAGGCTACACTGCTCTGTTGTGGATTCTGAGTATCTCAAAGTTCTCTGCATTCTTTGTAACAAAATACAGTCTAATTATCTTCATTCACACGTATGCTAGGCTAATAGTTATGTTGTGGATCTGGTAACAAGACTGGAATACTGAGCCTTCAAACTCTGGTTGTAAAACTTAATTTGGTTGAATTTGGTAATTTAGGGCCAATCCAAGAAAACTGTGAAAACTGCTGAATAGTCATTAATGCCCTTCACACAAAGGAGCTGAGCACACCTACCCCATCTGTCCCATTGTGACTCAAGCCCCAGGATCTGTGGTTGACTTCTTGCTGCTCATGGGGCAACTTAAAGAGAGCCAAGTAATGTTGGATTTTTTTTAAACCCAGATCCTAAAGCTAAATTATTTAAAGTCATTCGATTCAAATGAGCTTTTAATCACTAAACTTCCTTGTTACTCATGGTACCAAATTCGACGGCAATCAATTATTTTAGCTTGAATCAGAGATAGTAGGAACTGCAGATGCTGGAGAATCCAAGACAACAAGGTGCAGGGCTGGATGAACACAGCAGGCCAAGCAGCATCATAGGAGCAGAGAGGCTGACGTTTCGGGCCTAGACCCTTCATCAGAAAAGGGGGAGGGGAAGGGGGTTCTGAAAGAAATAGGGAGAGAGTGGGAGGCAGATAGAAGAGGGATAGAGGAGAGGATAGGTGGAGAGGAAACAAACAGGTCGAAGAGGCGGGGATGGAGCCAATAAAGGTGAGTGTAGGCAGGGAGTTAGGAAGGGGATAGGTCAGTCCAGGGAGGACGGACAGGTCAAGGGGGCGGGATGAGGTTGGTCGGTAGGAGATGGAGGTGCGGCTTGAGGTGGGAGGAGGGGATAGGTGGGAGGAAGAACAGGTTAGGGAGGCAGGGACGAGCTGGACTGGTTTTGGGATGCGGTAGGGGGAGGAGAGATTTTGAAACTTGTGAAATCCACATTGATACCATTGGGCTGCAGGGTTCCCAAGCGGAATATGAGTTGCTGTTCCTGCAACCTTCGGGTGGCATTGTTGTGGCACTGCAGGAGGCCCAGGATGGACATGTCGTCTGAGGAATGGGAGGGGGAGTTGAAATGGTTCGCGATTGATGTCTCGACGGCAGTTGGAGATGAAGAGGTCGAGGGAGGGTAGGAGGCCTTGGGGTGGTGTCCAGGAGGAGGGGGTGTGTTGGAAGCGGGAGAAGGGGTCAGTAGAGGGAGGGTTGGGTTCACGGTTAAAGAAGTAAGCATGGAGGCGGAGGCGGCGGAAAAACTGCTCTATGTCCAAGTGTGAGCGGTATTCGTTGATCTGTGGGTGGAGGGGGACAAAGGTGAGCCCTTTACTGAGGACTGACCGTTCGTCTTCAGTAAGGGGTAGGTCTGGAGGGATGGTGAAGACTCGGCAGGGCTGGGTGCTGCTGTCTCCTCTGGAGCTGCTGGCTGTGGAGTTTTAAACATTTCATTGCAGAGCTTAACTAAAACCTCTCAAGTCAGGTTTTAAAAAAGACAAGTAAAACAACAACTGAACATACGGAGACTTATTGTGCAGACTTAGCACAATTCCCTCAGAGAAGGCAGCCCCACAGATTGTGCAGATAATGGCCCATGATATTGTCTCCCCAAAGCTAAGTTTATGCAGCACTGACGGAAGTAGTATTTACGTTTATTTTTGCCAAATTTGTCTTTTCAGCTTCTTGTCATTTAGGAAAGATGAGGAAAGCAGCTTTGAGCTATCCAATTAGCACAAACGAGAAGCCTACAGCTTTCATTCAAATTTTAATTAGTTTATGAATATCATGTCTTGTTAGTTGCATCATTGGGTATGTCGTTTTGAGAAGTTGGCTATCACAGTTCTCAACTGCTCTCATCAAATCAATAAAATATCAACTTGCATTTATGTAGCACTCTTAACGCACAGAAACTTTTCAGGACACTTCAGAGATAAAAGGAATACAATGAAAAGCAACCACTTGGAAACAAGAGAAACAGGACGTTACAGCAGAAAACTTTGTTCCAAGGATATATTAAAAAAAAGATCATAAAAAGACATTGGTTTGAGTACCTTTGAAAGAGAACATAGATGTAACAGATAAATATTAATCAAATACTGAAACAATTTAGATACATTAGGATCTGGGACATGGTCCAGGTGGCTTGGCTGTGGCAGCCTGCTCATCAGAATTGAAAGCTGAGAAAAAGCACGCAGTGAACAGGAATTCCACACAGTCTTCCACAATATCCCAAGGAGTGAGGGCAGAATAATCCACAGCAAGCAAGATATAGGACAGCAGGGAGAACAAAAACAAAAATACGGACATGCATTTCTTCCCCCACTGCTCACAAATTAAATCTGATTGTCAATGCAGATGAATAATCCTTACCCAAGGGCATTAGATCTTTACATTTTCCATAAAAATTAGCAGCGGGGTAGATACAGAAGATATGTTTGTAATGTTTGCACACATCTAAAACAGGTCACAATAAGAAAACATATTCTGAAAGATTGATTTACTCCAAATATCTCTTCATATCCGTAAACCTGTGACACATGTTTTGCATAATTCAAGTGTACATACCATCATCTAAAGTCTTCTCATTGGTCCAATTTGTCCTCTCTTTCACATTCTTGAAATGGGGATGCTTTTCACTAAGTCCCGTATCAAACACTGCTACTTTCACACCAACACCTGGAAATATGATCAAAAACCAAACTGAACATCTACATTTAGTTATGGTCAATTTCCACATCAGATCATATTCGAACATTAACCTTTGGATTCAAACACTAATCGACCCACTTTGCACCAAATAACTTTAGTTGTGTCCACGACTGGAGGTGGGAAAGGTAGTATTCCCACACTCTGTCATCTCTAAACAATGCAGCTCAAAAATAACTGGCCAGATTTCATTAAATCAGCACACTGATAGGGTATGGCACAAGGGAGAACTGACTGGTTTTCGGTGAAGATGAACATCGTGTATTTTTTTAAAAAAAAAGAATGCTATAGGTTGTTCTATTTAGAACGTCATCAATTTTTTTGTAATGTTTTGGTAAACCTCAGTTCTTGTGGTGAAATGTGTCAAACTGTCAAAGTACGGGAGGAATTTTCAAAGCAGGTAATTCATATGGATGGATCTTATGCCTATTCAGTAAGATGGATGCATTTCAAACAAGCTTTCTTGTTTCAGCTTTGTCATGACCCAGCATCAACCATGTAGGGGAGAGTCTGAAGGAGGAGCTGAACAATTGTAGCAACGCTGGCTTAACAGCATGAGGGAGGAGAGGGAGGGATCTGGCAAGTGCTCTTTTCACTGGATTTGTTTAAAATTCACAGCAATTATGGCATTGATGCAACATTTAGTTACAATACTAGTATTAGTGATTTCCTGTTGGACACTAACCACAATCAACTTGTCCACTTCTTTAGTCTAGTTATCAGATCACAGTTGCATTAAGATCCACAAAGACATGACTACATACAAACAGTTTGGAATCAGCACTAAATTTGAAATGTCTCAGCTTACATTAAGTGATATATTATTAACAATGGCAAAGAGAAACAGGAAAAAGCTAATTCTGGTAGCAGCTTGGAAAATACATATCAGACACTGCCTCTGATGGGTATGCAATTTATTGCAGCTGTTTTTTCCTGTAGAAACCCCAGAACTACTGAAGTAACAATTTGAAGATGTGACCCTTAAAAGGAATCTTCCTCCACATTTTCTCCAGAATTACTTCTTGCCCCATTTATAATTGCAGACTTTGGTGCCAACTTGAAGCACAGTGTGAATCATTATCACTGGTACAAAGGAAGCAAATACATTTGTAAACATAAACCCTTTTGTTTCTGTTGTAGCAACTTTAATAATGGTAAGTCTAACAAGCAAGCAGTCAGATTTTTGGCGGTGGGAAGGGCAGGGAGCAGTGGAGAGAGAAAAAAAAAGGAGAAATCAGCATGATTTCATTACAATTGGTGCTGCAAAGACAGGATGATGTGTCAGACCATTGTTCAAAGCCATAAACTTTATCAACAACACGTGGTCTTCAACACCTAAACCGAACTGTGTTATATACACTATCATTTTGGTCATGAGAATATTGGTGAAGCAAGGCCTGCCAATGCTCAAATTTTAGACCTACTCAATTAACAGCTATCCAATTACTATACAAGCTCCTTGATGACAACAACTCTAGGATGGTATTGATCCTGCTATGATAGCTTAAGTCCCAATTTTCTGTCTTAGCTTCATCTCTGATGATTCTGGCAAAGAGCAAGCTCATTAATTCAGCAAAGTAGTTGTTGATTTTTTTATAAATTGGATTATGCAAGGCAGCTGAAAGACTAACCAGGCTTTAAGTGTTTTATGAAGAGATGGATTACAAATTTTGACCAAATTCAGTGAACTCCAAGGAGGTTAAAAATTCATCTGACACCAATGTCACTAATATTCCTAAAATGATGCACAATATTAACATTAAGCATCCTTCAAACGTCATGCAATATCATCATTCACTATTGCTGGAAAGCACCCCGGATCACTTTCTATGTGAAAGATGTAGCTTTGTGTGGAAGTCATTGTTATGTCCAGTCAGATCTTATCCAGAGTGCGTCTGCAAAAGTTCAGAGTCCAGGAAGCCATAAGTAATAACAGCATGGACTCGACAGGCATGGCAGTTCAGATTATAATTGGAAAGTAGCAAGATTTCTGGAGAGAGGAAATAGTTTACATACATTATTTATAGTTCAAGAGGAATTATTCATTTTAAGGAAGAGGAAAACATCACTAAATCTGAAAATCGAAAAACTCCAACGCTGGGCACGCAAGAAAAGGTCATCCATGCAAAAGAAAACAGTTCAAGGTATTTCCAAGCTAAAATAGGTAAGTTTGTGATTAAATTTAATATTCTTAACAATTAGTTTAAATGAGAATCAGTCAATTGAAAAGCAACAGGAGCAACAAAATAAGCTGGTGCAGAAATTTGAGCAACAGTTGAATGGTACTTGATAGCCCATGAACGCTTGGAGCAAAATACTACAGAAATGCTAGAACGTCAATTATTTGACTTTAGCCAAAACACATAACCAGAAGGAACTTAATGCAAAGGGTGATAAATATCTTGAATAGTCTGCCAAGCAAACTTCCAGGGAGATGAGAGCAGGGCTTTCAAAACTTGAATTTAACTAAATTCAGATGCTTCTTGAATTCCAGAAATAATGGAGAAAATATATTCAGGAACTTTACGTTAAACAATCAGATTTTATATCTTTGCATTTCAGATATTAGCTGTCACCTAATCTTATTCAAAATCAAGAATTTTAAAATGTGACCTTATACACTGGTGCACTTGAAGACGGAATATCTTTCATCCTCACTTTTGCTTCTCACGGGCAGCCTTCTAGAATCATAGAATCCCTACAGTGTGGAAGCAAGCCATGGAGCCCACTGAATCCATACCGATCCTCAGAAGAACATCCGACCCAGAGCCACCTCTCCGCCCTATCCGTGGACACTAAGGCAATTTGGCGTGGCCAATCCACCTAACCTGCACACCTTTGGGTGACAAGCTGGTCGTCATGTAGTATGCTTAATTTTTAAAAAATATATTTAAAAATAGATTTCTTCTAACAAGCGCCTTGAGTTTACTCTCAAAATTAAAAAATAACCTAAAGTGTCAAAAATTTTTAGATATGAAGTTACTAGGATCTATGTGAACCACTCTAGCACATTACTAAAACAACATCCAAGTTTTACATTAAACAAGACTTGGATATGTTAATAAAAATTCTTCCTAAAAAATACATTTGAAGGATATTTAACCAAACTAGTAATGTATATATTTACTCACAGCAGTCATAAAATACAAGCAATTAAATCTAACATCCAAATAATTAATGGGACCTCAGGAATTGTAGCTTTTTGCTGATAAGGCCATAAAAGAATTTCAGGGACATGTTATGCAGTTTTGCTATTCACAAGAAAACTAAAATCAGTGCATTTGATATCAACGGTCATAGCATGACACAAACATTATGCAGAAGGTACTTCTACAACTAAACGTTAATTTATTTTAAAAGGTTTAAAAGCATGTATAGATGAAGTTTCACAAAATATGGATAATGAGTTTTTGTAAATGCAAGTACATGATGTATATTTATTGGTTTCTAAATAGTGATCTATTCAAATCCTTAGCTTTATGGCTATAGCAACTTGCAAAACAACTACTCAATAAAATGCATTTGCATCACAAAACTGTTCTGATAAAGACTCATCAACTGAAGCTGTTTTTCTGTTCACAGTGACTGTCAAACCTGCTAAGTCCTTCCAGAATGTTGGCTTTTACTTACGATTTCTAGCATCAGCAACAGTTTGTTTTCACAACTCATTTTAACTTGACAGAGGGGGCTGCACAGCGAGACCAGTAGAAATCATCATCATAAACCTGTCCCCCTTAGAATGGTATCTAATTTATAACTGTGCTCCAGAATTGTTTTGGAAAGCGAAATGAATTCAGAGTTTGTCCAATTTTAAGCACTATGGGAAGTCATTCAAAACAGAAAACTTACTTCGTTCCAGCTTTTATCAATTAGATGAAATCAAATATTAGGTTGTTCAGCCAGTTACATGGCATTACCATCTACAGTCCCATACATACCTGTATGTCCCATCTGCCATAATACATCTGCCTGCAGTGTCTGAGCTACTTGCCGAGGGATAGCCCTCAACAGGCGTCTGCTTGAATGCCTGCCTGTAGCATGCCAGAATCCAGAGCCAAGGGAGAGGCTGGTTCTCCTGAGGGGTCTTGAAGACTGCCACTTCTGTGTCCATCTACTATCATTGCATGGCGCAGCTGAGTCTGCTGCAACAGAAACAAAAATACATTTAATGCCCAGTATTACAGGAAACATCATTCTGACCAGATCAGCAAAAAGGCTTTTTTTTTTATTTTTAGAAACAACACATTCACCCGAGAAAAGCTTTGAAACAGACCAATTTAAATGCTGTTTTAAAGCAAGAGGGAAACTGATTTACAAAAACAGACGTCAGAACTTTTAGACATTGTCAAACAGTGGCTGTCATGATCATAATACACATTGCTACCTGAATGATGTATTGCAGCAACTCATCAAGAGTTTTATTAAAAGTGCCCAAATCCACAGTTTCTCCGTTTTTCTCCATCTGCCAAACATTTGTCCAATTACTTAACCTATCTCTACACCTTTACAGATGATGTCCATCTCAACATGTTTTGCTACCCACCTTTGCATCATCAGCAAATAGTCTTGCCCTCCATCCAAGTCATTAATATAGATAGCAAATAATTGAGGTCCATTGATCCTGGTAGTACTCCACTAGTTAGTTTGCCCATTTGAATAGCATTCATTTACTGTCTCCCTGTTTCCTGTTAGATGGCATCCCACTGTATCCCACATTTACCATGGCTAATCCACCTCGATTGCACATCCCTAGACACTACTGGCAATTTAACATGGCCAATCCACTTGCAGTAGTTTCATTGTATCAGTAGCTCAATCAAAGGAATGACCATTACTGCTTTTACTCTTTGACAGGGCATCTGACACTCCCAAAGAAATCAGTGTTTGTCACCCAGCTTTTTATCCTTTGAAGTGCAAGGAATATGCTTGGCCATAAGATTCCAAATTACAGAGGCATATAATTCTGCTTCAGTACATGGCCAAGAGCTATATGACTGCCAAATTATAGAGATGGTTTGATACGTCTAACCTGGTCCACCTGATAAACATCAGAATGTTGTGTTTACCGTGGAGAAAACAAAATTGACTGGAAAAATATCTTGTATAGTTACTCTAATCGTTGACGTGGACAGATGCGCCTCCAAAAGTTGACGAAAACAATCTTGAGTACATTATTTCCTCAATGAGCAGCCACAGGTCGGGTTTGAAAACTATCACCTTCAGGGCTTGGCCAGCTCAGAATGTTAAGTGGTCAATTCTTGTTCTATTCTTAGATCGTATTTGCTATATTTCAATACCAAACTTTTAAACGGAGAAACCTTCAATGTCTTGTACAGGTGTGCCTTGTAAACATTCCTGAATGTAGCAAAAAGGCTGCTGGTTAAATCCCCATCCACTCAGCTGACAGTGGTCTTTTCGGAAAATGACTGACAAAGTGAGAAAAAGGTATCTTTTTGGATAATGTGCTACTTGCATGAGGGAAAGTACAGAAACACTAGATGATAATCAAGTTCTCACGAATGTAATGTCCACAATTTGAGCTTTCTTTTATCTCTGTATATAATTAACTAGGTGCATTTCCTGTTTGTTGTAAAGACTGCAAAGTGAAAAACATATGCAAGCTCCAGACCCAAAATTTCTCTCTCATTTTTGCATGTACTTCCAGTTGTCACATTTTCCATATACTTGATTGACATTTTCCATTGAGACTTGTGCTACTCACATTCAATGGAAAAAAAAAATCAACTACTTATCTGCCATTATTCAAATACAGGTGCCATTATTTCTACAACCCAACAATGTCTCCACCTCCCAGAATGTTTCTAATGCTTTTGAATTTTAGCAACATCAAGATTATTTGACGATAAAGATTAATCACACTGGGTGACCACCACTTTAAAAACTCTAACTCAAAACAGTTACAAATAGCACTCTTTTTTGACTGTGACCATGATAACAACTCCTGCTTAACTTTTAAGTGTCTATGGCATCCTTCTCCAACACTTCTCTATCCAGACTGACCCTAGTGTGGTTCCATTCTTATGGCATCATAGACAGAAAATCACCTGCAACCACTATACATGCTACACTTCCACTGTCCACCTAGGAGACATAAAGGATAGTTTGTTCTTTCTATTGCTCCAAATGTAACCCCTCAGCACTATCAGGTTAGTAAACTTGCAGCAACACTCGGTTCTCTAACTGCTACCTTCTTCCACTGCTCCACTGACTGGTTTGTCAGACTGCTTGCCTAACACCAGGTATAGGATGAGGCAGAAATGCACTTCAGTTAAGCACGGAGGAAACAGAAGCTGTCGTCTTTAATTTCTCCTACTAACAGTCTTGTCCATTTCCATTAGTGGCAACTGACCTAAACTAAACAAGACTCCTAACCTTGGTGTTGTATTTTAGCCCATGTTAAACTTATGACCATAGAGAACATAGAAGATTGCAGCAGCACTGGTCCTTCAACTACGAGCCTGTTCCATTATTCATTATGACCATAGCTGATCGTTGAGTTTAATACTCTAATCCCAATCGCCCCCAATAAGCCTTGAGCCCTTCAGTCACAAGAACTGTATCTAGCTCCTTTTTAAAAAAGGATGTTTTGGTCTTACTCACTTCCTTTATTAATTCTACAGGCTCACCACTCAAAACTGTTCATTTTAAGTGACTGAAGTTATACAAACATTTTGTAACTACAATTTTATCAAAATTGTCATTGCAAGCTTCTCACTTCATTTAAAAAGTATATTTTTAAAACAGACTTTCAGATGGAAATTAACATGCTGACTAACACCATGTAAACATACATGAGATTTCTTTGATACAATTTACAAACAGCTGAATGCAGAATCATAGCACTTAACATGAACAAATCGGCTGGCCGATTAGCCAAGTCAATTGCCAGGATACGTGGTTAAACTTCCTGGTTTCAGTCTAGCAGAGCAATGGTTTACTCCTAACACTCCAAATGTCTGGAATTCTAAATCTGCAGTCATTTCAAAGATTAAAATTACTCTACCACTGAATACTACATCGATTACCACCATGGTTTTCACAAAATTTCAATTCTCCATTATACTTACTCTCTGTGAATTTCAGGGAGCGGATGACTTTCCTCTGAGGTGTAACTCGTTTAATGTGTGGGTGGTCTTCCAGAGTTAATACAGTATCACGTTGTTTCTCCCTAATTTGAACAACCTCAAAGTCGCTTGGGTAGTCACTGGCAGGATTGTCGCGCGGAACAATTCGCCATTCCACCACATCCGTATTTTTCAGTGCACTAGAAATGAATTTGCTCCTGGCTGTGGCAGTGAAGTATCCCTTAAAAGCCACAATGTACTCTGAAATTGATAATATGGCACAATTAGTTTTTAATCATTCTTAAACATTAGATGTTTAAATATCAATGACACCCCCATTCACATGTTCAGGACAGGTCCCTTCTTGATCAGTATTATGATGCTCACATTGGCCTTCCCATCCCAGAGGTCTGAAAGTCAAGATGGCAAGAGGGGAGGAGGAAAAAGAGAGAGAGAAACAAGCTCCAGCTGAAGGAAGTACTACTGGCACAGGCTACAGGCATCTAAATGCTTCTGTGGTCCGAGGAACAACAGACTCCAATGGAATTATTCTTTTGTTGGGTTTTAACCCGAAACCTGCAATTTATCACATCCTTAAATGTGAGATGTGGACTTCTACCAAGCGCAGTTTTATTTTCCCCAATTATGTTTGTAGTCTAAACAGAATGTTTTTGGTAGTCTGTAACTGTTGTGTGGAGAATCTGCATTTTCAAAGTACCCAGGAGACCTGAGCAAGTGGAAACCATACAACCTCAAGCCTGTGCCAACATTCAATATAATCATGACGGATCTTGGACCTCACCTCTACTTTCATCTTCACCCCTACTCTCAACATCCCTCAAATCCTAGACTCTACAAATCTACCTGTCTCACAGTTAATGATGGAGAATCTTCAATCCTATTGGGTGGAGAATTCTAAAGATTCTCAACCCTTAGAATGAAGAAATTTCTCATCTGTTCCAAACAATTGGCTCCTTATCCTGAAACTATGCCACTTTCCAGTTTAGATTCCCCAGCCAGCATAAACAATCTATCTATCCTGTCAAGTCCTATGTTTCAATAAGATCACCACGAGTTCTTCTAAACTCCAAAGAATGTAGACTCACTTTACTCAGGCCTTCTTAATGGGATAACCTCTCATCTGTAGGAAGCAATCTGGGTGAAACTCTTCTGCGCTGCCTCCAACCAAATACAGTAGAATTTGCATAAACAAGCAGCCTCAAACTCCTCCGTCCTGATACAAAATGACACTTCATGAACTGGAATGCTTCACCCATCAGGAGCTCCAAATTCTCCCACTCCCTGCAACACAAATGAGCATTTTGCAAAGCAGACAACTTTTTTTTTAAGGCATACCAGCACCCATGTCTATTTGAAGTGCTGTCAAGGAGCTGTTGGAAGTTCTGTATGTTACTGGGACTTATGATTACTACTGAACTTGAGAAAGCAGCACTCGTGCATTTTTCCTTCCAAATGTGATTTCCCCTCACTAACCAGTATTTTCAATTTACCAAATAAAAACCAGAAGAACTGCGGATGCTGTAAATCAGGAACAAAAACAAAGTTGCTGGAAAAGTTCAGCAGGTCTGGCAGCAGCTGTGAAGGAGAAAACAGTTAGCGTTTCGGGTCCGGTGACCCTTCCTCAGAATTGAGTCCTTCACAGATGCTGCCAGACCTGTTGGGCTTTTCCAGCAACTTTGTTTCTGTTCTCAACTTACCAGCCCAACATAATCTCAGTACATGTGACACAAATTTTACTGTACATCCCTAAATAAGATGACCAAAACTGCCCACAGTACTCCAAAGCTCTATAGTAAGACATCCTTATTCTTGTTCTCCATTTCCCTTGCAATAAAGGCCAGCATCCCATCTGCCCTCCAAATTGTTTGCTGTACCTCACACTAACCTTGAGCTTAGGTAGGCACAGCCAAGCCTCTCTGAACAAAGTTTACAAATTTCCACTTAAACCCTGCCTTTTTACTTACACAACCAGAGTTAATAAAGCCACACGTGCCCTCATTATACACTGTCTGGCATAATGTTACCCACTCAAATTAACCACTTTTTTTTTTGCATCCTTCTTGCATTTCCAACTAACATTGTATCATCAGAAAACGTTTCTTATTCAAGTTACAGTTGTGAAACCCTAGCACTGATCATTGTAGCCCTCCATTAATCTCAGCCTCCCAACTTTAGAGTGCCCTACCTGCCTACACTGCTTCGTGTCAGTCAACCAATGCTCTATCCATGCTAATAAATTACCCCAACCCAATGAGTCCTTAGCTTGCCTGTTGTCCTTTCGTTGGCATCATATTGCATGTTTTTTTGGAAATCCAAGTACACCAAATCTACAGATTACCCTTTCCCTACCCAGCCTTCTACACCTCTAAAAATAAACTCAATTTTTTCCCAAATAAACCTTCCTTTCATAAAATTATGTTGACTTTGTCTGATCACACTATGATTCCCACCCCTCACCCCCACTCGTACGGCTGAATAGATTCCAGCATTTCCCCAATGACTGATGTCAGGCTAACTGGCCTGCAATTCTGTGTTTTTTTCCCCTAGACCACATTTCCCTTGAAGTCACATTTCTAAACACAATCCGCTGAGACTGTTGCAGAATCTAGGTAATTTTAGGAAATCGTAGTTAAACGAAACACGTACTTCTGCAGCTATTCCTTCACAACTCTAAGAGGTAGGCCATCAGGATCTAGGGATTTTTCAAATTTTTGCCCCTTGGGTTTTTCTAGTACACTTTCATCTGCCTTTACTAATTACCCTCTCAAACTCCCAGGCTGCTTGATATTTCTAGTATGCAACTTGTGTTTGTTCAATGCCTCTGTTATTGAGGAAATGGAAAACTTCCGGTATCTTTTCTGAAGAATCAACATTTACTTTAGCTACTCATTCTGTTTATGTATTGGTAACGCGCTATTTGTTTTCATATCCCCGGTTAGTTTATTGTCATCCTATTTTTCCCACTTTTATCATCTTTTCTTGCTTCTGATGTAATCCCAAGCCTCAGATTTTGCACATTATTAGGTTCTTCTTTTAATTATTTCCCCTCATCACCTGAGTGAGCCACAGATGGTTTGCTGACTTGCTGTTTTTATATCAGTGTATTTTATTGGCTACTCTTAACTGTTTCTTTAAATGTGGATCTCTATTTACATAAAAACAAAAAATCTAGAAGTTTGCAATATGGATTCAGTTTGAACAATAAAATGAAAAAAGTGATGAGAAAGAATACATCAGAAAAAAACAAGTGAAGTTTGAAGTGGATGTTGTCATACTGGAATAAGAGGATATGTTTTGTCTATTCAAGACAAAAGAGAACAGTAGATAGTCAATATGAACTGCAAAACAACAAATGTGGAGATCACAGGTCATACAGCATCCATGGTGAGAGAGCAAGCTAACTGAGTCTAGATGTCTCTTCACCAGCTGACGCAGGAGTTTGGATAGAGATCGTCAGAAGTAAATTTGTGAAGACAAGGCTGCGAGAACAAAAAAAAAACTCAATGCTGACAAGGGAGAAAAGAAACTCAAGATGCTGCACTTTATTTACGTTCAGAAACCTGGACAATAAGTGCCTATGGAAGTAAACAGAGGTCTTTGACGTGTAGATGCTAAGACACGCTAGAATTCTAAATACAGACTATAAGAAACGAAAAGGTATTTGAGATTGCCAAAAATTGCAAGAGTGAAAAGAGCTATAAAAAGACTCAACGAGAAAAGAAAATGCCAATTCATTTGATCAGAGTTAAAGATCTCTTCCAGAGGGCAAAATGGTCAGCAGCAGAGCGGGGTCAACCTGAGTGTGTATCTATGACGGACATCACAATGGTTGCAGACAAGCTATGGCGGATGTTTCCAGATAGTACAAGACCGATGAGTATGAAGTACCGTGACAGCAGATGTCATGGCAAGAGTAGCTACAAACAGTAGCAGGTTATTTACAGCTATACTTTCAAACAACCTTTGTCAACTCTCCCCTCATTCAACTTAAAGCCAATTAAGTAAGTAAGTGAGAGTCTTGTTAGTGAAAGTTGTCTGGTGATTTCAAAACTTAGCATTGATGTTGATTGTATTGAGAACAAACTCGCAGTGCCTCTATTGTTGTGAAATTACTGATTAACCATGCTTATTACACAATTAGTAGTTGTATCCCTCACTGATGCAACAACATATTGATTGCTCTAGCCAGGGTGAAGATTAAAGGCCTTACATCTACTACACTTCTTGTTGCATGGGACAATAATTTCTCAATTAACATTCTATCCAACAGTACAACTACTATTAGGTGACCTGCATTTTCTGACATTTGCTGTTCCTAAACTCCATCCATGCTGATTCAACTCCAAAGAGCCTTCCTCATTAATGTCTTCATGCCATTCTGTATTACCAGGGCTACCCTTCTCCCTTTGGCATTCTCTCCGCCCTTGGTACTGTGTATCCTGTAATATTCATTCTCCAGCCTTGGTCACAGAGCAATTAGATATAAACTATTTATCCCTATTTATGCCACTATCTCAATTTTGATCTACCTTTGTCTGATTGCACGAAACCAAATTTGCAGATGACAAAAATGTGTGGAAAGGGCAAGTTGCAAGAGAGATACAAGCAGTTTACTTAGCAAGATAGTTAAATAAGCAGGGTAAAAAAACTGGTAAATGGAATATATAAGTATGGAAAATGTGAAGTTCATCTTGGGAGGGAAAGCAAAGGAACAGCATCTTAGTTAAATAGGGAAAACTGCAGAAAGCTGCCACATAAAAGGGACTTGAGGTACTTGAGCACAAAACACAGAAAGCTAGCACATTGATGCAGCAGGTAATCAGAAAGGCTAATGAAATGTCGTCCTTTTTTTCAAGGGGGTTGGAGCAAAAGTATAGGGAAGTCTTACTGCACTGTATAAGGCACTGGTGAGACCACATCTGGAAGAGTAGTGAGAACTTTGGACCCCTTATTTAAGGAAAGATATAATTTAATTGGAGGCAATTCACTTGGAAGATCCCCGCATATGGAATGATTGTCTTGTGAGGAAAGATTAAAACAGGTTAGGACTCTACTCAATGGAGTTCAGAAGACTGAGGGGCGATCTCATTGAAAAGTATAGGATTCTTAAGGCATCTAACAGGGTCAATGCTGAGAAGATGCATTTCTTCATGGGAGAGTCTAAGACCAGAGGGTATAGTTTCAGAATAAAGGGATACCCATTTAAGCCTGAGATGAGGAGGAATTTATTCTCTCAGGAGAGTCGAGTGTCTCATTCTCTACGGCACAGAGTTCCAATGGGGACAGATTCCTTGCGTATCGTTATGAGATAAATTCTTGATCAGCGGGGGAAACCAGAAGATAAAAGACAAGTTTTTCAGAGGCCCAAGCCCCAGCCTCCCAAAGCAAATGATAAACAATTACCGCAAATGCACCACTGTTATTTTGCTAAAAGTAAAGTGCTAGTCTAAGCCAAGAACATCTCTTGAGCAGTGCTCCCATCAAATCCCATTCATTAGCTGAACTTCTATTTTTAGCCAACTGCCCCACTTTAAAAACAGCCTAAAGTCGAATATAAAACACATTTCAAATACCAACATTCAAACTAAGCTTTCAGGCAGCCCTTCAATCAGCTGAAATGAGTCTAGAATTCTTCCTATACATACACCCTGCCTTTCACTGCACAACCACAAGGAATGGTTTTAAACTCACATATTGACTCCAAACTAAAAATAAAAAAGCCTGCTGCCTTTTAAATAGCGAACTATAGAAATGATACTTCTATTCACGTGTGGTCCTTTGCACTGCAAACGAATCCATTTTAGAATTCAAAAGATGACGGAGAAAATTTATAAAGAAAGCGAATGAATGAGTACCAGAGATATGAAAAATTACAATAGGTTTAATTGGTAAGTAATAAGAAAAAGATTAGCAAGATTAATCATGAGCGCTTAAATGCAAAGACTAAAGAAATAATGGAGAATGAGGCAAAAGCAGACTTATTAGACAAATACTTATCTTCATAGTAGATGGCAACAGGACACTTGGCAAATCAAAACATCCCACACTGTAGGGATTCTATGATTAGCAAGAGTCATATTTATAATGGATAATAGTGCTCAAAAAATCTGTATCTCAGGGTGCAACTCGTAGAATGGATAAGACAGCGAACCAGTGCACAATTGGACTTTCAAGAAGTATTTGGCAAAATGCCACACAATAACACCACAAAAAACTGGGAAGAAGGATTGGAGTAACACTAATACATGCAGAGAGGTTGAAGGAGTGGATGAGAATCTGACAGATGCAATAAATTTGGGGAAGTGATAAATTTCCATTTTGGAAGGGAAAACAAAAAAGTCGAATATTTTCCAAATGGTGAAAGACTGGGAGGTGTTGATACTCAGGAGCTGGATGCCTTTGTATACCACAGAAAAGTATTGTGCAGGTAAAAATCAAGCAAACTATTAGAAAAGCAAATGGTGTGTGGGAGACTTTATTACAGAGTATCTGGACAATACTGAAGTATCCAATGAGGAGGAAGAGTGAAAATCTTACTGCTTTGTAGAGAGCCATAGTGAAACCACAGTAGAGAAACTGTTTGATAATCTAGCGCTGGTGGAACAATAAGCTTATACATGAAAACTGACTGTTAAAGAGGGCAACATGTAAAAATAAATAAAGGGGCGTAGGATTGATCTTCTGGGGAACATCAGATATAATTGCATGGGAGTATCAGAAGAAGAACCTATTGTAAGGTGATTATTGTTTGCAATTGAAAACAGAAGAATGGAATCCCGAAAGTGCAAACTAGCTGGGTAATCGAGGAATAGGATAATGTGGTCAATTGTGCTAACTGAACACAGGCAGATGTGAAAAGTGAGGCAAAATAGTTCACCCTTGCCAAAGCTACAAGCTGTGTTTCCTCACTGGCCACAGCCCACTTCTGGCACTATGCAGTCTCTAAGATCACTGCACAGATGCGCCTCCAGAAGGGACCACTGCTTTTGTTGTTTTGCATACTGCACCCCACCCCCCCAAACAACCATAAGTAGCCAATTCCCAACTTCCTGCACCCATGCAGCTCAAATGGAACATGTGTCACACTGGGAAAGGTAACAACACATTTGGGAAGCAACAACATAGGGAGGAGGTTGGAATTGGGATAGTATTAAGGTCAAGAGTGTACTTTTGAGAGGGGCAATGTCAGCATATCAGCTAATGGAGATTAATGAAGGGAAGCTGGGCAGTTAGCAGTTGAATGAGAACAAGGTCAAGGGAGGTTGTGGGTCTTATGGATAAGATGAGCTGACAGGGGATCTCAGGTAAAAGAAGAAAACTAGAGAAAGGCAAGACTTTCAACGAGGGTTATGGGAACTTTAGGTTATGTTTGGCCTGATGGACTTGGATGGAAAAGTGCCAAAAGCACCTGATCAAATATTCTCAATACACATGACGAAGCAGTCCATGAGCTCTTTACGTTTTTTGGTGGAGGTCAGGAAATAGGAGCAAGGGCATGCTTTCGGCCCTTTGGTTATACTCCACTGTTCAAATAATTCACGGCTAATTATCCTAACTCAATGCCATTTTCCCCACACTATTCACATATCCCTCAATGTCTTTAACGTCTAGAAACCCACTGGATCGGAGTCCTGAACACACTCCATGACTGATTTTCCAAGGCTTCTGGGATAGAGAATACCAAAAAGAGTTACTATCCTGAATGATAAAATGTCTCATCTCTGTTCTCAACCGCCTAACTTTTATTGAGACTACGTTCCTGGGTGTAGGCTTATAGCCCGGCTAACCATCCTTCCTACATCCACCCTGCAGAGTAGTGAGACAGCAGCGGAATTTAAGATGAATCTGATTAAATTCAAATCCAGATCCTGTGAATGTACAACTAAATCTAAAATCAACAACTTAATTTGCCATCA
>NC_063346.1:50631111-50642750 GCF_021869965.1 Rhincodon typus
ACCTTCTTAACTTAATTTTTCATATTGACTTGAAATTTTGCAGTCAGTGGCAAAACAATGGGGCTCATCACTAATCTAGAAAAAGTTATCCACAGGATTAGCGATCTGGTAGGCATGACTTTTTTTTTTGCCTTTCTTGACACTGAATCTGGTGTCAAATTATGCAAGGTCTCCAGCCATCCAGTAACAGTGACATCATCCAGCAGGCTAAGCAGCTGGCGCACCAATGTATTCTCAAATTGCAAACCAGGAGGTATAATGCATTTATCTTCCTTAAATGTCGAAATGGAGAGCAAAACATCATTAGGGCTCATGCATTTGAAGCTCAAAGATCATAATCAAAATTAAAATTGAGAGAATGGGGAAAAACGTGGGATTGCACAATGTATACAAATTAGCACTCCATAGCCAAAGAGGCTCTCCAGCAGTCTGTGTTTAATGCAGAATTAAAAAGGCTTTTACAGGGGTTTATGTAAAGGGACTAATGATGTCACAGGACAAGTTCTTGTCAGTTCATTGATTTCTAAGTAATTGCAGTCTGGAAATTCACCAGCATACCAGTGACTGCAACTTCTGGATATGCAGTTCAAATGCAATATGTCAATTCCACAGATTGCTGCCCATTTCATTAAAGTAGTGATGGCAAATACAGAAATCTACCGCCATTACTACACAATACTGCAAGCCTTAATTATCAAAAATGTGTTAAAAATAATTGCAAGACATTTCACACTAAAATTCTATGAAAAGAACATAATTTTAATTAGAACTTGTATTACTTACCATGTTCAACAGCACTGGAAATGTATTCTAACTTCAGAGCCAGATGGGTACAATTTGGACAAATCTTGTTTCGCAATTCTGTACCAAGTCGTCCTCCACTGCACAATACAACAATCACTACCAGCAGCAGCCAGCCACTCTCAAATCGCATGGTCACAAAATCATAAAATGTTTCCAAAGATCCAGAAATCCAATCCGTTGTGTTGTCTCAACGATCAGTTCATTTTCCTTACTGAAAAGGAGATCTTACTGGTGTTCAGTTTGAAAGAGATGTTTGCAAAATAAATCATTTTGGTTTCCATGATATTTAAGCAATTGTTGACAGTACAACCCAGCTCAGAAGGCTTTCATTTCTTTCTCCGTTTCTTCTCCATGGCATCCGACTGTTGCAATCACCAACGTTGTAGCATAACGACTGGAGATTCCATTTGTCAGTCAATCAGATAAAGAGGAAAGCAATGCACAAATCCACCAGTCTCACCTCAACTGCTGAGTCTATTTACTGGAATAGGAGAGAAGTGGAGATGGTTAGGATTTCAAATGATTTGTTGGGTTGGGTGGGGGGTAAATATCCAAGTAGCAGAATAACTTTTATAGCCCCTTAATCCACCCAGCACCCCATTCTTTGAGACAATGAAGCAAGGTGGAAGAGACCAAATCTCCTTTGACATCTAGAAGAGCATCCCTCCCTCACCAACTCTAGAATTCTTACTTCTACCCTTCAAAAGGGGTATACAGTCTTCTACCAAAAGCAGGCCAAGTATTCTCATGAATGAATCAAAAGTGCCATCACAAAGTAACAGAATGCTCTTGCACCACCTAGTCCTCCATTACGGACAGTGGTCTCATTCAGAAATCTGGTAAAAGGATTTTCTGAAGAGTCCGAGTGATCAATAACGGTCCAGGTTTGAAAAGGCACTAGTTCCTAACCAGGATCTACTGCATCCAATATTTAACTTTAAACAACTTATATAGAAATTAGGAACAAAATAGCGAAATGCAACTAATGGGAGGAAAGACTTGAAAATATTTGCAATTTTGTTCCACAGAAAAAGACTTGAAACCACAAACACACCCTCAAATATTTCAGCCATATTCACAAATAGACATTACTTTTAACATGCTTCCCACCAAACAATCAACAATCTGAAGATTTATTTTGCAGCTCAAGGTCCATACTTATCTTGCAAATTTACAAAATTTCAATAATCAGCTGAGGATTCATTTCTCCAAGACTTGCTTTCCAGTTGAGAAACGAAAGCGTTTAAGTAGGCATAAGGAGTTCATTTCCAATATGGATTTAATTTTAATTGCGATGTAGGGTGTGAGATTAATATGCACTTCAATATCATTTGATTTTAACTTCGGCTGTTTGAATTTTGATTTAGTGAAATTTGGGTTTTTCTGTGTATCTGAAGAGTTTAATGATTAAATTGTAGCCCAGGTGATTTCTTTTAAAACAACTCGATGCAGAGATACATTGCGAGTTTATGACTCAGCAGAGTAAACATCATGGTTTCCTGTTAGAAACTTTTGGAATGTGTTTTATTTAAAGCTTAAAGAAACACCCATAGCTGAAAATAATGTTTTATTTTAAAGTTTCATTTTGGGGAGGTTTTGCAAAGGTCTTTGGGCGAAGACGAACATATAAAGCAGTTCTCCCAAATAAAAGGAAGATAGCAAAATTAAGTTGCTTTACAGCAATGAGTTTAGTAATAGTTCTAGACCAGAATTTTTGAATAAAACATTGACAAGGTTATTTGAAGATGAGATTGTTTCAATTCAGATCTATGAAAACCCCAAGAAAAGCCTTTCAGGCTTTCCAGGCGGAGTGTTAAAATCACAGTTGTACTTAATCTATAAAGGTGTTAAAGAAAAAGATCCTTATGAGTGCTGTGTAAGGGTGTTCTTTGTTACTGTAGAAGGGTGGTTTGGAATTAATGGGATTATACTTTACAGTACGTTTCAAAATCTCTAAACTTGTGTTGTGTAAGTAGTTTGGGTTTATTTTATTTTATCTACATTTCCCATTGTTAAAACCAAATCTGCAACTTTGTGTGCTTATGTTTCAGTAAGCGACTACTTCGTTAAAACCAAAACAAATACTACAATATATCAAGCAAGATTTCAGTCTGGGACCGGACTTGTTCAATAAATAAGCCAAAGCATATTTTGAGTGTAATCATTGCTGTAATGTAGAAAACGCAGCAGCTAATTTGCATTCAGCAGACTTGCGCAAACAACAGTATAAACAATCAGAAAATGTGTTTTTGTTACAATTGCAGGGTTTAGACAGCATTTATGAATAATAAGGTATGATTGGCCCGAAACACTTCCACAAATTGCACAAATACAACCAAGTACAAGGATCACACTTTCATCAAGATTACCACAAACATCAGCAATTTGAAATACACATTAAAGATGGTCTAATATTTCATTAAAATTCCTTCAGAAATTAAACACATTTAATGTGGCTAAATGCCTCATTACGGACTGAAAGTTATTAAGTGAATTTGAGCCCAGTCCACAGTGCCTTACAACCAGCTGCAGCACTGTGCTGCTACTCCCGCAAAGAGCGGACAGCAAAAGAAGGTAAGAGAAAAGAATGGACTTGAGTCTCGTAGCCATCAACAAACTAGCAGTCTCACAAATATGGGCGTTTTGAGCTGGACACACATTTTTAAAGGAACATATGGGAAGAGGGTGAAGTGGGGAAAGATGCTCAAGTGCTTGCATTCTAAACTCTATTTTCACATCACTTCCATTTGAAACAAAAGTTCAAACTTGCACAGTCACTCATTTTTAGAAAAAGTTAAAAATATTCTACAAACAAATGCTCCTCTTCTAAAATCCAATGATAATTGGAGAAAAGCAACAATAGATGATGGTTGGGACAGAAGTCAATTTTAGACATGATAGTGACAACAGCTTCATAAACAGATACTGCATCTCTCACATCAGTTTGGCAACCACCAAATTAAACACAGGGTTTGATAGTCAGTGGGTTGTCATGCTCACCACTAGACATTAGGTTTGAGGATTCAAGTTCCACTCCAGGACAAAAACATTTAGTTGTGTAGTATCAAGTAAGAGCTTAAGATAAAACAAAGAACTCCAGATGCTGAAGATCTGCAACAAACACAGAAAATACTGAAGAAACTCAGCAGGTCTGGCAGCTTCTGTGGAGGGGAAAAACAGAGTTAATGTTTCAGTCCAGTAATCTTTCTTCAGAACGAGAAGCAGCTAGAAGCCATGCCAACAATTCTGTCTCAGGCATTCTCCAGTGAAGCTCAGCATAAATAGGAGAAACAACATCCTATCATCCACTTAGGTCACTTACAGCTTTCAGGACTCACATCAATTTCACAGCATGAATAACTCTTTCCTAGTCTATTACCTACCCTCAAAATCCTGTCATGAAATGGTTTGCTTCCACCACAACTAACCCATTTTTAACTACTATAGTTCCCACGATCACTTATCTAGTATCGCTTCTTCCCTGACATAAAATCAACAATCCCTTTGCCCACCTTTTCATCCCCTCTATCAAGGACTCCATCTCCACCTATCTGATCCCCTCTCCTCCCAGTTATCAGCATAACTAACACCTTTCCCAAGCTGCTTCTCGTCTTGAAGGATCACAGGACTTGAAATGTGAACTCCACAGATGCTGCCAGAAACCAGTGAGGCAGGAGTCCAGCCAAGAAACAACTGAAGTTAGGAGGTCATGTGGTGACATCTCACAGAATATAATTTAGTTCATTAACGGGATGAGGGTGTCACTGCCTGTGTCAGCATTTGTTGCCCATCCCTATCTGCCCTCAAGTGTCACTGAGCGGCTTGCTGGGCCACTTCAGAGTGCAGAGTACAGTCAACATGTAGGCCAGACTAAGTAAAGACAGTAGTATTACTTCCATAAAAAAAGGACACTATTGAACCAGCTGGGTTTTTACAATAATCAACAACAGTTTCATGATCATTACGGGATTTTTAATTCCAGAATTCAAGTTACATCCCTCTGGTAGGATTCAAACATAGGTCTTCAGGTTACTGGTCCAGCGACAATACCACCATGCCATCGCTACCTGTCCAAACTTAATGATCTGATTAAGACAGCCAATTACTGATTCCCTCTGCAAACCCACAGGCGTGTGTGGCCTCTAAAGAAAGCTCAACACACCAACTCAACTCTGCCCACACATGCAGGGATAGTATCATGCAAAGATGCAGGTTTTTTTTTTAAGATATACAGAAGGTAAAGGAAGGTGGCTACTGGACCCCTGGAAAATGAGGCTGGAGAAGTCATGACGAAGAGGGATTTTGCATCATTATTCATGGTGGAAGACACCAGTAGCATACCAGAACATCATCAATTTAGGAGCAGAGGTGAGTACAGTGGCCATTACTGAGGAGAAGATACCGAGGAAGCTGAAAGGAATGAAGGTGGAAAGGTCACCCAGACCAGATAGACTACACACTAGCATTCTGAAGGAAATAGCTGAGGAGATTGTGGAAAAGTTGGTGGTGATCTTTCAGGAATCACTAGAGTTGGGGAGGGGCCCAGAGGACTGGAAAATTACTAATGTAATATCCCTGTTTAAAAGGGAGGGACGCAGAAGACAGGAAATTATAGGCCAGTTAGCCTGACCTCAGTCGTTGATGCGATTTTATAGTCCATTATTAAAGATGAGATTGCAGAGTACTTCGAAGTGTATGGCAAAATAGGGCTGAGTCAGCACAGCTCTGTCAAGGGAAGGACATGGCTGACAAATGTTAGAATTTTGAGAGCAGGCAACAAGCAAGTTAGACAAAGGACAGCCAGTTGACATGATCTATTTGGATTTCCAGAAGGCCTTTGGCAAGGTGCTACACTGAAGGTTGCTAACCAAGAGAAGAGCAAAGGGCATTAGGGGTAAGATAATCATAGAATTCCTACAATGCGGAAAGCAGCAGTCTGCACTAAACGTCCAAAGAACATCCCACCCAAACCCAGCCCCCTCCCGATCTCTGTAACCCTGCATTTACCATGGCTAGTCCACCATGGCTGTACATTACTAAACTGGCACATCCCTAGACTGTACAGACAATTAAGTATGGCCAATCCACCTACACGGCATGGAGAGAGGATTTGCTGGCTGGCAGAATGCAGACAGTGATGATAAAAGGATCTTTTTCACGACAGCAGCCAGCGACTAGTGGAATTCCTCAGGGGTCAGTAGAGACCACAATTATTCACAATACACATAAATGATCCGAATGATGGAACTGAGGGTATAACTGGTAAGATTGTAAACGACACAAAGATAGGAAGGGGGGCAGGTAGTGTTGAAGAAGCAGGGAAGCTGCAGAAGGAAATGGATTGTCTAGGTAAGTGAGGGAAGAAGTGGCAGATGGAATACAATGTGGCAAAAGGAGGTCATGTACTTTTGTAGGAAGAAGAGGCATTGACTATTTTCTAAACGGCATTTGTGAGTCCTAGTTCATAATTCTCTTAAGGTTAAGAGAAGGTTCAATTGGTAGTTACGAAGGCAAAAGCAATGTTAGCATCCATATCAAGAGGGATAGAATACAAAAGCAGGGATGTACTGCTGAGGCTGTGTAAGGTTCTGGTCTGACCACAATTGAAATATTGAGAGCAGTTTTGGGCTCCAAATCTTAGGATGAATACGCTAGTGTTGGAGGGGTCCAGAGGGGATTTACAAGAATGATCCAAGGAATGAAGGGCTTGTCACATGAGGAACAGTTGAGGACTTGGTCTCTACTCGATGGAGCTAAGAAGGGTGGGTGTGTGGGGTGCACGTGCATGTATCTCATTGAAATTTACAGAATGCTGACAGGCCTGGATACAGTGTACATGGAGAAGATGTTCCCACTAGGAGAAGAGACTAAGACCCAAGTTCACAGCTTGATCCTTTGAAACTGAAATGAGGAGGAACTTCTTCAACCAGAGGGGGTGAATCTGTGGAAATCATTGCCTCAGGAGGCCATGCAGGTCAAATCATTGAGTGTATTTAAGACAGAGATAGATAGCCTCTTTAAAAAACCAAAAGAACTGTGGATGCTGTAAATCAGGAACAAAAACAGAAGTTGCTAAAAAAGCTAAGCAGATCTGGCTGCATCTGTGAAGAAAAATCAAAGTTCATGGTTGGGTCCAGTGAGCCTTCCTCAGAACAAGATGATCTCGCTACTGATCAGGAGGCTAAGGGTTATGGGGAGAAGACAAAGAAGGGGGTCGAGAAGGATATTAGCCATGATCCAATGGAAGAGCAGACTCGATGGGCCAAATGGCCTAATTCTGCTCCTATGTCTTATGGTCTAATATTTTGCTTTATAAAAGGCTCCAGTTACATTACGGGTTGGAACAAGTCAAAGGTTGGGTATATGTCCTTGATCTGAACGTGCACAGGAAATCTTGACCAATGGTACTCCCTGATTCCTAAGTGGAGCTTTATGAAAATGTTCATTACATAGCAACTTTGAAAATGCATGCATGAAGTAAATACGTTCTTTCCTCTCTCTAACCTGTTTGAAACTTGTTTAATTGGCCAGATCTTTTCCCCTCAGCTTAAGTGCTTTTTACTGGCTAGGAAATTAATAAGTTGAATTTATGAGATTTCTGCCGATCAAAGTTGGGCATTAGTTGGACATTAGCAAAGTTGGGCACATGCGTGCGCATGTATAAAAGTGCCACGGATTGACTTGATCTCTGACCTTACCTTCAATATTAACAAAAGTTTTTACTTACACAAAATCTGAATCAACACATGACAAAGCTACGTATATGCAAGATACCTTTCTGACTGAGTTTTACATAATTAATTGCCACTATGCACTGTAATAGCAATTGACAGTGAAAGGCTCAGTCTAGAGGGTACATTAATCCTGTGGATTGTAGACAACTGCTAGAACAACAAATCTGCTAATAAAGACCCTAAGACCTAGGAGCAGAAGTACAGGTTAGATCATATGGAATACAGGGAGAACTAGCCAGTTGATTACAAAATTGGCTAGAAGGTAGGAGACAGTGGGTAGCAGTGGAGGCCTGCGACGAGCAGTGGGTCCACTGCTTTTTCTCATTTATATAAATGATTTGGATGTGAACACAGGAGATATGGTTAGTAAATTTGCAGATAACATGAAAATTGGTGGTGTAGTGGACAGCAAAGAAGGTTACTTCAGACTACAATGGGACCTTGATCAGATGAGCAAATGGGCCAAGGAGTGGCAGATAGAGTTTAATCTAGATAAATGAGGTGCTACGTTTTGGTAGGGCAAATCAGGGCAGGGCTTATAACTTGATGGTAAAGTCCTGGGGGATGTTGCTGAACAAAGGGACCTTGCAGTGCAGGTTCATAGTTCTCTGAAAGTGGAGTCCCAGGTAGATAGGATAGTGAAGGCGGCGATTGGTACATTTGCCTTTATTGGTCACTGCATTAAGTGCAGGTGTTGGGATATCATGTTGAGGCTGTACAGGACATTGGTTAGGCCACTTTTGGAATACTGGTCTCCCTGCTATAGGAAAGACATTTCTGAACCCTTTCAAGTTTCACAAAGGTTAACAAGAAAGTTGCCAAGGTTGGTTTGAGCGTTAGGGGGAGAATAGACTGAGGCTATTTTCCCTGGAACATCGAAGGCTGAGCAATAACCTTATAGAGGTTTATAAAATCATGAAGGGCATGGATAGGGTGAATAGCCAAGGTCTTTTCCCCAGGGTTAGGGCACAGGTTTAAGGTGAGAGGGGAAAGATTTAAAAAGGGACCTAAGGAGCAACTTTTTCACACAGAGGCTGGTGCGTGTATACAATTAACTGCCAGAGGAAGTAGTAGACGCTGGTACAATTACAATATTTAAAAAGATATCTGAATGGATATATGAATAGGAAGGGTTTGAAGGGATATGAGCCAAATGCTGGGAGATGGTACTAGATTAATTTAGGATATCTGGTCGGCATGGACGAATTGGACAGAAAGGTCTGTTTCTGTGCTGTACATTTCCAGGACTCTAAGTAGGCCCGTCAGCCCATTGAGTCTGCTCCATCATTCCATGAAATCATGACTCCTTTTCCTCTTAATCCTCGATTCCCTTACTGATTAAAAATCTGTTTATCTCAGCCTCAAATATACTCTTAAATGACCCAGTCTCAATAGCCATCTGCGGTAAATAATTCCACAGATCACTACCCTCAGAAGAAATTCCTCCTCACCTCAGTCTTAAATGGGCAACCCCTTATACTGAGAAAGTGTCCTAGACTTTTCACAAGGGGAGAAGAAACAACCTTTCCACCTGACAAGTTTGCTAAGGTTGTCTCTCATTTTTCTAAACTCCAATGAGTACAGGCCCAATCTATTCAACCTCTCCTTGTATAGCTTTAGAGACTTGCCTATTTTTAGACTCCATTCCCTTTGAAATAAAAGTCAATACTCGATTTGCCTTCCCCATTACTTGCTGCACTTGTATGATTCACAAAAAAACAGGCATACATGAGGACTCCAAAGTAACTCCTGTGCTGTACCTTTCTGCAGTCTTTCTCTATTTAATTAATATTTAGCTCCATTCCTGCCAAAAATGCATAACATCACATTTTCCCACACTACAAACCATCTGCCAAGGTCTTGCAAATTTGATTAATCTGTCTCTATTCCTCAGCAATGTGTCATCCTCACCATTTGCCTTCTCACCTATTTTTGCGTAATCCGGAAATGTGGCTATAGTACGTTCACTTTCCTCATCCAAGTCATTGATGTTTATTGCAAATAATTGTGGCCTCAGCACTGATCTCTAAGATACTTCACTAGTAACCGGTTGCCATCCTGAAAGTACTTCTCTTATCCCAACTCTCTATCTTCTATTAGGTCCATTAGCTAGCCGATCCTCTACCAATCAAACATACTACCTCCAACAAGCTTTTATCTGATTATTTTGCATCCACTATAGCGACAAAGTCAACAGCCATTCAAATATATACCCTCAACAGTAACAGAATATACATAGTAAAAATAAATAATTCTCAATTCTAAAGATGAACAGTCATGGATGTCAAAAGGGATCCTTTGCTTAGGAAATGACAACATAAAAAGGAAAGGCAATTGGATTGCTCTATCAATATTCTTAACCTTTTTACAACTTCCAGGCTGTGCACTTTGTTTGACTGGGCAGATATTCTTACAGGTAGTGACCTTCCAACAACGTAAACAGCATTACCAACAAAATCTCAGGAACAGTGTAAAGCCTCATTTAAATTTACACAAGAAGGGTCTAACAAAAAAAAATCAATTTCAGCCAGAGGTTTGAAACTTATGAACATATCTCAAGTATGGGTTAATTGTATGCAGAAACACAATCAACTACATGTCCTCAGTACCAACTGACTAGAATTCTGGCTGCCCACCACAGCACAACTAAACTTGCCAGTCACCTTGCTCAGGTTTATCGATGGATGCCATACTGGCATCAGACTACCCCTCCAAGTATAACTTGCAATTGACGGACACTGCTGCCAATTTTCTGTTGTCACCCTCCAGACCCCAATAAAAAGGATTTCTGCACATGTACAACATCCTGGTTCAGTCACTTCATGTCGATGCGTGGCTGACAATTCCAACTCTCAGGGTACAGCAGCACAAGCATTTTATTTTGCGGACAATAAACGAAATGCCAGGCAGGAGTAAAGTGGTAGCAACTCAAGGGAAAGAGAAAAGAAAATACATTGATCCCATGCAAAAGCCAGGAAAGATGAAAACCAAGATATATTTAAGCAAATTTGGAGGACTTTAGGAATTTAATGAAAGACCAGGACATATGGTTACCATAACTCATACAACAAAACATCAGGATAAGCATACAGCACAACAAATTATAGGACACTGTCTGTGACCACATTGAATTCAACAGGCCACATTACATTTTACTTCAGCATGTAATGCACAATCATAAGAGTCATGAAAAGTCTCGTTCAGCCCAAACTAGACTAACTAGAAGTCCGCCCTGCCAGTGCTCCAGCGACTCTGCAGAATCTCAGCCAGCATACTAATTTAAACCACTCTATCAGTGCTCCCCATTATTCAAACATCAGTCAGGAGGTGATTTTATGTTGAGTAGGATCTATATTGCTATCAGGAGTTCCCAAAGCGCAGGCCCCACAGGTCCAGAATAGAAATTCAACCATAGAATTTATGAAGGCCAGCTTCAAGGAAAAAATGTTATTCAAAACTGTTCAACGTTAAGGCCAATCTTAAGCAAATGCTTTATATTCAGCTTCATTTTAACTGCACAAGACCTCACCCAGGGACCTAATCGTGTTCTTGTTATATAACTCACATAACATTTGCTGCAATCTCTAATCACCAATAGACTGTGGCAACTCTTTAATTATTGCAGCTCCCGCAGCAGTTTGGTTCTGTAGAAGAGCTTTTTCTTTAATATACAATAACACAACTAGTTGGCTTACTAATCTATTCACGAGTTAACAGTCAAGCAGATATGGAACTGGAGTCATGTGTAGCAGGCACCCAGAACAGCAAGTTACCTTCCCTGAAGGTTTAGTGAACCAAGAGCAACTGTGGTTATTTCCACAGTGCAAGCCCCAGGCATTTTCTCAAGGTATCAAATTTAATGTTCCAACTTTTACTTCTGGGTATCTAAGTTCTGCAGGGACTTTTTGAATTTCCAGTAGTAACATCAGAAGATCAGTGTAAATCCAAGAGGTACTTTTCTGAACTGAAAACAAAAAATGCTGGAGATCACAGCGGGTCTCTCCGGGCAGCACATCACCCTTAGAAATTATACCCCATGACTATGAGTTGCTAGTGCAGTAACATAACCAATAGGCTATAAATTCACCCATTTAGTAATTG
>NC_063346.1:50643250-50673234 GCF_021869965.1 Rhincodon typus
CTTCCTTGTGCTCCAGACATCAGCACTTTCATTCCGACTGTCATTTTGAACAGTGGTGGTGAGCTGTCTGATTGCACAAAAATCAGTTGGACATGCCTTTCATTTTAAAGTGGTTACGAAGCACTGTGCCGGTTAAGGTGGTGATGACCAGGAAATCTGGAAAGAAACATAAAGTGCAGCAAAATGCAAGATCTCAGGGCATCTCAAAGCACTTTACAATTGATAAAGTAGTTTTGAATTGTAGTTCTAAAGTAATGTAGGATACATGGGAGACCAGTATAGCACAGCAGGCGCCCATGAACAGCAATGAGTTAAATAATCGGATCGTTCTGATTTTATTTTCCTGATTTTGTTTGAGGGTTAGACAGTGTCCAGAGTTAGATGCTGTCTAGGCTATCAGGGATAACTCCCTAGCTCTTAGAAAAGAACCTTGGTTACCTCCCCCAGAAAGGATCTTGTTTTAACATCTCATCCAAAAAAGTGGCACCTATGCGCTCCCTCAGTGCTTACATCGTCGTATAAGTCTGTATTTCTTGCTCAGGTCTGTAGACCTCTGAGTTAGAGCTACTGAGCTAACCGTATTGTGAAATCTTATGTGCTGCAGGATGTTATACTCTGGTCAGTCATTTAGTCAAATCATGCTCTGAATTGAAATGAAGGATGATGACACCTCAGCACTGGGACAGTGCTCTCAGGCTCCCCATACCTCATTGACTAACCTCACATTACACATTTCCACAGTACATACTCTAATCCTGCTGGGTAAATAGCAGTTATGTACAGTGAGTTGCTCTTATGCAAGAATTCCGTAGCTATGTAGTGATTGTCCCTTCCTTGCTGAATGACCAGTGCTCTGTACATTACACAGTATCTTGCTGATCAAACAGAATCCCTGTACATTTATACTGTACAGACAATAACTCTTGCCTTCCTGAATGAGCGACAAATTTGCAGCTGCTTTTGTCCTTATCCTGAAACTTCCTGCTTGAACCTTGCCACCTTTTAAAGAAAACCTCAAAACCTATCTCCAACCAACCTTTCAGTCCTGCCTCCTGATCAATCTGAACCTTGTTTAACATCTGTTTCCTTTTTCCTATTTGTCAAGCAGCTTCAGGCATATCTTTATGCTAATGACAATGAATTTAAAATGTGGTTTGGGGACCTGAGTATAATAGTATTTATTCCCCATTATGCATTGTTCTGAACACCTGAAGAATCCATCATGCAGTGTAGCAGAAGTTTGAAGTTATCCACTTCAGTAGGAAGTATAACGTTTTTAAAAGGTGGGACTGGGCAAATATGTAGAGATGTACAGCACAGAAACAGACCCTTCGGTCCAACTCATCCATGCCAACCAGATATCCTAAACTAATCTAGAACCATTTGCCAGCATTTGGCCCATATACCTCTAAACCCTTCCCATTCATGTACCCATCCAGATGCCTCTTAAATGTGGTAATTGTACCAGCCTCTACCACCTCCTCTGGCAGCACCACCCTCTGCAAGAAAAAATTGCCGCTTAGGTCCCTTTTCAATCTTTCCCCTCTCACCTTCAACGTATACCCTCTAATTTTGGATACCCCCACTCCAAGGAAAAAAACTTGGCTATTCACCCTATCCATACCCCTCATGATTTTATAAACCTCTTCTCGGTCACCCTTCAGCCTCCGACGCTCTAGGGAAAATAGCCCCAGCCTGCTTAACCTCTCCCAACAGCTCAAACGCTCCAACTCCGGCAACATCGTTGTAAATATTTTCTGAACACTTTCAAGTTTAACAACAACTTTCCTATAGCAGGGAGACCAGAATTGAATGCAGTATTCCAGACATGGCCTAACCAATATCCTGTACAGCCACAACATGACATTCCAACTCCTAAACTCAATGCAGTGACCAATAAAGGCAAGCATACCAAATGCTACCTTCACTACCTTGTCTGCCTGCAGCTCCACTTTCAAGGAACTATGAACTTGCACTCCAAGATCTCATTGTTCAGCAGGGACCTTCCATTAAGTGTATTAGTCTGCCCTGATTTGCCTTTCCAAAATGCAGCACCTCACATTTATCGGCCAATACAAGATGTTGACAGAGTAAGACGCTCCAGCTGGAGCTCCTCTGCTCACGGTTCCTTTTCCTTTTTCTTTTTTTTCCTCCCCCTCTTTGCAGTATTTTTTTTCTTCCCCCCGACCGACTTTTAACTACACCTACCTGGCGAATGGAGTCAAGGGAGACGAGTCACTACTGGAGCCTGGGCAGGAGCTGAGCATGCAGGCTGAGTCCCACAGTGCTGGCAGAGCGAGCAGGGGCCTAGTCCCAGAACGATGGCAGCAGAGCAAGCAGGGACTTAGTCCCAGAACGATGACAGCAGAGCGAGCAGGGGCCTAGTCCCAGAACGATGACAGCAGAGCGAGCAGGGGCCTAGTCCCAGAACGATGGGAGCAGAACAAGCGTGGGCCGGAGCAGAGGCAGAGGCCCAGAGCGACTGCAGCAGAGTGAGTCCTAGAGGGAGACCAGCTCATGGAGGCAGCATGGCCTTGTGTTCTGAAGCCGGACTCGTGTTGGAAAAGGACTAGAACTTCAAAAACTAATCTCCCCTCCCCCCACCGCATCCCAAAACCAGTCCAGCTCGTCCCTGCCTCCCTAACCTGTTCTTCCTCCCACCTATCCCCTCCTCCCACCTCAAGCCGCACCTCCATCTCCTACCGACCAACCTCATCCCGCCCCCTTGACCTGTCCGTCCTCCCTGGACTGACCTATCCCCTTCCTAACTCCCTACATACACTCACCTTTCCTGGCCCCATCCCCGCCTCTTCGACCTGTTTGTTTCCTCTCCACCTATCCTCTCCTCTATCCCTCTTCTATCCGCCTCCCACTCTCTCCCTATTTATTTCAAAACCCCCTTCCCCTCCCCCTTTTCTGATGAAGGGTCTAGGCCCGAAACGTCAGCCTCTCTGCTCCTATGATGCTGCTTGGCCTGCTGTGTTCATCCAGCCCTGCACCTTGTTGTCTCGGATTCTCCAGCATCTGCAGTTCCTACTATCTCATACTTAATTGTCACTTTTTTTTAATCATTCAGGACTTTTGAAACTTTAATCCCATGCTTACCTATTCTTTTTTACCCTGTAACAACACTTAAAGTATCTGTACCTAGGTATTCTGTACCTAAGATGGGGCCAAGAGGCAACATTACAAACTATTCACTGCTCTCATTGAGTGCAGGTGACAATAAAGGCTATTTTATTCTGATCAGTGTCCCGTTGTACTCTGAGATAATCTTCTCCACTATCCACCACACCACCAATTTTGGTGTCATCTGCAAACTTACTAACCATTCCTCCTATATATCTGAATCATTTATAATGTTGGCATTTAGAGGGACGTGGGTGACCTTGTACTCAAATCACCAAGTTAGTTTCCAGTTACACCAAGCAACAAGCAAAACGAGTGCTGTTCGAAACTTTTGCATTTTGTTACGAAGGACTTGGAGTAAATAACTAAAATCTTATCATGATTGTAAAGGACTTTGGATAAAATTGCTAATGGGGGAAAGAAACCAAAGAACTGCGGATGCTGGCAGGGTGTTTTTCTTTCTGGAGACTCTAAAATGAAACATCTTTGAATAAGAGGCCAGTCCATTTAATGCTCAAAGGTTTGACAATCTTCAAAATGTTTCACCTTAAAAAAGCTGTGGATTATCAGTCACTGGGTATGTTCAACACAGAGATTGATTGGTACTGGACACTAAGGCCTTCAGGGAATATGGGGATGGAGTGGGAATTGAAAGTTGCAGTCAATCAGCTGTAATCTTACTAGATCCTGTGGTGGGTTCATAAAGCATCACTGTTCTTGTTTCTCATGTACCTCGAGACTAGAAAGTGGCTGGCAGCTAAATAGCCCTGAAAGATACTCGTCAGTAGCTTTCACTGTGTTTTGCTTCTACATATCACTGCATTTATTGATTTTAAAGTGAATTCAAGATTTTGTGTTGGGAAAGATGAATTGTTTAGGGAGTGCACCACCTCTCACCCATCGAAACTCCCATTTATTCTCTGCTTCTCTCTGAAGACAGTAACTTGTGCTGGGGAAGTAGTTCCACAATCCTGCAATATCTTACTCAACTCGTCATTCCTCATGGGTGAATGCTGGAGCCTATTTCACCATCACAGAGTCATACTGGCCATGTGCACTTTGTGACATGGGATCTCTGGATAGTATTGGGACTGAGAAACCCACCTGGGATTTTTCTTTCCTGTCCTTACTCTATGGTTACTAGGGTCAAGTATGGTGCCCAGTTAATTGATTATCAGCTAACAACACAAATAGGGAACAAAGCTGAGAACCTTGTGCCCCACCTGCCTCAGTATCAAATGGCACTTTTCCCCACTAAGCCTTCACTGAGCAGTATGTAGGAATATTCCAGAGACACACATTATCTCAGCGCCTAGTCTAAATATCAGCCATATACATTGACTGCTGTATGCTATTCATTATAATTTACATTTATGTCCAAAGTATTAATATGTCAATAATACATACTGAAAGTATACTGTTTCAATTCATATATACAGATTGAACAGCTGCCCATCTCTAAATAAACCTCCCCATCACTAGAAAATGTCTTTGTTTGGCAGAGGGTTGTGTTCAGTTATAGAAACTGGAGCTTGCAGCTTTTTCTAAATATATATCCTGCAAGAGAATGATGCATAATTATAAATACAATATAATGCTGAGTGGAACTGACTTCACGAAGTATGTTCTGTCAGAACTCAAAGCTTTTTTTTCTATGTTCCTATTGACTTTCCCAGGGGTACTTTTTTGGCTTTCAGAGACTCTTCAGTCTTGCTAAATCCTTCATCAGGTAATGTAGTCATTTAGTAACTTTACTTTCTGTACTTTTGTTATAGATATGGGGACTCTGACACGTAGAAATAGAAAAAAATCATCAGTATCCTCATTGTAAGGCATGTAATGGTTTATTCTTCTACTAAGGGAAGGTGCGTGGGAAATGCAACATGAATCTTTAAGGCCACGTGGTCTCAGCTGATATTGTGGCCAATCTTGTATCTTATTTGGAGTTGTAAATGGTCAATAATGTACCACCAAAGATTTTTTAAAATCGCCCCATTTCACATTCACATTGGAGGACCCTAGTGTGAGTTTTTAATCAAGGCAACAATTTACTTTCACAACAGAGTCATGTATGAGACTACCAGAAGTATGATTCACCCTTCAGCAGGACAGTCCAGATACATACTGACTGTTGGGGTGAGAAAATCATAGGCAAGAAACACCCAGCATTTCAATAATCATTTGATTCATAAAGTTACTTGTTAGTCTGTCCTTGGGCCAGTGAAGCGTGTGAAGGAGTCTGTCACACACACACACACACACACACACACACACACAGGGGTTTGCTAATCCTCGCATGCTGTCAAGAGAAGGACAGCCCGAATGGTTTACGTTGGTGCTTCAATTTGAATCTTGTTTCTTTTGGTTGCCCTGTAATTCAGTGAAGTGACCGGTGTGTTTTCTTCTTTTCTTTTAATCCTATTTCTAGAGTGGGACCAGTTTCCATGTCTTTGATCAGGGCAGGTTTGCTAAAGAAGTACTGCCCAAATACTTCAAGCACAACAACATGGCCAGCTTCGTGAGGCAGCTCAACATGTGTAAGTGATACAGCTACCTACTGCGGGGTGTAGAAGGCAGCTCTGGACAGGCCAAAATTATCTTCCAGATTTACAATACCCAGTTTTGTCCATTCACTTAATCCATCAGGGCGGCACGGTGGCTCAGTGGTTAGTACTGCTGCCTGACAGCGCCGGAGACCTGAGTTTGATTCCACCCTCGGTCGAATGTCCAAGTGGAGTTTGCACATTCTCCCCGTGGGTTTCCTCCAGTTTCCTCCCACAGTCCAAAGATGTGCAAGGTTAGTTGGATTGGCCATGCTGAATTGCCCATAATGTTCAGGGATGTGCAGGCTTAGTGTGTTAGCCTTGGGAAATGGGGGGTTTACAGGGAAAGGATGGAGGGAGTATGGGTCTGTGTGGGAAGCTCTTTGGAGGGTCGGTGTGTACTTGATGGGCAGAATGGCCTGCTTCCACACTGCAGGGATTCTATGATTCTAAGATTTCTATGATCATCATCTCTTTCATTAACTTTCTGATTCCATCTCCACTACTCAATGTGCCTTCCAACTTAAGGATGGTCTTACCATACTTTGGCATAACAATAATAAAAAGGATGGGACACCAGACACTTTATTCTAGACACACTGCTGACCTCAGTGCTTGTGAATGTTGATTAACCTCACTGTTGTCTAGTTTATAACCACAATGCTGTGTGTGCAGCTTCTTTCAGTAGGTCTGACTCTTCCTGTGGAGTGAGGGACAAAGTTAACATTCTGAGTTGAATTACTTCATTTGAGACCGGGTTAGCTGCACATTTTTCTGTCCACAGATGCTGCTAGATGGGCTGAGTTTATCCTGCAATTTCTGTTTTGATTTCAGATTTCCTGCATTTGCAGTACTTGGCTTTTACCCTATTTTTTCAACAGGTCTGTGTTTGCAGGTGCTATGTTGTAGCTGGAGGATGAAAAGCAAACATTTAAAAAGATCATGGCCCCTGAAGCACGAGTTGTTGAAAGAATGTTGCTGCAAACAATTATGCAAGGCAGTCCTCCATTGTCAAACAGCAGCAATTAACTGCAGAGGGCAGGGAGGAGTGTGATAGCTAAAGACACAGGAGTGAATGTAAAAGGCCAGCTGACAGGTTTGGGAGTAGGAGAGGAGACAGGAGCTTCCAGAAGCAGCAAAAAATGATGGGATTGCTACTTTGGTTTTTGCAGGAAGTTTCTGGATAGAGAGGTCTCACCAGTAGCAAGGGAAGCAACAGAATGCTTTCATTTTAAATAGAAAGCATGCATCCTGACAAAGAACGAGAGAGACGGAAGATCAGGATGGTGTGAGAGAAATCAAATGCCCAGATTTATCAGAGGTGGAGTTACACAGAGAATCAGGAATAGTCACAAAACAGACAAAGAGGCATGATTCAAGGATAATAGATTTTTTTGGCCAATTGCCATGATTCTCATTGCCTTCCTTTTTAAATAGCGGGGGAGGTGATAGCCTAGTGGTATTATCATTGGACCGTTAATCCAGAAACCCAGGTAATGTTCTGGGGAGCCAGGTTCCAATCCTGCCGCAGATTGCATAATTCTGTGTGCCTCACTGTATGTTCCAAAATCCTATTACTCACCTTCCCGTTCCCAGGCCTTACAGTCTGGAATTCCCTCCCTAAATATTTCTACCTTTCTGTCTCTCCTCTTAACATCTTCATAGGTGGCTCCTTTGAAATGTTTTGAAAGCATTGAAGATGCGATATAAAGATAAATTGTTGTTGTTTCTTCCATCATCTATCTAGCCTGTTCAAAACATTGCGTGAACAATTAATTCCCTCGGAGATTTTCTCACTCTACTGCTGAAACTTGATCAAATGGGAGATGGAATTCCCATTTCTGTATTGCAGTGGGGTTTCTGATATAATCCTGGCAAAGTCACAGGAGCAGAAGGGGAGCAGTGCTGAGGAAATTTCTGGCCAAAGCTGCTGGAGTTTAGAGATGATAATCCATATTTATAATTAATTGAACCAAGTATAATAGAGTTATCAATGTTTTGCAATGAGTTGTCTACAAAACAAATTAGATTTAAGATACATTGCTTAATTGAGTAAATCTTGGAGTTTGCTGAAACAGTGCTCATTGTGTTGAGGTGATTTCCAATGCCATACCACGGGATCTGGTGTGTAGTAGATGATAAACTCTCATTGAGGTCTTTAAAAATAGTTTTTTTTAAAAAAGAAAACACAACCTTATCATGATAGGTGGTCAGGGCCGACCTTGTGATATACAGTGGAGGTTACATGGAAACTTGTTGAAATATTATTTTAAGTTGGAAAGTGTGCACTTTCCTGAAACATAACTGTTGCAATATTCTGGCTGTGCTGGAAGCTAGTTTCTGTGGAAGAGATCAGATGATATTTTGCATGTTGTCTTTGATGTTGTGAAGAGTTGCTGCAAGAATCTAGACTATCTTTCCCTGGAAATGATCAACCACTTTACTGTCAGTAGTGCATGACTTAGCTTTCATCTGTACCTTCAGTTGTCACTCAAGAGTTCAATGTTGTTCACTGTTCCCAGCCTTTACATTAATTGGTGGTCAGGCTTTCTCCTTGCACCTGGCAAGTTAGGTTTCATTGACCCCTGACAAGCTTCACTTCCTCTTTAAGGAACTGTATTTTACTGCTCTGTTTTCATAGTCACACATTTGCCATTTTGTAGCTGTATCTTGCTACTCCTTCAGGTTCACCAGCCTCAATCTCAGTTCCTCTTTTAGTTTTACTGGACAACCTCTTTGAATCAAAACATCTTTATGCCTTTCCAAGTGGCCATGACATCTGATTCTGCTCAATTCTTAGCTGCTGTCCCCGCCCAAGTAGCGTTCCGTCCTTCTGTCTGATCTTCCTTTCTGCTTCTGACTCTGAATTTTACTGCTTGTGACTCCTTGTGCTCAACAACAACTTTGGATTGTACGGTGCTTCCCACAGAAAAGACCATACGATTGACGGAAGGTAATGGTTGAAGAGAATTAAAGGAGACTTTTGAAGAGAGATCGATTGGTGAGAGAGAGAGATAATTCAGGGATTATTTAATGGAATAAGCAGAATTGCTAACATGCCTTGATTCTCAGTCTTGTCCAAGAAATTCATATTCACAATCTTTAAATCATGCAGGTCTTCTAAGGGGATGCATGTGCATCGTTATTGGCCGTTCATCTGATATCTGGCTATTCTGGAGATAATTTTCCTTTGACAGGGGGATGTAATTTTTTGGGTGAGTGTAACTGGTGCTATTGATCCATTGTTCTTGTTGTGGAGCATGAATCTCTGAGTTGGATGGCTAATCTGTTCTCTTGTTCAGTTGGGGGCATCACATCTACCTAATCAATTCTTTGCAGTGAGGGAGCAGGTTCTACGTGTATGTTTAAGATTGCAACAATATTGCTAGTTGTCCATATTCACTGCTAACGATTGAAGTGACACCCGCACTGTGCAGGTCTCAAGTTGCCGTATGGCTGACGCTTGTTGAGAGTGTTGAATGTTTGCACTCTGACTGGCTCTCCAGTTCTGATCACTGACCATCCTGACACTCTTCTGGTGAAATGGAGATGCCAAACAACATGCGCAACCATTTCTGTCTCTTGAACGATATCCGGAATGTAGTTAGAGAAAGGTCACTTGCATCCAGTTTCCCTTGCAAGTAATCATGTTTTGCATTGAGAGTAGGAATGACCTTTATCGAGAAGTCTGAAACTGGAAGAAGTTCAAATTCTGATTCATGCCTCCTTTCATTTCCACGGCAATAGGGTCCCTGCCATCCTGACTCACCCAGTAATTCAGAGTTTCAGACTCCTGTTCTGTGTCTTGCTAGTTTTTGTTTGAAAAACAATGGCTGGCTCTTACTGCTCTCAATCCACGCAATTTCACTTGCACACTTGTGATATCATATCTCATGTAAAACGGCTTCACCTTCTAAGGTGAAAACACATGGTGGAAAGGTCACCTGACTGTACCAAGCCATGCTGTAAAATGTACTTACAGATGTATTTCTCTGATCAGTGGCCGTACTTCTGAGTCAGCAATCCAGGGGTTTAAAGTTAAAAATACTGGCTAGGACATTGTAAAATTTGTATCAGAAAGGTCTGGTAAGAAAAATGAACAAAAAAACCCAATTTTCCTAATAATGTTCTTTAAGAAGGGATCTGCCACTTTCAATTTGGTCATTCTGTAGTTCCAGTGCCCCATGACCTGACTGATTCTTAATCATGGTAGTTATTCTATCTGCTCAATAATGTCAGTACCTCACTGCATAGGCACTTTGAGATTAAGTTGCCAATACCAATTATGTGAAACCTGTCCGTCCCCTAAAGACAGCTGTTGCTGAGGACAAGCATTGGTACTTGTGAAAGAGCCTTCATCCCTGTGTAAAATCTTTATTCTTTGTCATCAAAACTACTGAAATAATTTCAAGAACGATGTGTAGAAACACCAAATTTACTTGGGTGGAAATTAAAATTTAAATGGGAAATTCTTATCTGGGACTGATGAGATGCGTGAGGAGAAGAGAAAACAGTAATATGACAGTCATAACAAGGTGTGGAGCTGGATGAACACAGCAGGCCAGGCACATCAGAGGAGCAGGAAAGCTGGTGTTTCCGGTCTGGACCCTTCTTCAGAAAATCCAGACCCGAAATATCAGCTTTCCTGCTCCTCTGATGCTGCCTGGCCGGCTGTGTTCCTCCAGCTCCACACCTTGTTATCTCAGACTCCAGCATCAGCAGTTCCTACTATCTCATTATGACTGTCATGTTTCTTATGTTTCACATCGAAATAATATCATTTGTTTATGCAGTACACAATAATGGGATGATAATTTCATACATTTGAATATTATTTATCATTTATAGCCAAATTATTTGTTTGTATAACATTATTCCCTACAAATAGATTTTGGTTATTTGTACAATGGATGAGTTCTGATTAACATTCAAGCCGAATAAGGATGATTTTCTGTCACCTTGAGTGAGAGGTCATGACCCTAAATCTTGGTGATTTGTTGACTAGTTTAGCCTCAGCCTAGGCTTATATGACTATGGCAAATCAGAGGGTACTTATACCGAAATTGAGCAAGATACATTTCCAGAAGATAAGAATCCAAGTTTTCTATTAACATTTCTTGCCTCTACCTGTCGGCGCAGCTAATTCGCTGGTGAGACTTTGCTTTGTCTGCTCCAAGGTCAGATACTCCAAAGTTCTCATGGTTGGACTGTCATTGCCAGTGCTCTGAATGCTTCAGTTCACCTTAAACTCTTGCCACTATTCTGTATCAAGTCTCATCAAACATCATACCTTTACATTCTGAACTGCATTGTCTCTCAGTTTTTAAATGTCTTCAATTTTTAAATGTTTTTTCCCATTTTAAATCCCTCCATGATCTTGCCCCTCCCTATTACAGTGAACTCCTCCAACCTCTACCCACCCCAAGAATACTTCTCTGCTGAAACAGAGCCAACTGTGTCCACTCGAAACTGCTGCCTATTAGTGCAGGACAAATCTATGTACAGGAGATCTCTCTCATTGATTACATAGACTGCTGTAATAGAGAAATCTTTCGATTGAAATATTTCCACAGAGGCTGGTATCCAGCTACCGAGTCACCCACTGTTTACACGTGGAAAGTCCTTAAAGCTGGTCTAGCTTCCTCGGAGCCAGCTCTCAGAGTGAACAAGATGTCTGATACTCCTGTTTATATCTGTCAGCCAGGGCTCCCTGATTGGACCACGTTAACAGCCCCAGTCAGGGAACTCATATTCTGAGGTCCATCAGGCTGACCTTGTTACAATCACTACATTCCTCTCCATCTGAGTCTGAGGATATGGGCCGGGTTTTTTTTTTGTAGCTCCCCTTGGAGTGTTTTAGCACCAGGTCATGTTTCTCCGACTCTGCCTCGGATATGGGCCACGTGTAGCGCACATTAGCTCACCTCCTGCCCCATTTGTGAGTTTGCAGCTTTCATATGGTCCACTTGCTCGTTCAGGACCACCACACATACCCGAACTTTACACGTTGCTAGACTTGACCTCGCATCAACCATGCCTCTTATTCATGCAGGGCCATTCCCATGGTTCCTCCACCAAACTTTGTCCCTTGAAGTAAACTGTCTCTCTTGCTTAGCGGGGTTTTGCGTACAGCATTGACGTTCCTGATGCCGTTTCTCATTCACACACCGCACTCCCCAGGTCCGATAAGGTCAAATTTAACCTGGTGCAGAGTCTTCTCCCCATTAGCAACTCTGGAGCTGTCCCTGTAGTTGCATGAGGGGTGGTCCCATAATCCAGTAGGAACCAGGACAGTTTGGTATCTAGCAAAGCTGTCGGCTGTTTTCTTTAAGCCTGCCTTCACGGTTTGGACTGCTTTTTCCATCAGACCATTGGATGATGGATGGGATGGGGCTGTTCTAATGTGTCAAATGCCATTCAACTCTAGGAAATACTCAAATTCCTTGATGGTAAACAATGGCCCAGACTTCTGGGAGTCTGTTTATTGCAAAAGATGCGTGCAGTTTCTCTATTGTTGACCCCATGTTTGATGAATGAACTCTATGCACATCCAGCCACTTTGAGTGGGCATCCACAATGATTATGAACATTGAGCCCATGAACGGACCTGCATGGTTGATGTATAACTGAGTCCAGAGTTTACTTGGCCATTCCTTGTGGGCACTCTGGGCACTGCCCCACCAAAAAGGCTATGTCTGCAACAATCCTGGCCACCAGACGTAAGTTCTCACCAATATCTTAATTTTGGAATTCCCTCGATGACCCTGGTGGAGTGGAGCTAGTATCGGGCAGTGACCTTTGCTCAAGACCATCACTCTGTAATAATATGCCATCCTCTACTGTGATGTGGTCTGTCCGTATTCAAAACGGCTTCCTTTCTGGTTGTGATGGCCCATTGGTGTCCCCCATCACCACCAGCTGTTTCAGTTTTTCCAGGACTGGATTTTTTGGTGTCTGATATTGTCAGCTGTGACTGGAAGTGGATCCAGAAAATCTAAAACCATTACGGACTCTTCCACCACCAGTGATACCGCCACTGGATCTGCCAGTGTGAGGTGGCACAATGCATCCACATTAGCTACTTGGCCCCTCATGGTGTTCCAACTTGTAATTATCTGCACTTAGTATTGTAGCCCACCACTGAAATTGGCCTGAAGCTATGGGTGGCACGGCCCTGTGCTCTTGAAGTAGACCTAACAGGGGTTTGTAGTCCATTATTGTTACAAATTTACATCCCTAAAAGATGTTGGTGGAACTTTCTAACTCCAAATATGTCCACCAAACTTTCCTTCTCTATCTGGGTGTATGTACACTCTGCATTAGCCTAAGTGCTAGATGTGTATGCAACTGGGCGTTCCTCTCCATTGGGCCACCTATGAGCTAACACTACCCCAATACCGTATGGGAAGGCATTGCATGTTAATACCAGATCTTGCTTTGGATCATAGCGTGCTGACACCTTAGGGGATGATAGCTGTTTCTTCACTTTCCTGAAAGCTATGGCTTGGCTGTGCAATTATTTCCAAGGCTGACCGTTTTTTAGGAATTGATTCAAAGGTGCCAGGATTAGTTCCAGGTTATGTATGAACTTTCTACAATAATTCATGAGCCCAAAGAAAGACCTGACCTCTGGTACAGGCGTGAAAGCCAGGCCACCTTTCATCGCCCTCACTTTATCTTCCAATGGATGTAACCTGGTCTCGTCGACCTTGTAGCCCAAGTAGGTCACTTGGGGTGCCTAGAACACACATTTTTCCCTTCTAACGCATGCGTCTGGCTGGCAGAAACATTTAAGCACTATGTCCAAGTTCTCTAAATGCTCTTTAGTGGTCTTCCCTGTTATCAGTATGTCATCTAAAATGTTCTCCATCGTACACTGATAATTGCACAGGCTGATGATACCCCAGGTGGCAGTTTCATATATATTGGTACAAACCTTGATGGGTATTAATTGTAGCAAAATTCTAGGAATCCTCATCCAACCGCTATTGCAAGTATGCATGGCTCACGTCCAGCTTCGTGAAGGACAGCACCTCCCCCACCATTGCGTATAAATCCTCTGTGCAAGGGAATGGGTATTTATCCAGCTGCCAGAAGCGGTTTATCATTTGTTTGAAATCCCTACAAAGGTAAACTGACCCGTTGCACTTCACAATCAGTATGATTGGTGCTGCCCATTCCACAAACCATACTGGTTTGATGATTCCTTGACTTTCCAGCCTTCTGATTTCTGCCTCTACTTTTGCCCATGATGCAAATGGCACTGGGCGGGCCTTGCAGAATCATGGAATTGCTTCCTGGTCAACATGCAAGGTGGCCTTGGCTCCTTTGATAGTCCTTAGACCTTTGTGAAGAACATATGGTTATTTAATTAGGACTCCACTCAGGCAGCCATTTGCTAAGGCTCAACATTTTTCGATATCTGGGTGAATCTTTTTCAACCAATTCCACCCCTTCCAGCCTGGGCCTGAGCCTTTTAATACAATCAGTAGTAACTGATACAGCTACTTCTCGTAAGAGACCGGAACCAAAGTTGTACCCTTTATCTGTAAATTGAGATTCCCCTGTGTAGATTCTTAGTCTAGCTGAGTTCTTGCACAAACTTAAAGTGTTGGAGTCCAGAGCGAATTCTGTTAAAGACTTGTTCTGCGATCACTGATACAGCTGCACCAGTAACTACCTCCATCAGACCGGAAGACCATTTAACCAGACGTCTTACTAAGTAACTTAAATGTTCCAAACCAAGGTGTAGATGGACTTTCCACGGGGTGCACTCTCCTGGGGACTGGCCTATGAGTTCTCTTACTCAATTTAGGCATAGTGGGACACTTGCTGCCTTGAGTCTGCATACTGACAGCAACCTCAGTGGCTTGCCAGCCTGGATCCCAAAGAAAATTTTCACCGTTTGGCCAAGGCTTGGCTTGGTTTTGCAGTGGGCTGACATAGAGCCCCTATGTTCAGGATATGTCACGAGTGAGGCTATGTAATTGACTTCACTCAAGTGGCATTCCCCAAGCTCAGTCAGCCTGGCGAGGGTGTCCATTTCTGTTGGAAAAGCCTGTAACTCATATGCTCCACTTGCTGCGTTTTCTAATGGTAAAGCCTGTTGTGTCTGTTTGAAGTCCAGTTGAGCTTCAGCTTGTGGGTAGTTTTGCATGATTAAATCATTAATCCCACATCCCAAATGGTCTCTCAGCATTTCATTAAGGATTAAACCAAAGTCACATGCATCTGCTTGTTGTCTTAACCTAGACAAAAGTCCTGATATGGATTCCCTAGTTCTCAAATTGCCAGGTATAATCGATAGTGTCTCAGAATTAGAGGAGGCTTCGGCTCATAATATTCCTTGACTAAATCCATCAATTCTTGAAATGGTGCCTCAGGGAAAGTTAGGCTCCTAATAATAGAAAATGTTGCGGGTCCACAAGCTGTCAGGAGAATTAATCATTGCTTTCATCTGCGCCAATGTCATTTTCCCAGAAAAAAATAACACATTCTTTCCACATTGGGTCCAGTCTTCAACAGCAGGATTGAATAAATCGTTTCCCAAATAATTGGGAGTATACCAGGAATGCTTACCCCAACTCAAAGATGACTGTTGCAAGTGAATCTCCTCAGGAACATGCTTTACTGTCATTGCCACTGAAATAACTCCCCACAGGCTGCTATCCTGTCACCATTTATTTACATGTCGAATGTCTTCAACACAGATCCAGCTCCCTTAGAACCAGCTCTCAGAGTGAACAGGATGTCTGACGCTCATGTTTATATCTGTCAGCCAGGGCTCTCTGATTGGGGCAGTTAATCTGGTCCAATCAGGGAACTCATTCTATGGCATCCACCTGGCTGACCTTGTTAGAATCACTACATCGGTCGTGACCATAATTGCTATACGTATAACCTGCAGACTGAATATATATAGTGTTGGTATAAATTGGAAACATTTCCAAAAGGTTTTGTCCATATAGCTTAACAATAAGGAGGTGAGTTTTTAATCACTGTTGGGGCATGGGTGTCACTGGCTGGGCTAGCATTTATTACCCATCCCTAGTTGCCCTTGAGAAGGTGGTGGTGAGCTGCCTTCTTGAACCGCTGCAGTCCATATGCTGTAGGTAAACCCACAATATTGTTCAGGAGGTGGTGGCACAATGATAATGCCACTGGATCAGAACCCAGAGTCCCAGCCTAATGTTCTGGAGATACGGGTGTGAATCCCACCATGGCCGATGGTGAAATTGGAATTCAGTAAAATCTGGAATTAAAAGTCAGGACCAATCTCACTATTGTCGATAATCAGAAAAAGCCTAGTCTGGTTCACGAACATGTGGATCCACAGCAATGCGTAATTGCAATAAAAAACAGCGTAGAGAGCCAAGCAGTTCAATGTTAGCCTTGCCTGTGATACACACATCCCATATAAGTGTAAAACAACTGATATTACAGAGTGGGAATAGTTGTATTATGCAAGTCAATTGAAGGATTACTTTCCTCTAGAATTGATTGATTTCAGGACTGGAAAATTCTATTCAGTGGCATGTCAAGGTAAAGCTATTCTGCTGCTTCAGTGAGGCTGAAAGCAAACAGTTTTGAAATTGACAGCCATGCTTCTTGTGTCAGAAAACCTTCAGCATATTTAATTCTTCACCTTCAGTCATTCAGAACTGAACTGTGTTCACAAGTAATCACAGTTTATTTATCGTTCTGTTTTCAAAGTGGAAAGGCCTGTCCCATTATCCTTCATTTTCTCCCTATCTGTTTTCCTGTTATACTTGGTACTTTGTGTCCTGTTACAATTCTTTCCTTACTCCACTGACTGGATCCCATTCATATTAAGGATATATTTAAATTACAGTTCACGTAGTATTTTGCAAAAGGTTACTTTGGACAAATTCCAACAAAGCCCAACCCGAAAAGCTACAGTTAAATTTTAAAACCTGTAGAGTCACAGAGTTGTACAGCATGGAAATAGACCCTTCGGTCCAACTCATCCATGCCGACCAGGTATCCTAAATAAATCTAGTCCCATTTGCCAGCATTTGGCCCATATCCCTCTAAACCATTCCTATTCATATACCCATCCAGATGCCTTTTAATTATTGCAATTGTACCAGTCTCCACCGCTTCCTCTGGCAGCTCATTTCATACACGCACCATCCTCTGAGTGAAAAAGTTACCCCTCAGGTCCTTTTTATATCTTTCCCCTCTCACCTTAAACCAATGCCCTCTAGTCTTGGACTCCCCAACCCTAGGAAAAAGACTTGGCTATTCATCCTATCCATGCCCCTCATTTTATAGACCTCTATAATGTCACCCCTCAGCCTCTGATGCACCAGGGAAAACAGCCCCAGCCTATTCAGCCTTTCCCTATAGCTCAAACCCTCCAGTCCCAGTATACAATAGACCCAGTTCTGATGAAGTGTCCTGACCCGAAACGCCGTCTTTCCTGTTCCTCTGATGCTGCCTGACCTGCTGTGTTCCTCCAGCTCCACACTGTGTTGTCTCTGACTCCAGCATCTGCAGTCCTTGCTGTCTGAGTCCCAGCAACATCCTTGTAAGTCTTTTCTGAACCCTTTCAAGTTTCGCAACATCTTTAGTCCCACATAAATTGAAGGAAGCAAATAATGATATGTGAATGCGCGATTATTTAGAAGATGATCTATTGGATAAGTTCTGGAGTGAGATATTTGTCAGTGATTTTTCACGTAACATCATGATTGTACAGTCAGGCAGGGTTAAGTTGAAGCCAGTGATTACTACATTGATCATAGCAAGTGATCACAAACTGACACAGGACGGTGGAGCAAAGTTGCTCGTCCCTTGAGACAACAATAACAAAATAATTGAGAGATTCAAAGCCAGTAGATTTAAGAGGTGTATTATTTCTCTTTGTCTTGTGTTTCGCCAGATGGTTTCCGGAAGGTGGTGAATATTGAGCAAAGTGGTTTGGTGAAGCCGGAACGAGATGACACTGAATTCCAGCACTTGTACTTCCTGCGGGGTCAGGAGCACCTACTGGAACACATCAAGAGAAAGGTGGGGCATTCCCCTCACCCCTGTTTTGCCCCTCAGACAAACAGCAATCACTACTCAAAGCTCACATGCACGTTGGACCACCATTAAGCTTGTACACTATTGTGGGACAGGATACACAAGGGAATTTCTTCAACTGATGGGTGGAAGAACCAAAACATAGGTTAGAATAATCTCCAGTTGAAGAAATGACCATTCTAAACACTGTTTGTACTTGGTGTGGGCCCATAGAGTAGACTATGACACTGGGGGTGGGACTGAGATATAGGGTGCCAGGTGGGATGGGGGTGTGGGGGGGAAGGAAGGTCTGTGTCCGATGTGGGGAATGGTGGGGAATGGTGGGGAGGTGGATGCAGTTACTGGGGTGTAGGGTGACCTTACAAAGACAGCAATGAGGGTATTCAGCTACGGCAATTGGAAATGGTGCAGCCAGAGAGTGTGCTAGGATTGGAAACAAGACAGAGATGGACTGGACGAAGGGAGTTGCATGCTTTGTTTGGCTTCTGCGATACCTGATTAGAGGTTATTGTATGCAGCCACTGAAGGAGAATGCAGAGTTGCTTATTGCTCTCACAGAAATGTCTGATGGTGATTTTTGATGCAGTTTGTTATGTAAATAGGTCGGATTAATATGGTTTAGTTTGGTCAGGTGGTGAGGGACAATCAGACCAAGTCTGTGGCACCCAATCACTGTCAGGCAGACAATACCTTAATCTTGCAGGAAAAGATTAATATTTGAACATAGTGTAATGTTTTATAATCCTGAACACACAACAGAGGCAGGTAATGCCCACTGATGTCACTGCAGGAGTCATTTATTCATGTTTATGTTTATTTCATTGAGGCTTGTTGGTCCTTGCAGTGTGTAACAAATGACTTTCCAAATGCTTCATTGATTCTAAAGCCCTTTGGAACATCTGAGTGGACTGTATGCATTGTATAAATACATGTGCGTTTACAACGTTGGGAACCTTCATGAGAAGAGGGACAAAAATTAAAGACTAGTCTTCAGTCTAGACTGAACAATTAACAAATTACAAACGTACTGAGCAATACAATTGTAATCAAAATGCAACTTTGATTGCAATTGAATGAACCTACAATATAGACTGGGTTATTATTTTAATGAAAAGGCACAATTTATAGAGAGAAAAACAAATGAAGGAATATTTTGGTCAGGTTTTGAATGAAAAGCAGAATTTGATCAATATTTTCAGGGTCAGAATGTGTTGTATTTAGTGAGTATTTTGACCCAAGGTTGCTGTCAATTTGAAATGTTGGCTATTCCTTGGTTCAATACATCATCGTCAGCTCCACCTCTGCTTTCTCTGACGTTAGGTGTCAGTTATGAAGAGTGAGGAAACCAAAGTACGTCAGGAAGATGTCAGCAAGCTGCTTTACGACATGCAGTTGATGCGAGGTCACCAGGAGAGCATGGACTGTCGCCTGAAGGACATGAAACAGTCAGTATCACTCCTATGGTTAGCCTTGTAGTGAATTAGCTAGACTGCAGCACAATGGAGTCAAACCAGGTTCAGTCCACCTCCTGGGAAAAGTGGCTGGTACACATCGCTCTGGGTTTGAGTCCTGTTGGATCTCCCTGCCAAACATAATGTGGGAAATGTCTGAAAAATAGTCATCCAATCCCAAGTTAATGTGATTTCACTGTGGAAATCCACCTGGATCTGACACTAAATTAAGAAGCCAGTGAAAGTAACGATTAGAAAATGCAAGTGCCACAGGGGACTGGCCCTCTGAGGTCTGAATTAAAATGCAATATGAGAATGATGGGGTGGGAACTACTTCTGCCAGCAAACATTGTGTCGGAGGAGTTTTGTGTGACAATGAAGGGAAAAGCAGTAAAATCCTTGAAGTATGCAACATTTACTTCCTCTCACCCAATTACTCCCTGAAATGAATTGGGAACGTTTGGAAATTAACTGGAGCTGGCATTGGGTGTTGAGAAAGAGCTGGGTGTCACACCCAATGTAGCAGTCATGATGCTATTGTGCTGTTGCAATGGCTGAATGTTGCAATGCTCTCATTGAGAACCTCCGTATTCAGTTTGAGCTTCTTTACCATTGGCAGCTCTTTAACACTCTCTTTGTTTTCAGTCAGAATGAAGTTCTATGGCGGGAGGTTGTGTCTCTACGACAGAAACATATGCAGCAGCAGAAGGTGATTAACAAGGTGAGCGATCCTGTTCAGGGTCAATTTCTCAATTCTCTTGTCTTTTCCACTCTATAAAGGCTTGGAAGAATTAGTTGGGCACCTGCTCCAACGTCTTTGAGGATTTATCTCCAAAACCACACAGGAGGGGGATACAGAGGCTTGAATCTTTTGTTTTGTCTGATGTCTTGCTCAAAAGAGGCTGGGACACCTGTGGTGACTCTTCAGGGCAAGGTTCAGTGTCTCTTCTTCCAATCAGGCAACTTGGAGGGCAGCAATGGGCCTTCCTCTGAAGTAAAGTGCCTGAGGCACAGGTCCTGCCCAGTGAGAGAGCTCTCGGACCTGGCAGTGCCAACACAAGGACAACCAAGATGGCAAGACTGATGTCATGGAGTGGGTGGGAGACGTCATAGGGAAGGCCAGCCAGGAGGTCTTGGAAGTTAGTCTGTGTGGAGTGAGGAAGGCTGTGGGATTCTGCGATGCCCCTGCCTCACCTAATTAAGTTGCTGCATCCAGGCCTGATACCCCCTAGAAAAGGGGACTCGCAGCACAGTCTTTTCCTGAATTTATATCCCTCCCTGTGCCCCTTTGGAACAGCATGTATATTTTGTGTGTGCACTGGTGGTTTTGTCACTTCAGTAGTATGAAGATTTTTAACGGCCTGTGTTTGTGCCCCAGTTCTGTAGCACCTTACCGATTTTAATAAGTGAGTAAACAGTGCTTTAGTAAAGAACAGGCTGAGAAAACTGAGTATTACTGATCAGGTCATTCATAGCTGGTGAAGTGGGGTGAAGTTTTACAGAAACTTACCATCAGAAGTAGGTGAATCCTTTTCTCCTCATGACACTCGCCCACAACCTCACTTTTACTCTGATGCTGGCAGAGGCCTGGGAATCTGCCTGCAATTTTAACTGGAAAATTCTCTATTCCATAGGGTGATGTCAAAGGTTGTAAATGCAGGCAATTGAGAGACTGTTTGAGGGGTGATTGGATCATTGGAAAGAGAGGTGACAGAGATTGGTTCAGAGAAACTATCGAGTGAGAGACATATAGTCATAGAGATGTACAGCACGGAAACAGGCCCTTTGGTCCAACTCGTCCATGCTGACCAGATATCCTAAATAAATCTAGTCCCATTTGCCGGCATTTGGCCCATTTCCATCTAAACCCTTCCTATTCATACACCCATCCAGATGCCGTTTAAATGTTGTCACTGCCTTTGTCTGACTTCCTCCTTTTTAAAGTGCTGTTGTTTTGATCTTTTTCTTTCCTCAAAGTTCCAAAACAATGCAACATCTTATAAACCAGAAATTACTGCTTCTAGACTTCGAAGAAATCAGCTCCAACATTGAAACTACCTCAAAAAAAAAAGAAACTCTTACAGCTGCAAGTTTTTTCCCATTCTCCACCTTGGATTACCCAGAATCCTATGGATTTGAACTCAATGGGCTGAATGGCCTGTTTCCCCCACTGTAGGGATTCTGTGATTCTGTGATTCTCCTTCTCCCCCTCTCCCCTTAGCTGGAGGTGTGGTGACCCTCAGGTTCTACCACCACCAGCCATCTCTTTCTCTCTCCTCTGGGACAATGGCGACTTTACTCTATTTTAGTTGCAGGGCAAGTGTGACTGTGGGTGGCATTTGGCACAGTGGTTAGCACGACTGCCTCACAGCACCAGGGACCCAGGTTCGATTCCATCCTCAGGCGACTGTCTGTGTGGAGTTTGCACATTCTCCATGTGTCTGCGTGGGTTTCCTCTGGGTGCTCCAGTTTCCTCCCACAGTCCAATGATGTGCAGGTTAGGTGAATTGGCCAGGGTAAATTGCCCCATAGTGTCCAGGGAAGTGCAGGTTAGGTGGGTTAGCCATGGAAAATGTAGGGTTATGAGGATAGGGTAGGGGGCTGAATCTGGACTGGACACCCTTTGGAGGGTCGATGGAGTCTTGATGGGCCGAATGGTCTCTTTCCACACTGTAGGGATTCTATGGTTCTATGATGGCATCCGTTGAGGTGTGTGTTTTGGGGGAAGAGAGTTTACTGAAGCACTAACCAAAAGAAACATATGAACAGGAAGGGTAACTGCAGCATTGATTGAGTGTGTGTGTGGTTGGAGGCAGAATTTGTACAGTTGACCTCCCCATGCCCTGCTGATTGACCTGAGCTCAGGAAAATGCAGCAGTTGTGACCTGCCCTGTCATGATCTGCTGACTCACCGTGCTAACACCTGCCTCTGATCTCTGTTAACAGCTGATTCAGTTCCTGCTCGGCCAGCTCCAATTGAACCACAACACAGTCGGGCTGAAGAGAAAGCTGTAAGTATTGAGAGCAGCAGCAGAGTGTGACTGATTCCCATTCACCGGACCCAAGCTTGCTTCTGAATGATCAGGTGACCTGTTACCATGTGAACACTGAGTGAATAGGTTCAGAACGCTGAGTAAGAGCTGATGACCCAATTCATTCAGCTCTGGGTGCTGTGGTGAGCAGATATCAGAATGTGTTATACAATAAACCCTGCCAACTCAGCCTCTGTTATTTCAGGGCCTTGGGACTGAGGTTAAGAGGAACTTTTGTTTCCTATTGAATTCAGGCCAGAGTATTGGGAGGAGGAAGGCAGTGTGCACCAAAATTCAGAAACTGAATGCTGCAGGCTCATCAATTTACTTCAGTCGTGTTTTGAAGCAGTGATGTTGGAGATTAAATCAATGATTAAAATACCAGAGCCCAGCCCTGAGAAGCCTGGGGCTAAATGTTTTGGCAGGAATGTAAGTCAGGAGGAAGGAATGGAAGGGGCTGGGGGCCAGATTTCATGGTACCAACCAGTGTGTCACCCTACCCCCAGCCCCTCCCACCCTCCCCTACACCAGGCCTTAGCCCATAACCCTCATCCCCTAACCCCCATCCTCAACCCTATTCCCATTCCAAACCCCATTCCCATTCGCAACTAATTTAGAGGTGAGTTCGGGGCTGACAGGACTTCTTACATCTATGAACACGTGTGGACTTTTAAGAATCTCAATGGCTGTAATTAAAAGAGGCCAAGTAGAATGTTTCAACTAATGCAATTTTTCTGAATTGTTGAGGGAGCAGGTGAGCTGGAAGTAGGTATCCAGCGCCGGGGTTGGGAGGGGAGTGAGAGGCATGGCCAATGCTCCAGGCAGGTGTAGGGGGCCGTCCTCCATTCCCTCGATGTGGGCACAGATATGAGGCCGTCCTGTCAAGAGATTCTCCGTCCTTCCCTCCCTCCGTCCCTCCCAGCACAGAGGTGACACTGCTGCCAAAACCACTCCTTATTTTTAAAGGATGGTGAGAGTGAGCGTCCGTGATGAAGCACCCAGTCAGTTACTTCCCGTCCCCTGCAGCATGATGCTTCTTTCAAAGTGCAAACTCTTTGATTGACCCTGAAGATTCGAGACGATCTGAAACCCCTGCAGAGAGCCCATCCCCATGCCAGTTGAAGGGGTGGATTTGTGAAAACCCCAAAGAGTGACTCTGCCCCAGGTACTGCCACAGAACTCTGAGGTAGTTCCACCTCCTGTTTCCTGCCCCAGAGGAGGGGACAATCCCCAGGATTGGCATGTGGGCAAGAAATACTCACTGAAACCCAAGACCTTCCCACAAGTAAACTCCTCCATTCCCCAGAGAATATCTTGACACATTCTGCCTGCAGCAATCTGTCAAAGACATCCAAAAGATAATGCAAAATGCAGCTACCTCCCTCCACAGATGTACAGGAATAGGAATTGTGTGATAATTGGAAGCGATAAGGTGATGAACAACCCCAAGAACACATTCTAATGTTGGTATTCCAATGATGGTGATCAATTATACAAGCTTTATTCTGGCTATATCTGAAATCACCAGATGGGAATACTGCACAGAGTTGACTCTCAGGAATTATACACATGTGTGCCTTCCAAGATGATCCCTCGAAAGGTGGTTAAAGAATTGAGGATGGGGTGAAGGACTGGGAAGCCTGCATTCAGGAAGACTGGTGTCATCTGTGGTGGGGGAGGTTTACTGTAGTCATGTGGGGTCTGGATGAGTTCAGCTGCTCTATCTGGCCCACAGGGAACTGTTAGATATTAAGAGAGAACTTACTTATCTCGAAATTCCCTGCCTATGGATCCGGGCTGCCACCAGCTGTTGCTGGCCGTTTTGGGAATATACCGGATGTGATTCAGTGACGCATACACACCCTGTTGCTGGCACGTCTTTGCTGTGAAATTATGTCCCCTTTCCCGAGGAACAGACAGCCCCCCTTTTCCATATCTCTCCGAGATTTTGGCGCTCCACTTAATCTGGCCTCTTTTGCATCCCCAATTTTAATCCCTACACCATTGATGGCTCTTCAGCTACTAAGCTCTGGAATTCTCATCTGAAACCTCTTTGCCTTTCTCTTCTTTGCATTCCTGATCCTGTCCTAAGCCCTCTTTATATGGTTAAGTGTTGATGATGCTCCAGTGAAGATACTTGGGCTGTTTTAAGGCGCTAAATAAATGCAGTTTGTTGTTGCCGAGCAGTCAGGAATCCAATGTAAAGCCCGCACACGTTACTGTCAGTGGACTGGCTGGTTAAAATTAACCCTTGTGACAGATTTGTGATAAAAGTGTTTCATCAGTGTAGTATTTCCTGGCCCTTTTTGAAAACTCATTTAGGATACAAGTAGTTATATTATTGTAATGAGGTATTCTTTCTTCCTTAATACCTCTTATGCCCAGTAATTTTCTTGATAGTTTTATTTTGCTTTACAATGAATATTGACATTAGCACCAAAAGTGGAGAGAGTTTGTTTCTTCAGGCCTTGTCCATTCACAAGAATTTCTGTTAAATACATCATTCCAAAGGAGAATGTCCTGTACCTGACTCCCTCACACTGCCCACAGTGTCATTTTTCCTGAGGCATTTGATATTGAATTGACTTCCAACAATTATATAAAATGACCAATTTTCCAGGCATGACCACCCAGTAAACACTCTTCTGTCTTCCCTTCAGAACGAGCTGCTATCACACACTTTATTCCATTGTTTAAAGCCGGGGTTGATTCTATTGTGTCATAGCATTATCTGATGGGGTTGTTAACTCTGCTTTGACAAGATCATCTCCTGCCTCTAACTGTTCAGAAAATCATCAGGTTTTCTCCCTGTCTTTAATGTTTTCATACACAGCTAGATCATTGGTTTCCTGAAAAATCATCATGGTAACAGACACTGAATTGCGATGACGGAATAAATATACAAGTCTATTATAATGTCATAACAATCATTAAAATAAAACTAAAATTGAAATAATAAAAGGATTGCACAATTATGATCAATATGTTGCACAAATGCAGGTCCACATAAGGACCTAGAAGTGGGTATGTTAAAAGAATTTGAGAAAGTACACCATTCTGTCATACTTTCTGATTGTTCCCCTATGTTGATTGCACCGCTAAAAAAAATCTTTATTTTGTGTCCAATCCAACGCTAGCAACCCTATAACACAAGTCCTCCTGAAAAGACCAGTGACTGATTAAGTGATCATTTGTCACATTCGAAGCTTCATTGTTTCAAATCTGCATAAAACATCCTCAGCACTCGTCTTCAGTCTGAGTAATAATACCGCTTGCCCCTCAGTGAAATTAAACACTGGTTCCCGCGATGGCCGAACTGATGTATGGATAGAGACTGGATCAGTTAGGACTATTTGTTCACCGGAGTTTAGAAGAAGGAGGGGGGAATCTGATAGAAATGAACAAAATCCTCATAAGACTAGAATGGTTGAACATAGGAAGGATGTTCTCAATGATCAGGGAGTCCAGAACCAGGGGTTACATTTAAAGGATGTAGGCTAGGCCATCTATGACTGAGATGAGGAGAAATGTCTTCACCCAGAGAGAAGTGAGTTGATGGAATTCCCTGCCTTGGAAAGGCCAAAACATTGAATATTTTCAAGAAGGAGTTCAGTATTATTCCTGGATATAAAGGAATCAAAGGATATGGGAAGAAAGCAGGAACAGGGTACTGGCTGGATTGTTAGCTATGACCATTTTGAAGGAGGAGGTTGAAGGGCTGAATGGCCTATTCTGCTCCTATTTTCTGTTTCTATGTAAACACCGTTTATGTTTAATAGATAATCAGTATGTAACACTTGGGACGGGCTCTTGTGGCATTGTGGTAGTGTCCCTACCTCTGGTAACACAACTTTCAGAAGGTTCACATTCCACCTGCTCTAGAGGTGTGAATAGACTGATTAAAAATATCTTTAACATGCGTGTAAAACTGACGTACTTTTGATCTTTCTAACATATTTTGATATACAGAAGCAGCATGAAACTTACTGCTATTACTTCAGTACCATCTGTTTGATTGATTTGATTTATTGTCACATGTACCGAAGTATAGTGAAAAGCTTTGTTTACGAGCGGTACAGGCAGATCATAGTAAGCAAAGGATGTACAGATCAAAATGACTTAGAGGCATACAGGTTACATCACACAGGGTGTGCGCTAGGCGAGAACAACATTAGCAAAGATCAGCATTATTTGAAGCTAGAGAGTCCATTCATCGGTCTGATAATGGCTGGGAAGAAGCTGTTCCTGAACCTGTTTGTGCATGTGATCAGGCTTCTGTATCTTCTGCCAGATGGAAGAGGTTGGAGGAGATCATTGAAGGGTTGCAATGGGCCTTTGATGTTGGCAGCCTTTCCGCAGCAGCGAGCCCTGTAAATGGAGTCCATGGATGGAAGGTTGGCTCCCGTGATGGCCTGGGCTGTGCAGACTACCTTCTGTAGATTTTTACAGTCCTGGGCATGTACCTGGACAGTATGCTTTCAATAGTGCATCTGTAGAAGTTGGTGATGGACCGTATGGACATGCCAAATTTCCTGAGCCAACTGAGGAAGAAGAGGCTTTGTTTTCCTTCTTGACTGTCACATCTGCATGGGAAGTCCAGGACAGGTTGTCAGTTATTGTCATTCCGAGGAATTTGACGCTGTCCACACACTCAATCCCAGTTCCATTGATGCAGATGAGGGTGTGTTTTCCTCCTTTCCACTATTAGGCATCTCTCTAGACACACACAACTTCTTCACAGGTATCAGAATTCTGGATTGGATATTGTAGTTCCACAACAGCAGGGTGAATACTACATCTCTCATAATGCAGTTCCGATTCTGTCCACAGCAACTGGAAAGCTCCAGGTGAAATTTCCACCTGGGGTCCCAGGTCCAGGTGGTAGGATTAGCTCACACCGGGGAAACTTTGCACGTTTCTGACAGTTAGTTTTTAAAAGTTCTATTTTGTGGGATGTGAGCATAACTTGCCTTGTGATGGAAGTGGAGAGCTACCTTCCTGAACTTCTGTGTTTGTATACTGCAGCCATTGCGATGATGTTGCCAGTAGCGTTGATGTAAGTAGTTCGGTAGTTAGTTTCAAGGCTTTTGGTTCTGTAGGTTATTGAAACTCTCTTGTCCTGATTCCTTTTGACAGTAGCTGACTGGCAGCACTCGTAGTGAGGGAGAGTCTTTTCCCTTTGCTTTACGTGCTATGCAGAGGTGTTTAAATGGCTTTTCTCAGAGCTAAGACCCTCTTAGCACAAGAGTTCACACATTAGGTATGTCAGCTCACTGAAACACACAGATCAGGATTGAAGTTCACTTTTAACTCTCTCTCTTTCTATTCTTGAAAAGGGGCGTAAATATAAATAATTCTGTCACCCGGACTGCTGCTATTAACCTTCATTTTCAATCTGCGAAACTACCAAGAGATGACAAGTTCAATTTATAGAGCATTTTCTCCCTTGAGAGTTTCTTTGGCACCTCATCAGGTGTGACATACAGTGTGCCTCTCTGTAGGAAGACACTGAATTTATATGTGCAGTCAACTTTTGAATATGTGTTCTTCCTTAAAAAAAAATCCATGTTTTTAAAGTTCACTATATCCATAGATGACAGAGGTTATGATAGTTATGACAACTGCCCAATCCTAATTGTCTTTCGCAGGCTGTAACTGTCAGGATTCTGCAAGAAACAGTACTTGGGCCTCAGCTACTTCCAATTTGTATTAATGACTTGGATAAGGGGACTGAGAGCAATATTATCCACGTTTCCTGATAGCCAATGGTAGGTGGGAAAATAATTAGCAAGGAGGACACTAAGATACTACAATGAGAGATAGGTTAAATGAATGCTAAGATGGAATATAATATTGGGAAACGTGACATTTCTGACATTTCCCACTTTGGTAGGAAAAATAGAAAAGTGGAAAAGTAAAAGTAGATTGGGAATTGTTGGTAATCATCCACATGAAGCACTTAAAATGTGACATGTTGGTAAACAAGCATTTACAGAGTCATAGAGAAATACAGCATGGAATCAGACCCTTCAGTCCAACATGTCCATGCCAAACAGATATCCTAAATTAATCTGGTCCCATTTGCCAGCATTTGGTCCATATCCCTCTAAACCCTTCCTATTCATATACCCATCCAGATGCCTTTTAAATGTTGTAATTGTACCCGCCTCCACTGCTTCCTCTGGCAGCTCATTCCATACACACAACACCCTCTGCGTGAAAATGCTGCTCCTTAGGTCCCTTTTAAATCTTTCCCCTGTCACCTTGAACCTATGCCCTCTAATTTTGGACACCCCCACCCCAGGGAAAGACCTTGCCTATTCACCCTATCCATGTCCATCATGATTTCATAAACCTCTATTAAGTCACCCCTCAGCCTATGACGCTCCAGGGAATATAGCCTCAGCCTATTCAGCCTCTCCCTATTGCTCAAACCATCAAAACTCTGGCAACATCCCTGTAAATCTTTTCTGAACCCTTTCAAGTTTCACAACATCCTTCCTATATCAGAGAGATCAGAATCGAACGCAGTATTCTAAAAGTGGCTGAACCAATGTCCCCTACAGCCAAAATATGACCTTCTAAAACCTATACTGACCAATAAAGGCAAGCATACCAAACACCTTCTTCACTATCCTATCTACCTGCGACTCCACTTTCAAGGAACTATGAACCTGCACCCCAAGATCTCGTTGCTCAGCAACACTCTCCAGGATCTTACCATTAAGTGTATAAGTCCTGCCCTGATTCGCCTTCCCAAAATGCAACACCTGACATTTATCTAAATGAAACTCCATCTGCCACTCCTTGACCCATATTCCCATCTGATCAAGATCCCGTTGAACTCTGAGGAAACTTTCTTGGCTATCCACTACGTCTCCAATTTTTGTGTCATCTGCAAACTTATTAACTATACCTCCTATGTTCACATTCCAAATCAATTATATAAAGCAGAGCAAATGGTACGTTATCTTTTATTACAGAACAATTGGAATACAAGTCTAAAGATGTCTTAGTGCTATTGTGCAGAGCTTTTGTGAGACCAAACCTGATGCACTGTATGCAGTTTTGATCTCCGTGTTGAAGAGAGGGGTGTTCAGACAAATTGCTGGGAAGAATTTCATGAGAAAAGATTGACCAGGCCCATATTCCCTGGAATTTAGAAATATGAGGTTTAATATAATTGAAACACGTAAATTCTAAAGAGGCTTGACAGGTAGATGCTGTGAAAATGTTTCCTGTATAACATGGGAGCAGTGTTTCAGAATAAGGGGCGGGAAACTTGGGATTGAGGTGCGGACAAAATTTTTCATTCAAAGGTTGTTAATTCTTGGAATTTTCTGTCTAGAGAGTGGTGGATGTCCAGTGGTTGAGTCCATTCAAGTCAGATATTGATAGATTAATGGATACTAAAGGAATCACACAATGTGGGGACAGTTCAGGAAGGTGTAGCTGATGCAGAAGATCAGGCATGATCTCATAGACCAGCAGAGCAGACTGTAAGGACCAAATGGCCTGTTCCAGCTCCTGTTTATGATGCTGTTGACTTTCTGGCTACATTCAGCAATTTTTTTTCAGAAATCTGTTAATTTCTGTGTGTCATTTTGTTGTCATTCAGCTCGGTGAACAAAGTCAAAGGCAGCCAAGAACAGTGCAAATCTATCATTTGAACAAATTGTTTAGTTTGTGGTATTAGAGATAGTAGGAACTGCAGATGCTGGAAAATCTGAGATGACAAGGTGTAGAGCTGGATGAACACAGCAGGCCAAGCAGCATCATAG
>NC_063346.1:50673634-50693250 GCF_021869965.1 Rhincodon typus
ATGAAGGGTCTAGGCCCGAAACGCCAGCCTTCCTGCTCCTATGATGCTGCTTGGCCTGCTGTGTTCATCCAGCTCTACACCTTGTTATCTTAGTTTGTGGTATTGACTGGTTTGTAAAAAGTGAAGAACTTGGTTAGTCAACCTGCTCATTCATTTCACCTCATTATACTTTCCTAACTTAAATTCATTTACACTTGAAGTCATATTGTGTCTTGGTAACTTAAACTTGAACTTAACTTGCTAGCTTGGTAATGTAAAGTAATTTGTGCTTTATTGCCTCTAACAAATTGGACATTTTGGAAAAGTGATACCTGGCCTGGTGATGCACTGAGGCCACACTGGAGCATTACAGGTCCAGTACATATTATATGCAAAAGTATAGATTGTACTGTAGCTACTGCCTTGTCTTGTGACTTTGCTACGCTATTTGGATAACTAGTTATGAATTTGAATTTTTAGTATCAGTTATGTAATTTAAACATTTTAAAGTGTCAACCTTCTCCCTTTTAACATTGCCCTCCACATAAACAGCATGACCCGTTTGTGCAAGTATCAATGTGATGCTCCATAGAAGTCCAAATCCATGGATTTGATCAATATTACTGTTCTTCTAATAGACCTCTGATGTTGGATGACGGCAATTCTGATCCTCCTGTGTCTAAATACGGTCGACAACTATCAATAGAACCTCTTCAGGATCCATATTTCATTCAGTCGGTAAGTGAAGTGCGGCTGGCATCAAAGCAACAGCATTACAAAGTCTGGTTGGTATTATACTATTCATCTCTATGTGGAGGTTCTGTTTAGTCTGGCTTAAGTGGGATAACAAAGAGGTTCTTTGTAAAGAACAATGATAACACACTGTGATGCATATAAGGATCTTATGTCCCTGATAAGCCTGTGCATCTGAGTGACTTGCATTATACAGTAACTCAAATTTCTTTCTCCCTCCTATAACTCAGTTTTTCTCCTAAAAGAGCTGATTCTTGATGGGTCTATGCCTATGAAAAGTATTTTGTTACCTCACCCGAGTGTCTATTCTTGTGTGACCCTAGATAATGGGGAACTATGTGTGCTACAATGCATCTGAACCCAATACCATACTTAGTTGTGAAGTATGCACTTTCACATTATGGCAGCCTTTATTTCCCGTTCTCAATAAATGTTCAGACACACCTGAGGCTCTGGTTATATTGGTGATAGATGTTTTAGAATTATTGATGATGTTCCCATGCTAATATTGTTGTATTGGTCACTGTCCTTACTCCCAGCTGTCCTCAGAAGCCGCCTCCTGTTCCAGTACCTATACTAATAGTCCTCAACCTAGTGGACCGATAATTTCTGATGTGACGGAGTTGCCCCCATCCAGCTCTGCAGCCCTTGCGTCTGGCACAGAGCAGCAAAGGTGAGCCAGTAGAAACATTCAGTCAAGAAGAAACCATTGGAACTGCTTTGCAATCTCTGTGAATGAAAATAGGCATCTTAGTTCACATTGGTCACTTTGCTGCCAGTGTGAAATATGGGCTCTGCACCAACATGGAAAAGCTCGAATACACTTTCAAACTGAGTTCCACACTGTATGTAGGGCAATGGAAATTGTCATGCAAATTGGGGAAAAGTAATCCCTTTACTCTTCACTTAATCAAATTCCCTGTGTGAAAATTGGAGATAAGGGACTGGACTTTGCTCAGCAGTAGCACTGTTGCCTCTGAGCCATTACAAAATGGGCATTTACACGTTTGAGTGTTAGTTGGTTGCTAGTTCAGGCCTCACTCCAGAAAGTGGACTACGATCTGGACAATCAATACCGAGGGAGTGCCGCACTTGGCATGGCCTCCTTTCGAATTAGGCATTAGCTGCTGTCAGCTGGACTTCATGGGTACCATGACATTATTTGTAGAAAAGCCAGGAGGTGACTGTAGTATCCCGGCCAATTTTTATCCCTCAATCAAAGCCTAAAACAGATTACCTGATCATATTCACAATGCTGCTTTTTGGGAACTTGCTGTGTGCAAGTTGGCTACTGCATTTCCTAATTTGCAACAGTGATTATGTATGTAATAGGCTATAAAGCATTTACAAACATCCTGTGGTCAGGAAAGATGCTATATAAATGAAAGTCTTGCTTATTTAAAAAGGTCACATTAATAAACTCTTAGTGATTGCCAGGGAATATTATCCACAGTGCTGGTTAAAAATTGACATCAAGTTACAGAAGATTCTAATTAGTTATATCCTGAGTTTCATCCATGTAACAATATAGGGGAGTTCTTGTATCAGTAATCTGTTTCTGTTTATAACGGAAAACTGAAATATTCCTAACTCAGTATGTGTGAAGTTGAACAGACCATTCAGAAAGTGGGAAGGGGAGGGATGCATGTGGTCTGTAGTCTAAATGCGACAGTGCTTTTTTTTAAAATTAAATTTCATGAGAAAAAATTAAATTGTGTTCCTACATCTGCCGTTTTGCACCTTCAAATTTGTGCATGGTTTTCCACGCAAAGATACAGCCTAAAACAGGCAGCATTTGGCGTCCAATTAACTCCTGCACAGATATATCTCAAGGGAATCTAGACAGAGCAGATCATAGCAAAAGGAACAAGCTATTTAGCTCGTTGAGCCTGTTCTGGCATTTATTTAGATTTTAAGCCATCTGTATGTGGCACAGAATGACATTTCAGGTGGCTAGGAGGCACCTGCTGTTTATGAGCAGGGAGCCCTCTCAACTGCTATCCTGGATCGAGGATAATGCACTGTCACTGGGATCATATTGGCAATCCTGGTGCCAGTGCAGATCTTGGTGCATCTGCTGTCTCTGATTCTGGCATGTACAGGGGAGAAAACCACTGCCTCCAGGCTTTGCCACAGGAGATTCAGGCTCCAGCTGAATATGCTGAAATATTAAATCTTCGTATCGCAATAACATTTGTCATGTGACACTATGATGATGGGGTAATAGTTCCCCTAAAATTGCTATTTGCTGACTGTGGCCCTTAAGCTGATTTCTGTGTCGCTGATTTAATAAGGGATCATCAACTCAATTTTTCCGCTGTCTCGATGTGTAGGGAGAAATGCCTGATGGTGATTAAGGAGGAGCCAGCCAGTCCAGGGGTAGGAGTCCAGGTCCAAGCAGACACAGTGGTTCCAAGGAATCCATGTAGTGCATGTCTGGAACCACCTGTTTTACCAGTGTCCATTGTGGAGTCTGTTCTGGAGGGCAGGCCCACCTGCAACACAGTGCAGCACCTGGATAAGAGAGGAAGGATGGCTGCATTAGACAGGTGAGGCTTCACTCAGCGCTGAGAGCTCAAATAGCAGTGAGCAGTATGGAGCATTTTGTCCCTTTTCTAGTGTTTCACTACAGGAATTAACTTGCACTGTATAGTTACAACAGAAAAAGTGCAGATTACTGAGTCCCTTCATAAGACCCAAAAATCAGGAACAGAAGTCTGTCATTTGATAAAATCATGGCTGATCTACAACTTGAATTCAACTTCCCTCCCCGGCACCATATCAATTGACTCCCCAGATCCCAATATGTATCAACGTTTTTTATATCCTTGCATGAACACAACCTGAGCACCCAGATGCGCATGCACACAGCATTCACAACAAGGTTAGTGATCTAAAAGTACAAATAGAGACACGTGCATGTGATCTAATTGCCATTTCAAAAATGTGGCTGAAAGGTGACCGGGGAGAGGGGACTAAATATTCAAGGATAATCAACCTTTAATAAGGACAGACAAGAGGAAAAGGAGGTGGAACTGTGTTGATAGTAAAGGATGGGATTGGTACATTAGTATGGAAGGATTTCTAATTGGAAGAAAAATGTGCGGAATTTGACTGGATGGGAATAAGAAACACGAAGGGACAGCAGACTTTGATTGGAGTTACTTATAGGCCACCAAATAGTAGTGGTCATGTGGGGCACGGTATTAACTAGGAGATGAGAAGCTTGTAGTATGTGCAACACAGTTACCCTGGTGATTTCAATCTAACTGAGGACTAGAGCTGCGGAGGATGAATTTTGGGAGTGTGTTAGGTATGATTTTCTAGAGTAGGACCCAACCAGAGGACATGCTATTTTAGATCTCGTATTAAGTCATTAAATAGGACTAATTAATAATCTTGTTATAAAATAACCTTTAGGGATGAGTGATCACAATATCACAGAATTTTACATTGTGTGTAAATGAGATAATTCAATCTGAAGCAAGGATGTTGAATTTGAAAAAGGAAAATTATAAGGGCATGAGGTACAAAGAGGCTGTGGTGGAGAAAGAAAATACATTAACAGGCTTTACGGTACATAGGCAATGGACAATCTTTTCTTAAAAAAGTACGACTGCGTGGCTCACTGCTACTATTCATTCCTTCAAGTTGTAAAAACTCAAAAAAGTAAGTCAACCATGGCTAACAAAAGATATTTAGGATTGTATGAGATGAAAAGAGAAGTTCTATAAAATTGCCTCAAGTAACAGTTGCTCTGAGGATCGGAAGGTTTACAGACAACAAACGGAGAAAATGAATGATGAGAAAGGGGAGAATAGAGTATGAATTCAATCTAACAAAGAACATAAAAACAGACTGTAAAAGCTCCTATAGGTTTGTAAAAAGGAAATGTTTGGCTAAGGCCTGGGTCCATTAAAGAGAGAATCAGGAGAATTTATGTTGGGGTGTAGGGAAATAGTTGAGAAGCTAAATGATTATTTTATATCAGCTGTCACTGAGAAAAGTATCAGAAATCTCCCCAAACTGGAGATCCATTGTTAGGGTGAACGAGGGGTTGAAGGGAATTAGCATTAGAAGAAGATTGTACTGGAGAAATTAACGGGATTGAAAGTTGATCAATCCCAGGACCTGATGGTCTAGCTCTCAGAGTGTTGAAGGAGGTGACTACCGAGATAGCCAATGCATTGGTGATTACTTTCCAAGAATCAGTACATAGGTGCTAGCTATTCACAATATATATCAATGATTTGGAGTTGGAGATCAAATGTAATCTTTCCAAATCTGTGCAAAGCTAAGTGAGAATGTGTGTTGTCAGGAAGATGTAAAGTGAGGATTTGGACAGGCTTAGGATTTGAACAAGCAAAGGACATGGAAAATGGAATACAATGTGGAAAGATGTAAGGTTATGCACTTAGGAGGAGAAACAGATGTGCAGAGTATTTCTTAAATGGTGTAAGGTTGGAAAGTGTAGTCGTTCAATACACCTAAGTATCTTTGTCAATAAGTCACTGAACATGTAAGTGCAGCAAGCCATTAGGAAAGTTAATGGAATATTAGCATATATTACAAGATGATATGAGTTCAGGAGTTGTGAAGTCTTGCTTCACTAGTACCAGAGCTTGTTTGGACTGCATGTGAAGTGCTATGTGCAGTTTATGTCTCCTTATCTCAGGAAAGATATTATTGCCATAGAGGGACTGCAACAAAAGTTCACCACACTTGTCCCTGGGATGGCAAGATGGTCCTATGAAGAGAAATTGGGTAAACTGGGTCTGTATTCTTAAGAAATAGCAAGAACTGCAGATGCTGGAGTCAGAGATAACAAAGTGTGGAGCTGGAGGAACACAACAGGCCAAGCAGCATCAGAGGAACAAGAAAGCTGACGTTTCAGGTCAGGACCAGGATAGTCAGAGATGATGAAGTTAAATGTTTTCCCTGATTGAGGAGTTGCGAATCGAGGAGAATTCGCAAGTATAAGGGGGATGCCGCTTTGGCCTGAGATGGGGAGAATTTTTTTAGTCAGAGGCTTATGAACCTTTGGAATTCTGCACTATAGAAGGCTGTGGAAGCAAAATATATTTAAAGTAGAGGTTGATAGATTTCTGATTTTCCCCATAATCTTGTATATCATTGGTAAGGTATGTGAAATAGATTGAAGTGACTGATCAGCATGAATGTATTGAATGGGGGGGCGCAGGCGTGATGGGCTGGATGGCCTACTCCTGCTGGTATGTTCCACAGGCCAAAAATTTCAATGATCAACAACTTTCTACATGAAAACATTTTTGTTGAACAACCCTTGACAAGCCCCCCAGAATCTTCAGTTTCAATGGAATCACCTCTCATTCTTCTAAATTCCATCAAGTTTAAGCCCAATTTTTTCAAACCTCTTGCCATATGACAAGCCTTTCATCATAAAAATTAATTTGCTGGATCTCCACTGCACTGCCTCCAAGGCTAGGCAAGGTGAGACAGGTCGAAGGAGTGCAAATTACTTTAGGTGTGGTCTCATCAGCAACCTGTATAATTGTAGGACAACATCCTATTTGCTTTCCTACTTTCTGAATTACCTGCATGCTAACTTTGTGTTTCTTTTACAAGGAGAGACAAATCTCTCTGAACATCAACATTCTTAAATTTTGCATCATCAAGGAACTTGCATACTTCCCAACTTGCACAATTCCCAATACTTTCACCTAAGTCATTACTATAAATTAAAGTCCATTGTATTAAACCCAGTGGGACCTGGGTTTAACTCTTTAAACATAACATTAAAAGGGACTCCTGTGGCCAAATTTGGAAGTGCTGTACCTGATGGAGGTTAACTACATTAATTTCTCCCAGGGATCAGTTAGCTCATTTGGCTGGACACTTGGTTTGCAATGCACAGTGATGCCAACAGTTCAACTCGCACACTAGCTGAGGTCACCGTGAAGGTCCCATCTTCTCAACCTCTCCTCTGGTCTGAGGCGTGGTGACCCTTGGGTTAAGTCATCACTGATCATGTCTCTCATGAAAGAGCAGCCCCACAGTCTGGTCAGGCAATGGAGACTTTACCTTTGCCATTCAATTACTGTATGTTGAAGAAAACACTCCCTCACTGTTTTAATCTCCATCCCTTATTAAGGTCAATCCAAGTATACAACATTTCTAATCTCTAATTTCCTTTGTTCTCATGTTTCTTCTGCAGCTCCACATTTTTGTTTTCTTTCTGTGCACTTCTGTAGTGATTACAATCGGTAGAAGACATACCATTAGTGTTTCAATGTGTAACCATCACAAGATGCAAATGGAGTATCTTTTCCCTAACTTTCATTGTGAAATGTGCACAGCCTCCACTTAACTTGCAATGAGGGGAAAAAAAAAATCCAGGATCTGATGTGTAAAGTGTAGTGTCTGCATCACACGCCCTTCCTTGACCTGAAACACTGCTTAGGGTGACAACATGCCCTGAATGTTGTGTGCTTTAAATAGCCTTTGACTGTACAATGGTAAAAATCCTACATGCAATGACTGCTACATTTTTCAAGTTTCACGAAAAAGAACAAAGGAAATGGATAATCACAAAGTAGCATCCTGTAGATATTGGAAATATGTTCAGTGAAGCTCAAAGTAACCTTGAGAATCAGCACGTCATCTTTCATGAGGCTGTCCATAATCCACATTGAGTTCAACAATTTAGACTATAATCCAGTATTGTTTCCTTTTCTTTGAGTATTTCAGGTTTTCCTTTCTTCCTCCTCCTTTATTTTTGCTTCCAGTCCACTTCACACCTGCTCTAGACTTATCTTTTTAGTTTATTTTCCCTTCTCCATTCCCTTTGGAGGAATAAATGTCAGTCATTCATTCTGTTGTCTTTCACCCAATCATAGACTGTCCTTCTGTTCTTGACCCAACCACTCCTTGTTCCAACTTTTCATATCTTAAACATGTCCCAGTTCTGAGGAAAGGTCCTTGCCTGAAAAATTAACCCTGTTCCGCTCTTCACAGATGCTGTCTGACCTGATAAGTGTTTCCAGAAATGTTTTTGTTTGTAAAGGAAATGAATTGTGAAAAATAAACAGAAATGAAATTAACACAAGCTATGTAAGAATATGACGTAAAAAGCAATGGAAGGATATGGTGATGGGGTTGTATAAAGTTGACAAAGAGGAAACTTCCATGGATCATAAATGCTAGCATCAACCAGTTGGGCTGAATGGTCTGTTTCTGGGCTGCAAATTCTAAATTGCTTGAAAATGCCAATCATGCTCTCCGATTGTAATCATTGACAGCTGTTCAATGCCTGTCACTGCTCACTTTGTAAAGAATTCTTTTGGGTTTACAGGACTGAGGTGCCTGAGCACATGCAGAGCATTGAGTTGAACCTGGATGGCTTGCATTCGTTGCTTGGGAGCCAGCAGTACAGCCTAGAGCACTCAAGCATCATGCACGTAAGTACTGGGCCAACGCACCACCCAAATAGGATTCAAAACTGGATGTGAAAATGCTCTTTAAATATTCCGAAATATTTCCTCCTGAAAGCTGAGGTGTTGGTTAACTCTAAATAAAGTCCAGTTGCTCCTCCACTGATGTGCTGAGGCTGCAGCATGTACTAACCACAGAATCCACAGTAGAAACTCACTAACTAGTTTCTAAATCTCACCTAGATGGACAAGGGCATCGGGCATGTGAGAATACCACCTCCCAGTCAGGATGGTATGTGTTGTGGAGAGGCTGGTGTTTCCATGCATCTGCCAACTTCATCCTTCTGGGGTCTGGAAGTTGCAAGAGATCAAGAGATTTTTGAACTTTCTTGCTCGTTCCCGATGTTTATTCTTGCCTCACGCGTGATGAATGAGCAACTCAGCTTATCACGATTGCAATCCTGCTTCATTGTTTTGGATGGAGGGAGAGAAACTGAAGTAAAACCAGCAGCATCCAGAAAGAGCAGTAGATGGGCCTAATGGACAACAGGCGTCGACAGGAGCTGTTCATTGATTGTCCACATCAGGTCATGGGGCTAGTGGGAATAAAAAGTGACCATGTGAGAACACAGCTTTGTTAATGGCTGCTGTGAAGGCAGCAAGTGTTTATCCAGGGTAAGAGATGGTAAAATGTGAGGTTGTTGACTTGCTCGTCGAGCTGGCTCATTCTCGTTCAGATGTTTTGTCACTACGCTAGGTGATATCATCAGTGGAACCTCTGATGAAGCAATGTTATTCTACTCTGCTTGGAATTTATACTGTCTGGTACGTCATGGTGAGTATGAACGAGAACAAGCCAGCTCGGCGAGCAAGTCAACAACCTCACCCACAACCCAAGTTACAGATCTTTGCCAAAACTTTAGATGGTAAAATGTGCCCATGGGATTAATAAATCAGCAGCTCAGAAGGGCATTGATCTGAGTGCAGGGTCGGGGGTGGGGTGGATAGATGGTGAGCTAGGAGTGATTGAGAAGGGATGGAGAAGTAGCAAGTTGTGTTTACTTTTGGTGCTCTTGTCAGGTTGAAGCCTTTCCCACAATGAATTCAGATCTGGGCAGGATGCTCCTGGAATAGGCCATCTCTGTAATGAGGAAGCGTTTTGGTTCAATCCGAAAGAACTGCAGATGCTGTAAATCAGGAACAAAAGCAGAAGTTGCTGGAAAAGCTCAGTAGGTCTGGCAGCATCTGTGAAGAAAAAATCAGAGTTAACGTTTCAGGTCCGGTGACTCTTCCTCAGATTACTGATTTTTTTCTTCACAGATGCTATCAGACCTGCTGAGCTTTTCCAGCAACTTCTGTTTTTGTTCCTGCATTTGTAATTGCTTAGGTTCCTTAGATCTGCTTAGAATTGGATACACTAGAACTTGTGACATGACAGACTTTCTTGTTGGATCTCAATGTCTCTTCTTGCTGTCCCTTTCGCGATATTTCATTTTGTTGCTGAGTAATAATGACTATCCCCCAACAGTGCAGCCTGCTAGATTTCGCTGTGTTATTTCCTGACTGTGCAGCACCACAGTAAGAGAAAAGTAAATATCTGTGAATGAATAAACAACTCCTTTCATTTTCTAAATGCAGATCTTCAATCCAAACCTTCCTTTAAGTGAGCTGAACCTGACTGACATGGAGGCAAACCTTGCAATGGTAAGGGTAGGTGTGGAACAAAATATTTTGTGCAGACATTGGTGTAAAGATTTGATTTAAACAAGAATTCGCTGTTTTGCGTTCCATTTCCTCACTCTGCAATCTTCATAACGTGTATAAATCTCTCTCAGCAATCCAGGGCTAGTAAGGAGAATAATAATTAAACATTCCTGCTTTCTTCCCCTCTGGTCAGGAATAGTGTCTGGAAACAATTTTGCCTTTCATTCATAAGTTTGTAGGCTTAAGTGCAGCTCCAGCAATTGATATCAAATTCAAGGCCAGCACTTTAATGTAGTACTATAGGAGTGCTGCACAATTGGGACAGCTGGCTCTCAGATAAGACATTAGACCATAAGATATAGGAGCAGAATTAGGCCATTCAGTCCACTGAGTCTGCTCTGCCATTCAATCATGGCTGACATGTTTCTCACCCCACTCTCCTGCCTTCTCCCTGTAACCTTGGATATTGAAGCAACTGTCTCTCGGATGGACAAAAAAGATTCAATTTCACGATATGAAAGAAGAGTTGGAGAGTTATTGCTGGTATTCTGATCAACATTTATCCTTCAATCCATACAACAAAAGTAGTTTATCTGGGAATTTACATTTTGCTACTTGTGGGAGCTTGCTGTGTACAATTTGACTGCTGTTTTCTCTGCTTTAAACCATTGAATGCAGATGAAAAGTTCTTCATTAGCTGAGAAGTGTTTTGGGATGTCCTATAGTTTTGAAAGACAAAGGTACTTTTTTAATATTGACAAGGCAACTACTTTTGATACTCATCCTGAGTTGTCCTGTGAAAGTGGCAGCCCACTAGGTGAGAGAGATCATCAAGTAGACAAGGATTGTGGACTAGAGAAATCTTTCAACCAGATGGTACTGTATATGAATGCCAGGTTTCCTTTTGTGATCAGCAGTTGGATTTTCACAACAAACAGAACCTTTAATTTTATCTGGTATATCCTATAATTACCAGGTTAATAAAATCAACCCAGTGACCTGCTATGATGGACCTTCAATATGTACTTGCTGAGGTTGGTCCCAAACCTCAGTGACCACTAGAGAATTATAGAATGTCTACAGAACTAAAGGAGGCTGTTCTCTGAGAGCAATCCATTTAATCTCTGTCAGTTTCCCTGGAGTCTTGCAATATTTTCTTCAAAAAAGTGCTGCATATCCAATTCATCCTTGAAACCCTTGTGCTTCTACCACACTCTCAGAAAATGTATTCTACATCTGAACCACTTGCTGCATAATAAAAAAAATTCCTCATGTTGCTATTAGCTCTTTTGCCATAAACCTCAAATCTATATCAACTCTTCTGCAAAAGAGAAAAAATTCTCTCTTGCTGCTCATTTCATCCTTCTCTAAGAAGAAAATCTCCTGCTTTTCCAATAACCTACCCACCATAACTGAGGTCCCTCAATTCTGGGATCATTCTGATTAAGCTTCTGTGCATTTTTTCAAAAGCAAACATATCCTTAAAGTGTTGCGCTCAGAAGTGACATGATACTGCACTTGAAATGGAAGGAGTGTTTAGTAGTTTCATCCTAACTCCCTTGCTTTATTACCCTCTTCCTCTGTTTCTAAAATCCAGGATGCTGGACAGCATACAAGATACATCATGCACCAGTGATACAACAGTGCAGTTGTATATTCAACAAATATACATGCTGACACTTGAATCCATGAATTAGCTTTTCCATCAAATCTTCTAAGGGAATCTTAGCTGGCCTAGAACTGGCTAACAATTTGATGTTTAAAGATTACCAAAATTCACTGGACTCTGGGGTGGTTCCCGAAGATTGGAAAACAGCCAATGTGACGCCACTGTTTAAAAAAGGAAGTAGACAAAAAGCAGGTAACTATAGGCCAGTTAGCTTAACTTCGGTAGTGGGGAAAATGCTTGAATCTATCATTAAGGAAGAAATAGCAAGACATCTGCATATAAATTGTCCCATTGGGAACACCCAGCATGGGTTCATGAAGAGTAGGTCATGTTTAATAATTTGGTGGAATTCTTTGAGGACATTACTTGCATGGTGGACAATGGGGAACCTGTGGATGTGGTGTATCTGGATTTCCAGAAGGCATTTGACAAGGTGCCACACCAAAGGCTGCTACATAAGATAAAGTTGCACGGTATTACAGGTAATGTATTGGCATGGATAGAGGATTGGTTGATCAGTAGAAAGCAAAGAGTAGGGGCTTTTCTAGTTGGCGGTCAGTGGCTAGTGCTGTGCCTCAGGGATCAGTGTTGGGACCGCAATTGTTTACAATTTACATCGATGATTTGGAGTTGGGGACTAAGTGTGGTATGTCAAAATTTGCAGATGACACTAAGGTGAGTGGTAGAGCAAAGTGTGCAGAAGACACTGAAAGTCTGTAGAGGGATATAGATAGTCTAAGTGAGTGGGCAAAGGTCTGGCAGATGGAGTACAATGTTGATAAGTGTGAGATCATCCATTTTGGTAGGAATAACAGCAAAATGGACTATGTTTTAAATGGTAAAAAAATTGTAGCACGCTGCTGTGCAGAGGGACTTGGGTGTCCTTGTGCATGAATCGCTAAAAGTAGGATTGCAGGTGCAGCAGGTAATTAAAAAGGCAAATGGAATTTTGTCTGCCATTGCTAGAGGGATGGAGTTTAAAAACAGGGAGGCTATGCTGCAGCTGTATAGGGTCCTGGTGAGGCCACACCTGGAGTACTGTGTGCAGTTTTGGTCTCCTTACTTGAGAAGAGATATACTAGCACTGGAGGGGGTGCAGAGGAGATTCACTCGGTTGATTCCAGAGTTGAGAGGGTTGGATTATGAGGAGAGACTGGGTAGACTGGGATTATACTCATTGGAATTCAGAAGAATGAGGGGAGATCTCATAGAAACATATAATATTATGAAGGGAATAGATAAGGTGGAGGCAGGGAGGTTGTTTCCACTAGCAGGTGAAACTAGGACTAGAGGGCATCGCCTCAAAATAAAGGGAAGCAGATGTAGGACTGAGGTCAGGAGGAACTTCTTCACCCAAAGGGTTGTGAATCTGTGGAATTTCCTGCCCAGTGAAGCGGTTGAAGCTACCTCGCTGAATGTTTTTAAGGCAAGGCTAGATAAATTTTTGAACAGTAAAGGAATTAAGGGTTATGGTGAGTGGGCGGGTAAGTGGAGCTGAGTCTCGAAAAGATCAGCCATGATCTTATTAAATGGCGGGGCAGGCTCGAGGGGCTGGATGGCCTACTCCTGCTCCTAGTTCTTATACCGAACAGGAGCACAATATTACACTCTAATATTACATTATATTGAATTATATATAGGACCTGAACAGGATTTGTTTTAATATTTTATCAGGGCATTTACAAGATAACAGACAACCCGTCCTCACTTCTTCAGAGATGGGAAAGATTACATTACTGATTAAATAGAGAAGCATTCTCCACATTTAAAACAATCTTAGAATAATATGACACAACAGAAAGCCTGTGATGACCCTTTAAAAGAGTTATCTGATTAGTTTCACTTCACTTCTCATTCTTCATTGTCCTACAAATCTTTCCTTTACAGGATTTCACCAGAATGAATGAAATTGAACATATTTGCTTGTTTAAATTAAACAAACAATACTTAGTGGAGATTACAAAATATAGACATCGGCCCCTGCTTTTAAGTTTTTTGTTAAGCATCCATTTTTCAGAGAGTTTCTCATTTTTATTGTCTGCAAATAAAGCTTCTTCTTTGATTTTCGATCTTAACATAGGCAGGACTGGGAGTGTGCTGACAGCTTCTATAATGTCCAGTGGCAGGTTTATGCATCCCTAACATTGCTGGCATGATTCGATGAATGGTATTGGCGCTGCAATTAAAGCCAGGCTACTGCCCTCTGATACAATAAATTGTTAAACCAGTTGCAAAACATGGTACTTACCTCTTGTAAGATTCAATAATCACATCATGGTTTGCCTAACAGGTACCGTGCCTCCTCCTAAGTGGGAAACCAACTTTCTTATTCTCGTCTGTGCCTTGTAATTTCCCAGATTCAGAAACTGATTGTGGATCCAGAGCAGAGGCTGACTGAACCGTCCAACAAAGCCCTGAAAACTGGAGAAAGCTCAGGTAAATCAGCAATCCTTTTAAACTGTGTGTAAAGTCTCTTCAGAAGATAAACAGATTTAAGTCTAGAATGCCTTTCTCATCACCACTAACTGACCTCAGATTTAACATGTGGCAACACATTCAAAATCTCACAATTTTAAAAGTGCAAACATCAAATGTGGTCAATGCAAGAACTTTGCAAGAGCTATAGTCCATGCAATCTGTCCTGCACTAGCATTAAAAATAAAGCACTTAAATATTTGACAACTGGGTCTTTTCCGGAATTTTGTCTGTTTTCATGTGAACAGAAAGAACGGTCCAAAAGAGCAACGTGTGAGAAAGCTAAGACTGTCCTCGGGCTTCTTTCATTCTTTTGATCTACTATCAGAGCAGTGTCATTCCCATTGTAGCTGCTGCAGTCATCCTCTTTAAAGTAATAAAGTTATTCAAAGAATATTAGGGGCTTGTAATCACAAACACACACCTGTAAGAATTGGAGAATTGAAGAGATATCTGTCTATAACTTGGAAGATCATTCAGTAGTTAAACAAGTATGTGATTAGCAGATTCAAGACTGGCTATGAAATAGATACAGGCAGAAGTTGGACCATGCACATGCGAATAAGATGGAGCTTCTTCTTCTCAACACTTCTTAGTAAAATAAATTTCTTCAAATTCTCAGTTGGATTTCCTGTTAACTATCTTATTGTTTTCACAACCAAACACATTCTCTCGACATTAACTCTATCCAAACCTTTCATAATTCCAAAGACCTCAGTTAGGTCACCCCTCAACCTTCTGACGTTGAGATAAGAGTCCCGGCCAGCACATCCTTTCCTGATACGTGTGTCTGTACATTTCTGGTATCATCCTTGGAAATATTCTCTGCCTCTACAATTGTGTTAACCTGTTCAGGGATGTAGTGACACACTTCTGAAGGAGGTGGGATTTGAACCCCTGTCTTCTGATCTACCACTGCACCACAACCTCCAATACTCCTATATCCTTGTTAAATTATGGTGAATAGATTACAAACAGTACTCTTAATCATAGTCTAAGCAATATTTAACACAATTTGATCATAATGGCACCATTTTTCAGTTTTCTCCCTCCTCAGATGAAGCCTGGTGCTTGGTTTGTTTTTTTTTTTGTTGTAAGCTTCCTAACCTGTGGTACAATGTTTAGTCATTGGTAAATTTGTCTTTATTCCTTGACCCCACCTAAGCTCTCATTTTCCAAGTAATAAGAGATGTCCCTCTTCTTCCTCCCAAAGTAGACTACGTTAATTGGTTTTGGACTTTATTTGCCTGCTCTGCAAGTGTATTATTGCAGCTTTTCTCCTCTTTAACTACAACCACCCCTACATCCTTCAAATTTGTATTAACTGCATATCCAGAAATTTTTGATTCTAAATTGTTAATGTAAATTTTGTACAGAAATAAAAACGAAGTGCTGGAGAAACTCAGCAGATCTGGCAGCATCTGTGGAGAGAGAATCAAAATTAATGTTTTGGGTCCAATAGGAGTCCTCTCCAGAACCGATGAGGTTCTGCTCCAGGGGGAGATAGGAGGAAGTGTCTGGGAAGCGGCAATCAGTATCAATTTTGCCGGACCACAACAGCATCACCCCTGTCAGCGGGTTTAATCACAAAGTCAGGATTAGGCCTGAGAGAACAGGGGATAGCAAGTTCAAAGAGGCAGACAGGTTAGGGTGGCTGAGGAGAGCAGAGAAGTAAAAGCGGCAGGTGTCACATCTTCTCAAAGAGATGGAATGTAGGTCAGACAGGTGGAGGATTCCTGATGGAAGGAGAGTTTTGGAAGGTGAGAAAGTATCCATAGAGCAGGAAGAGGATTCCTGCCTAAATAAGTGGGCCCAGAGGCAAAGGCATCGAAAAAGATTTCAATGTCTTCTGCCTGAAATTCATTGAGGTGGGGTTATGATGGAATAAAACTGAGTTCTTTGCTGAGCACTGAATCATTCCATAGAGAGGTCAAGGTCCAAGGATGTACTGAATACATTACAAGAGGTGGGATAGAATGGAGTCTGAGGGAAGGGGAGGGGAGATAGAATCCAAAGGGGCTTTGATGTCTGAGAGTTGTTGGAGCTCATGTTCCTTGACATTGAAAAGGATAATCAGCACTGATCCTTGTTGGAGCACCAGTTCTCCACCTTTTTAGGGTGGAGGCAGCTCAGCAGTGCCACCAGCTGAAGTGGCTGCTACTAGTACTGTACATTCTATGAAAACATGCCACTGGGTAGTGTCAAATAGGAGAGACCCCATTTGATATACACACCCCCCCCAAAACACGCACAGTTTCAGTCCGCAGGGAAGGCTGGCAGAGTTGACCTGGTGGTTTCCATATATAATGGAAGGCCTATCCGGTACTGATAAAGTGCCAACTATAATGGGATGAGCCCTCGGTTGCTGTCGGCATCTCAGTGGGAAGGAAATTCCCTCCCTTCTTGTGGCCATTGACATAGCAGCAGAAAGATGTTCAATCCCACATCCCTGCATCCCCTCCCCATTTTACAGAGACCCTCGCCTCCAAGCCCATCCCTAGAGGGCTAGTAAACTTCAGCCCGTTTTGCGATAGGAGCCTCCTTTTTGTACTGCACTATTCGGATGTGAAATAAAGTAATATCTCCACATATTAACCTATGTTCAAGCCTATTCCACACACTCTTCCAGTTACTAGTGGCCAGTTATATGGTTGTTCTTTAGGCTCTTGTCAAGATGGATGGTGAAACTCTGATTTCTTTGCAATTATTCCTAGGGAAGCTGCAGCTTCAGCAAGCTACACAAGATCTTCTTCCAGAGCCACATCTTCCAATAAATCACGAACTCTCCAGCCTAGACCATGAGACCGCCCTTTACGAGTTCACTGAGGATACAGGTACATATTTCCCAGATACTGAAGTGGGGCAGGACGAATTCTGAGAAAAACTGGACCCAAGCAACAAGTCATGACAAGGTAGTCATATGCCTTGGCTATAGCCTTCACAATTAAACAGATGAGCTTCAAAGTAAAGTGAACCTTCCAGAGAATCCTGAGAATTGTGGATTCCTGTTCAAATGCCGATTCCACTGACATTGCCTGAAGGAAACCATTTCTCCTCTTTGTCATTCTTTCCCCCATGTCTTTCCTCCTCAATCTTTCATATTTGAGAAGGCTGGAGGTGATGAATTCTTGCACTTCAACAGGCTGGGTAAGTCAGTACTGCCAGGAAGTGGAGTGGGAGTTCTGGTGTACTAAACATTCTCTGCAGAGAAGAAATGAGCCTGTGATGGCTTTGTGCAACAGCACAGAGATCTCGTCCATAACTATTTTTTGCCTTGCGTGTAATTTGATCTTTTAAGGTTCTGTTTCAGAATGTTTGTGTGTTATACATCTAAGGCCAAGGAACAGTAACAATTTTATATGTGTACACTACAGCACACTACACTGCAAACATGCAGTTTTCTTACCTATTCTATATATCTTGCATTGGGTTTGATAGGGTTGGGTTTGATGTATTGACACCGCACTTGAATTATTTTTGATCAAGCTATTGTGATAAATCTTTACACATTCAATAAAAATGTTGAAGCAGCTTTTTATTATGTGGAATGAAGCTCAAGTTCCACAGATGTGTAAGCAATCTCAATATGGAGTGGTGGTCAAAGCAGAAATCCTCACTGCATTTAAAAAGTACTTGGATATATGCCTGAAATGTCATAACCTACAGGATTATGAACCAAACTAGAAAGTGGGACTAGGCTGAACAATTGTGCAGACACAAGTAACCTCCTTTTAGTCCATACGTTAGCTCCGTTTCAAAAAGAAAGCAGATTTGATTCTCAGCAAAAGTTGATTCTGGTCTCTGTGAGATAAGTTAGGATACACATATGAAAATGACGTGTGCATTGACATTTATGCTGCAAAGAAGTTCAAAAACAGCTTCTTCCCTGTTACTAATTAGACTGTTGAATGGACTCTCTAAATTCAAATAATGTCGATCTTGATAATGTTGATCTTGCTTCATGCAACTCCTGTACAGTGCATCCTGCATGCCTCACTCTGAGCAGCCTATGTTCTGTCTGTCCTTGCTTACTATGATCTACCTGTACTGCTCACAAACAAAGCTTTTCACTGGCCTACATGTGACAACAATAAAATCAAATCCAAATTATTTCACATCAAGGCAGTACTTACACCATAAACACAACTGGCACTGGTGCACACTCCACAATAAAGCAAAATGGAGGAGGTAATCTCACTCCTTATCACTTCGGATGCAATAAGGCATGACACCTTATTTACATTGACAGATTAAACATCAACATGAAGCCAAACTGGCTTTGCACCGCTGTTAAGCATACAGTACGGCTGCACCATAATGTTCCACAGCAAAACAAACTGAACCGAGCGATGGTTGGCAGTTCAGGAATCCACTGAATCTGAATACGAACTACTTTTCAGAGCATTCTCAGGAGCATATCATGATGTAATTACAATATTTATAAAACCAAAGTAACAAGATAAAATAGCCTTAAGGGATCTAACATGCTGGATACCAGAAGGGTTAAAATGGGCAATAATAAAGACACATTGAATGACAGCAATGCTGTGACAAGGTTTAAAATTTGAACCCACAGCACAGATTGCTCTTGAAATTGGACAGGTTCAGGCAGTTACTATCAAATTTTTTTTTCATCCTCGGAGAGTGAGAAGAGTGGAGATAAACAATTAAGTGTTGTCTCCCTTGTGGTGCCATGGAAAGGTGCAACAAAAAGGTGAGAGGGGGTTTTGCGGCCAATTGCAGAGTGAGCAAGGTTATTACAGAGGAAACTATCCCTTTGGAATATGCAAAAAGGAAGTGAAAATGTGTGTGTTGTTGGCATCATGCTGGAAGTGGCAGAAGGCAGCTGATGACAGCAGGTTGGTTAAATATGGAGATACTGAATAGAAGAGCTGGTGTGGAAGGTTGTGTCATCAAAACTAATGTGACAGAGCTGGAGAAACTCGGGAAAATGGAATGGTGTCTCTACAGGATACTACATGAATTCCTTAGAGTTTCATGGTATCAGGGAGTCCTCTGAAGATGATTCAGTTGTTTGATGTTCCCTTGTCTTGTTAAAAATACAGTTACTGCCATCGCCTGAAAAAGTGCAAATGATGTAGTGTTTCTGCTCAAAAACTACAGAAATTAAGTTAAACTTTAAATTCAGATGTATGGATTCAAGCAGTTATAGGCAAAGGAATTCTATTAAAGGTGGAAGTGATTTTTTTTTCTGATTGGAAAAGCTAATCATAGAACCTGTACATGTGGAAACAGGCCATTCAGCCCATCAAGTCCATGCTGACCCCTCCAAAGACTAGGCCTAACCCCTACCTATCCTGATAACACTGCACTTCCCATAGCAAATCCACCTAGCCTACACATCTCTGGACATTCTGAGTAATTTAACACAGTCAATCCATCAAACCTGCACATCTTAAGACTGTGGGAGGAAACCCACGAAGACGGAAAGAAATTGTGCAAACACCACACAGACAGTCGCCAGAGGTTGGAATCGAACCCGAGTGCCTAGCATTGTGAGGCAGCAGTGCTAACTGCTGAGCCACCGTGCTGCCCAAAGCCTATGATCATCTTGCATATTGGAAGGATGGTGTAAATGAGACAAAATAGGTCAGCTAAAAGTGAAC
>NC_063346.1:50693750-50713298 GCF_021869965.1 Rhincodon typus
AGCAATGGCTATTTAACATTGTGCGAGTGTTAGCTCTGATGCCTGGGTAGAAACAGTCACCAATACCATGACGCTACCATTTCTGCTCAGACAGTTGTTATGGCTTTCAGTCTGACAGATCAGTGTGGTGAAAGGCCAGCTACAGAACTCAGATATCCACCTCATCTGGTTTCTGATACATCTTTAATGGAGAACTTCAAGTAGCTTTCCATGTCTCACTGCTGCTGCGGAATCATTTACTGGAAATAAAACTAGGATTAATTTTAACTGTTGTGCTTTGATCAGATTACATTTTATTTGCCAACCAATAAAGCGGTAAGATGGCTATGCCAGACTCAGTGTTGCAATGAGAAAGGTACTCTCTAGAGTATACTATTACAAATAGGAAATCTGTAAAGCCAGAGATTTTGGTTCATAGGAGATGCAGACAGCTTATGAATCTGACTGAATGGCAGCAGATGCACTGTACGTTTAACTTTTAATCTCAGATACACGCGAGGAGAGGTCAAAAACCGAGCAATAAATAAGTAAATTAATTCCGCTACTTGTACTCCCATTGTAGGCTCAAAACAGCATTCATAACCACCATGAAAGTGGCTCGTATCCCATGCCTGTTGCCTTCATCATGCTACAAGGCACGAGACAGACTGACTTGAAAGAAGAAAAATAACTTGTGTTGATTTGTTCATTTGTTTTCCTCTTTATTCCGTTCACAGAATGAGGGTGTTGCTTGCAAGGCTAATATTTATTGCCCAATTCTTAATATTCTCATGGGGGTGATAGGGAGCTGCTTTCTTGAAGCCTGTGGAGTGAAGGCACATCCAGAGTGCAGTTAGGCTTTTGAATGTGATGAAGGAACAGCAACGGATGGTCATCGACTTGAAGGAGGAGCTTGGAGATGGTGCTTTGTCCATGCACCTGCTACCCTTACTGTGAGAGACCGTAGGAGGTGACAGGTTTGAAAGATTTGACAAAGAACTCTTGTTGAATTACTGCAGTGCATCTAGTAGATGGTACGCACTGTAGCCACGATGTGCCAGCATTGAAAGGAGCAAATATTTAAAATGATGCATGGAGTGCTAATGAATATTTACTACATTCTGGATGTTTGCTGAAAATTTGATAACATCCACTAAAGAATAGCTAACTTTGTTAGTTTAATGAATTTAGCAGCTATGAAAGAAAATACTTCCGAGCATGGTTACAAAAGTGCCTCCAAAAATCAAAGCATATTTAATATATACAGCCTGAGCAGCAGCTCTTTCTCTCATTCACAACACTACACATGAAAGTGCTCGTGTCAGATGTGGGTCAGGATTTCAAGCACCAAGGATGCTCTCCAGAGCTCATACATCAAGGGTAGCTAACTTGGACTAACATGCATACCTGGAACTATAACCAAGACTGAAGGAGAGGGCACCAGAAAGAAAATAGCACGAAAACAATCCCATGCATCATTGTCGTGTGCCAAACCAACCAATCATAAATCATAGCCACGGCTGTTCATTATCTTGTAGGTAGTTTCCAGTAACTGCAGAGCTGGAGCTCAACACTCACCAAATAAAACACCTTGAAATTCAAAACGATCAGTTGAGCACAAAAGGCTTCCATTTGCTTCGATTGAAGATGGCGAGGATAAAAGTGGTGAGATTGGTGAAAGGGTTGAGACCACTGTTGGGGTTTTTGAATTAACACTGCACTGTGTCTCAGTGCTCTGGCAGTTTGAACTGTATTCAAGGACCATTCGCCTGATGTCTTCTTCCAGTCTGGAAACTTCATCATCGCGGAGGTGATTGGGCTGAAATATAAATTTTTTAGCAATTAGAATTAACATTTCCCTTGCAGCTGTCCAAGATACACAATACTGGCGTGACTGTGCGCTCGAGGGACAGAATTAAAATTTAAAAGGTTCAAATTTATTAAGCAATGAGAATAGTCACTGACTGTCACATTTGAAATGTTTCAATAATCTGCATTTAACAAGGTGTCACATATAGCAAGGGGATAAAGATATCCCGTATTATTATTGTTGATTGAAAAATAAATAGTGAAGAGAGATACCTTGCAATTTTCAAAAGAGTACCAATGGGTCAGTTACATCCTGCTGAAAGGCTCCTCTGGGAGACGGCATCTCTGAAAATGTAGAATTCATTTCACTGGAGTGTCAGCCCAGGTTTTGCGCATGTAGCTCCAGTATGGGATTTTCTGACTTTGAGGAAAGACTGTCAACACCCCCAGCTCCAACTGACAGATGCATCATCCTTTCCATCCAGATAACATTTATGGCAAGTAGGTAAATTGAACGCAAAAACAAGGTAATCAGGGTAAACCTTTATAAATTTAGGGCTATGCCTCAGCTCAAGTATTCTATAGAATTCTGAGCATCACAACTTAGGGAGCATGACAAGGCCTTGGTGGAGCATAAAGATGACTGGTCAGGTCCTTATCAGAGATGCTGGGCTTCAATCACGTAAAACAAAAATTCCAGGTAATTGGCATCGCTCTCCTTAGACTAGAGCAGGTTTAAGAGAAGGTAGAATAAAAATATTGAAAATTATGACTGGTTTTGATGGATCAAAGAGGTGAGACTGCTTCCTCCGGTAGCCTCTGATCACCGGAGATCACAGATTTAAAATAATTGGAAAGTAAACCAGAGGGAAATCAGAATAAAAACGGTCTCACATAGTGGGTTTTTCAGAGATGGACGCGAGTGGTAGAAAGGAATGTTCAAAAGGCAACTAGAAATGTCCTCCAACAGAACTCATTTGCAGAGTCACCAGGAGAAAGCTGGAATGTGGGCCAAAATGGGACAGCTCATTAAAAAGGAGTGGTCTCTTTGTGGTGGTGCACTGGGCAGATTCTCTGCCTCGGACCGAGAAAGTCCAAGTTCAAATTCCCCTCCAGAAATTGACGGCCAAGGAAACCGCAGAGTGAGCATTAACATGTAAATCATTCCAATAAATGCCAATGACAGGCAGCAAGAGATTCCTGATCAGCCATGTGATGGGGAGAAAATTGGGATCTCTCCAATTACTATCCACCGTTCAGGCTACATCCTGCATGTAAAAGAACATATTAAGCCAAGGTAATGGTTGTCTTGTTTGTTGGGAAGGCCGGTGTGGATTAGACCAGTGCCAACAGCATGGGGTTTCATTTCTGTTCCAGTTGGAGTGGATTCAGGCCGTGACCCTGATGGAGGACGTAACAGTGTGGATTGCACCTGCCTTCAGGCAGAAAACACAAAATAATGATTATTCAAGATGTGGAGGTGCTGGTGTTGGGCCAGCGTGGACAAAATCAGAAGTCGCACGACACTGGGTTATAGTCCAATAGGTTTATTTGGAATCACACAAGCTTTCAGAGTGTTGCCTCTTCATCAGGTGCAGTGGGGACTGCACTCCAAAAGCTTGTGAGATTCCAAATAAACCTGTTGGACTATAACCTGGTGTCATGTGACTTCCGATGATGATTTAAAAGAGCTAATCCAAGACTGAGACGCTAAAGGGTTCCTTTCTGTGATGTAGGATTCTATACCCACCTCATTCTCTTTGATATGCCTTAGACAGCCTTCTGGGTTATCCAGGATGTCATCCAATGTCACTGTGCCAGCCTTAAGCACTGTCCTACAGGTGATGCTGGGTATGCATTGGTTTCCAAAATGATAGGCTAAAGCCTGCTGGAGTTTGTCATTTCTGTAATTGTGAAGAAAATTCCTGCATTTCTTTTCTTCTGTAAATTTCAGCTCAAGTCCAAAGCCACTTCCATAAATTTTCAGGATTTCAAAACCTGCGGAACTGCCGGCGGCATCTGCAAAAGAATTAGCTGACATTATTAATCACGCAGATGCTGAATGCAGATATGATTTGCAAATAAAGGAGTTTTTAATTCATTGAGCTAATAGTAACGTATAAAAGTTACAAAATGGAAACAGTGTTTGGCCCAACCAGTTCATTCTTCAAAGACTAAGTGACTTCAATCTCATTTATTCACATTGGGCCCACATTCCTGCAATTACTTTTCTAGCCTAAACTTGAATATTTACACTTCTACCTCAAAACAGTAAAACTGCAAGTCTCATAAGCCTGTGATTTCTTGTTTTCTGTTCTAAACCTCATATTTAACAACATGTTGTACTGAAAGAGCACCTTTATTCTAGTAAAAGTCCTAAGTGATTTCATCAGCACATTGTCTAACAAGTATAGCTGCAAGACACAAACAGATATTGGAACAGATGAGGTGCTCATAGAATCTTGAATCCCTACAATGTGGAAGCAAGCCATTCAACCCATCTGGTCCACACTGACCCTCCGAAGAGCGTCATACCCAGACCACCTCCCTACCCTATCCCTATAACCCTGCATTTCTCATAGCTAATCCACCTAGCCTACACATCTTTGAATTGTGGAAGGAAATCGGAGCACCAGGAGGAAACTCACACAGACAGTCGCCCGAGGGTGGATTTAAAACTGGGTCCCTGACGCTGTGAGGCAGCAGTACTAACCATTGAGTCATTGTGCTGCCCTTCATACAGGTAGTTTTAATTCTTAAAGGAACAAAGAAAGGTAGAGAGATGGAAAAGCCAAAGGAGGGAATTCCAAAGTTCAGGGCTTTGGAATCTGAAGGTGCGGCCACTATGAAAGGGAGTTACTAATTTTGGGGATGCTCAAAAGGCCACAATTTGATGAGTGCAGATTTTGTGGAGGGTTGTGGAGCTGGAAGACAAGGCATAGAGAGGAAAGGCCACGAGAGGTTTGAAAACAAGGATGAGATTGAACAGCCAGAAAAAAATGGATCATTGTTAACCAGGATGTAGGTCAATGAGTCGAGAGATCGTTGGTGAACAGGTCTTGGATGCAAGTTCAGATATGGGCAGAAGAATAGAAATGAGACACTGCTCAAAACATCTTGGCATAGTCAAATCTAAAGGTCACAAAAGGTTTATGCAAGTCCCTCTCCAATTATTAACATCTATCCAGTCACACTCTTCACAGCTTAACACGTCAATTAAGGTGCCCAGAAACTTATGGATCACTGATGAAAGAAATTGCAATTTATCAAGTCTTTCTTCACATCTGAAGAGTAAAGATCTTTCCTTCAGTGTGGGGAGCCAAAATACCTGCTTCTTCTCGGATTTTTTTCCACAAGTTCATCATTACCTTTTGGTTTTTATATCTAACACTTCATGATTAAATGTAGAGTTTGACAGGATTATTTCTCTTCCAGTAACAATGCAAGGTGCTGTCTCTAACATCCCATTATTTCCTTTCAGAGTTTAAAAAAAATTACCATCACAAAGTAATTATTGCCTCATACTTACAGATATTAAATTCCATCTGCCATTTTTTAAGACCATTCTTCTATCTCGCATCCCTTTGTTTCTTCCTTTGATCATCTAAAGAATTAATTATAACTCCCATTTTTGTATCAAGTGAAAATTATGACAGCACTTCTTCCCTCAGGGCCAAGGTTATTAATATGCAGAGTGTACACAGGAGACCAAGCTGTGTGACAATCTGAAAGAAAAATGCTCTTAACTCTTAATTTGTTGCCTTCCTTCCACCTATTTCTTTTTCAAAATTTGGCTTGCTCACAAAGCGACGATCTTGAAGCTTGGAATAAGGGTGGATGGAGAGTTGCAAGGTTAAATCTTAGTTTAAGGAATCTTACTCACCCAGAAGGGCTCAGAACCAGGTCTCTATACAGAGGTGATCTGATTGAGGTTACAAGATGATAGTGTTTGGGTTCAAAGGTTAGGAGGGCGTGTGGATGTTGGGGGGCTAGTTTGGTGAGGGGAATGGGGATGGTGTCACAATCTCAATTGACAAAAAGACACATTGGGTTACACTTCAGGGCTTCATTATTTTCGCAGTGAATAACAAACATTGGAATGGGCTGCCCACTTGTATATCAAGTGCCATTTCATCCAATTCCTTCAAATGACAGCTGGGCCCATTCTTCCTGAGTCATAGATCACCTTTTACAAGAGGAAGGTAATGAATGATATTAATCAGGGTCAGGTTCATTTCCTCGATAAGCTCCGAATGTCTACAGATATTGGGGAGAAAATTCCCCAGAGATAATTTACTTGCCTTTCCACTTCTCCCAGGAAATTCCACGTCTTTCGAGTAAAAAGGGAGATGCCAACAGGGATGCGCAAACCACAAACGTTACATTTCCTGATCTCCCTCCTGGATATTTTTCCTGCAGCTCATATTTGGCAATGTGCTACTCATATATTCAGGTAAATTAGTGCTCCCTTGAATGTTTTTCTTATGTTTCTCAAATGGGTAAAAATGTTTTAGATCATGGAATGAAAGTCTGTGGACACAGCCCATCAATGGATGGCACTTACTAGCTTCAGAAAATTTCAGAAATATGGAAATCGTGGACATGAAGACAGTTTCATAGAATAGAATCCCTACAGCATGGAAACAGACCATTTGGCCCAACAAGTCCAAACCAACGCCCTGAAGAGCATCCCACCCAGACTCTCACCACTACCTTATACCTATATTTACCATGGCTAATCCATCTAAGCCTGCACATCCCTGGATGCTATGGGCAATCTAGCATGGTCAATCCACCTAAACTGCACATCTTTGCACTGTGGGAGGAAGTCGGAGCACCCAGAGGAAACCCACACAGACACAGGGGGAATGTGCAAACCCCACACAGACAGTCGCCCGAGGCTGGAATTGAACCTGGGTCCCTGGTGCTATGAGGCAGCAGTGCTAAGCACCAAGTCATCATGCTGCCCCATGCAGATAAAAGCCAACCCAATCAGAACCTCCCCTTCCTCTCAAGCAATACTGTTTGTTGTATACATCACACATGGGCATGGCTGGAATGCTGTATTGGAATGGGATAGATAGTTTGTGGAGGTTGACACTATCTGCAAACAACATAGCTTTAACAAATCTCAATTTCAAATGTGAAAAAGATTTTTGAGATGTTGAAAATCAAGCATATGATATATTTTGATGTTTAATACGCCCAATAAAGCTTCTCAGAAAGAGGAGTTATATCTGGACTGACTGATAGTTTATTTTTATATCATTGAATGAATCTCATAGTGCTTTTCTCAGAGACATTTACCATACACGGTACCCACCAGTGAAAGCCTCTCTGTGGAGAATAAGAAAAGCACCTTGCAGTTCAGCTTATTTTCAATAACTGGCACAGGAATGGAGGTCAGCAACATAAGGGACAACCTGCAGATTGAAACTTACCTGCAAGCGTCAGTTTCAGGGCTTTATAAATCTTCAGGCGTAGCTGGGGTTCCTGGTACATGGCTGATAAATCCGTTTCATCGGAGTGAATGAAGAGGAACACACTGCCCACCCAGGCTGGAGTCACAGTGTCCATCCTCAGCCACTGCAAAACAGATGAAACAGAGAGATCACTCAAACCAGCGACACTTCCTCTTACATGCATGCACGCACTGACCACTGGGGAAATCCAGCATGGGTCAAAACATATGCATAGATCACTCAAAGCACTTCACAAACAGAGAAAAATGGGTCCTTCTCCAACTTAGCTCCAAGCATTGACAAAAAAAAATGCCTAAGATTGGACAACTGATCTGAGCTTAAGTCAAAAGATATAAATGAAATAGAGGTGTTGGCATATTGATTAAACTCCGTCACAAACATACATGGCCATATGCTCACTTTGCTTGAATATATAGCTTATAGATTGAATATAGTTGATACATAGAGAATATGTTCCTCCCAATTCACCATTTCTTCAGTTTTACATTTTAAATATACTGATGCTCAGGAATAGAATATCAGAAATGAACCAACTTCGGTCCACTTTGACATCTTGAAAAAGAGGACTCTTGTAGATTGGACTCGGCAATTTCCTTTTCTTATACAGTCGTGTATCTACTACTTTAAAGTCAGAGTTTGGTCAAACCCAATCGCTTATTTGTATGTCAGAATGATTCAGCCAAGCACACTACCAAACAGACAAATGTTTGTAGAAAGACCCTGGTGAAACTGAACCTGATAATTATCGAAGGGAATGCCACCTCAGGAATGTGAGATAATTGCACCAATTTGGTCAGATCTGAAACGGGAAAATGAAACAAAATATGCACTGTAGCACTGCGTACAAACACTAGTTGTTAAGAGAAATAAAGCAAAAAAGTTTAATTAAGCCAAGAGAACACCTAACCTCAAGCTGCAACATTATGAGGTGAACAGCAAAGGTCTTTCCTTAGGGCAGGGGAATTCAGAACAAGGGGACACAGGTTTAAGGTGAGGGGGGAAAGATTTAAAAGAGGGTTGAGGGTCAACTTTTTCACACAGAAGGTAGTGTGTGCATGGAATGAACTACCAGAGAAATTAGTAAATGCAGGTACAGTTACAACATTTAAGAGACATTTGGACAGGTACATGAAAAGGAAAGGTTTAGAGAGATATGGGCCAAACGCAGGCAAGTGGGACAAGTTTAGTTTGGGAAACCTGGTTGGCATAGACAAGTTGGACCAAAGGGTCGGTTTCTATGCTGTATGACTCTATGACTCACCTTCAATTGCCAAGAGCAACTTTCCTGTATCACCGTGTTCTGAGGAAGGGTCACTGGACCCGAAACATTAACTCTGATTCTTCCTTCACAGATGCTGCCAGACCTGCTGAGCTTTTCCAGCAACTTCGTTTCTGTTTCCTGTATCACTGACTGATTATGCCATGGCCCACCCAAGTGAGATTTAGTGCCAACATATGCCGTACGATTTTTTTCCTTGAGCCATCCCTGAGAGCAATCAGCTCTCTCCATTCAAATGGGAGGCCACAAGGGCCAAAAGAGAGGAAGAACTTCCAGCTGACCAGATTGAATTCAAATCAGGTGCCGTGGAACAAAAGGTCATTGACTCACCATTGCCAATCAGCCTCCACCTCTCTTACGTGTAGGTAATCAAGGGTTATGGGAAAACTCAGGAATGTCGGATTAGCCATGTTACTTTAGAATGATGGAGTAGGTTCAAGGGGCTGAACAGTCTCCTCCTGTTCATACGCCATATGGTCTGATGGTAAACAGCAATAAGGAACATTAATGAAGACAGCCAGTCAAAATGTACCCATGGCCTTCACTAAACCCACTGTCTAAACATAATGTGCTGCAAGAATCCATGAAAAACCTTTCAAGTTCAGATCCCAGCACAACACATTGGAGCTTGGAGTTTCAGTTTCCAGCCTCATTCAACATCTGATATTTCCACAGGCCTTTCCTGCTCTGGGTACATCCGGTACTTAATGGATCTGGCTTCCTGCTAGAGCCTTAGGCAGCCAACTGTTCCTCCACTTTTTATAACAAGTGCTTTTGGTTGAACAAACATACTAATTACAATTCCCACTCCCTCTTCTGAATGCTGGGGCATGTTCTTTACACCTTTAATCGAGCCTGACTTATTGCAGGCATTTCTGTTTTAGAAAGCAGTTCTGTTAATTATCCTCGGCCTCCCACACTCGGTGCCTGCTTTTGACAGTCCAGCTGAGACTGCCACACTGCCGGTTCCCAATCCACAGATACAAGTTTGTGTGTCACATCACAAGGTAGCACAGCAACTCACCACCCCTAATCAGGAAAATAGTCCAGTCGGCCAACACTCGAACTACTCAATGTACTGTCCACAGCGTCAGGAGGTGACTGGTCCTTTGCACTGTTGGGGGTGGAGGGAATGGGGGCAGTATCAAATCCCAGGTTGTACTGCACAGTATGTTAGCGCCCTCAGCTGTACATGTCAGAAGCTCCCTTCTGGCACACTGCCAGGTGAGAAGGCCACTTTCTCTCAGCTCCATTCGTTATTACATCTGAGAGAATCATTACCTCCTAGATAGACAGTCCTACGTATCACACACTTATCATCAGTATCTCCCTTTATGGAGGAGTAGAAGCATCAAGACACCCAACAAACTATTGAAAACACTGAAACATCCACAAAGATTACACATCGCACTGAGGAATAGCAGAACTTCCTGTCTTTTTTGAATTCAAAACTTGTATCCTTCTTCCAATTCCAGTCGCTCGTGTGTTTCTCATTTCCTTCATTATAACTTTAGCTATCAAAGCACTCAAAACCGGAATTCCTTTTCTGAATCTCAGGCTCACTTGCCTCCTTAAAGACACTCTTTGAAACCTCAGACCAAGTTAAGCTTAGAAATTGCCTGCCCTAATATTGCCTTACGTGGCTTGGGGTCAAATTTTGTTGGTTCATGGTTGTGGGAAATGCATTGCGAAGTTTTGCTAAATTCAAGACATTATATAACTACAAGCTGTCAACCAGTTTGGCCAGTGCTGAAACCAGTCTTTATTTTCTCCTAGACAACAGCTTTGCCCCCCCTCCCTCCAGGTGATATTGCTGGCATAATCCTCGCTTCCCAGTTGAAGAAAAGGTAAAATTTAGAGTGTTGAGGAAAAACTCTGGTCTTGTTTCTGCAACAGCCGCTGCAGAAAGCAAGGTAGGAGCTACTTCACAGGTTTCAAAACAAAACAACCTAATGCTGGCTAGATTCTCTGGCCATCGTACAGTCACAGCACCACCTACTAGCAGGAAGGCAGTATCACATTGATCTGTGATCTCAGCCAACAGAACCACTTAATAGAATGGGAATGGAATGTGGGGGAAAATTCAGCTTTTATTGCTCTTCCTCACCAACAACATACTTGCAAGAATTGTGCCACTCCTCAACGTGATCTCCTCTTTATAGCCCACACACCCAGTTATAACCTCTTCCAACCTCTTCAGTCAGTCAGTAAAATACAAAAGCTTAAACACATGTACCAACAAGTTCAAGAACAGCTTCTTCCCCACTGTTATTAGATTTCTCAATGGACCTCTCAAATTTCAAAGCTGTCATTGAGCTTGCTTTTCTGTACACCTTTGCATCCATAACTTTGTCTTCCTCACATTTTGCGATCACCGTATGATCTTTGTGTCTTTGCATTTTATAATCTGCTGTACTGCAAAACAAAACTTTTCACTGTACTTAGGTACATGACAATAATAAATCAAATCAAAAAAGAAAGCCTTAAATCTGTCAAAATAATTGCAGAATTTGCATTCCATGTCATCTGCCATTCCACTCGGCAAACCTGCCGAAACATCCAAATTTTTTTTTTTTTTTTTTTTTTTTTTTTTTAAAAAAGCTGCAGCCCAAATTTCATTGTCAGAATACCAAATATCTGATTGGCTAAATGCAAAAGAATCAACTGTTTTCCTTAAATGTAAAAAACAGAAAAATCAAACAAATATTTCAGTTTCCTATGCAAGAGCATCTGAAGGTTATTTTTATTGCTACAGTACACACACAGATAGCCCAGGGCTTTACCATTGATTCAAAACGACTCTGGCCCTGGGTTGGCATTACCCAGCTCTCTCCTGCTGAAAATAGTACCAACAGACAAGCCACAGAATCTTTGGACTTCATTCACTCCCCCACCGGAACAATTTGAGCCCCTGGATTTCAGTCCGAGACTCATTCCAGATATCTACGACTCAAAGTATTGCTACGTTCCCTCTAAATTGGTTTCCTTCTGCTCAGACCTCCAAGGTCCATGTGCGACAGTGACATCCAAAACCAGAAATCATTGCTGGGAAAGGTGCCGGCGCACAAATTGGAGGTTCGGACCCTTGGAATGGATGCACAGCCACTCAGCTTAGCCGGAATGTTACTGTATTGTTGCATTCTATTCCAAGCCCATGACACAAGAAGCAGTCTGAAGGAACATGCAACTCCAACAACACTATCTAGGACAAAGCTGCCTGCTTGATTGGCATCCTATCTGCAAACTCAAGTATCCATTCCCTACATGAGTATGGACTATATACAAACTGCACTGCAGCAACTCAGCAAGCTGTCTTCAACAGAATCTCCCACCTGGAGGCCAAAAGTACTGTACGCAATGGGAACACTTGCATTTGCAAGATCCCCCATCAAATCACACACTTGTGGATAAGGCTGAAGATAACTGGAATTGATAAGCGGTTTTACAATGGGCTGTTATGGGAGTAGAATTACACAGTCATTCAGGCATGCTATGGGTCAAGATTGGACAAAACGTTCAAGATTGGTCACATGCATGGATAAATCCAAATAACGCATACGCTTGAAACAGAGACCTGTGTCTAAAGAGCTTGAGAAGAATACTTTATTTAGCAGAACTTCAAAGAATAACGCTGCAAGAGGCACCTTATGTCAGGAGGTGCCAAGCAGAGTTTCAGCCTGGCCAGCTGCCAATTCACCCGGGTAATAACGTTCAGGGTTAGTTACAGAGACCAGGGTAGTCGAAGACTGTGGTTGAAATCTCTCTAGTCATTAAAAGTGGGTGCTATTCATTTAAATACTTAATAAATTAATTGTGCTTTGTAGACCTTCTAGTGTTCCCACTGGACCTTCGGCTATGGATGTACTGTTGTGTCTCAGAGAAGGGAAAAAGAATTTGGTATCTCTGGGTGAGCAACAATAAGAAGTAACTTTAAGTTACTCCAACGTGGGTTCAAGTAAGCTCTGATTTCCAACACCCTGCTGGTGCAGGAAAGTGATGGTAGAAATTTGGTAATGAGAAAGACACAAAAAGAACAGTGGACAAACTAAAGAAGTTGGCACTAACAGAGAATGGGTCCAGGGGCCTCTGACTGGAAAGGATTTCTCCAACAGCACGTAGCTGGGAAATGGCTGAAGTATCGAGTACACTGGTAGGACTGGTATGGGTACAAGAACTCATGGGGATACTCTCTGGAGTATGGTAAAAACGATACAGGAGACTATGTTGGTAGAGTGGACAGAAAGCCAGCAGGGTGAGCTGAAGCTCCAAGCAGAGGTAGTTGAGCTCAAAGAGATAAAGAGACTGACTGAAAAGGTCAGGACTTTACAAGCCAGAGAAATGCAAACCTCATGCATATGAACTGGTATCAAATGCAGTGAGAGAGGCTGTGAAAAGTGAAGAGGAAACTAAAAAGGCTCACGCATAGGCAGCAGAGTTAAAGAAACAGTGAAGCAATTTGAAAACAGCTATGAATGTAGTGCATGTCAGCGCAAGAACCTCAGGCAATCCATACAAAGTGCATGAAGCAGGTATAGAAGTTACAGAGTCAGATATCTGCACAAAGAGGGATAACATGTGCATTTGTGACCCCACCCTTTGAGAACGGATGGAAGGAAGACGGTGACGGTGACGTTGACGAGGGAGGGCTAGTAGATCAACGGCCAGATATGGAGAGCAGGACTCGTGGAATGGGGTCCCCTTCTGGAGGGAGTGGTAGGAGAAAGTCCCATTGCCCCTATGGCCCCCCCCGAATAGTGCTAGGGAGGCAACAGCCACAACATCACATATACCAGCCCTTATCACGTTCAACAGCTAAGAGATATAGCCAAGTGTGTATGGGATCGTCAGCCTGGGGATGACCCCCGGGAGCTGTTCTAAGCTACCCACAAGTAGCGAACCATGCACTAGTTAGACAATGAGGAGAAAAAACTAATACTGATGTGTCTCCATCCTGCCATACATTCAGCTTTGCCTGAGCCACAAAATGCAGGAGAGGGAACATCAGAGAAGTTAAAAGAGGCTGTACTGATGGCCATGGGAACTAATAGAGGGGACCCAGTGGAAGCCCCGGATAAATGTAAACAGAGGAAAGGGGAGCACCCAACTGGATTTGCCACAAGGCTGTGGCTAGTGTTCCAGACTGTATACAGCCCAGGGATAGACCAGAAAAATGTAGCTGCACCTTTTGACAACTGTTGGGTCTCTACGCTGGTGTCCCATGGGACAGAGGAGTCGCGAAAGGCGTGTGACATGTTTGACCCCTCCAACAACACACACACGGAGGCATATGGTCAGAGCTTTGGACAAGGAGATGCGAGGACCTGAGGCTCAGGGAGGGTGAATGGTGCCCAGTAGAGATCAAAGGGCAGCATGGACAAATGAAGAGACCAGTCCCAAGGGGGCCATTGCCACCCTATCAAATGGTAGGAAAAGGACATGGGCAAGGACGAACAGCCCTGCCTATGGCAGCAGGGAGTGGTAGGACTCCTGGGCATTCACGGAAACTTTTTAAATGTGGCGAAGGGCACTATGCCAGAGATTGTCCAAACCCCCAGAAAGTGGAGTAAATCAGATGCAGGTCCAACCCTTGCCACAGAACAATGTGCAACCAACTGAAGCAACAAGTGGGTTGTACCCCAATACACAATGACAGTCTCAGGCCTCTCCAATATGAATGTGTGATACAAAACAGGATGGGACAGGGAGACCCTTAGTGGACGGTAAGGTTGGAAGCGGCCCTATCACTGAGGGGGATCCCACCTCACCCAGAACACATCTATTGTAAACAGTGATGATTGGAAGATAGAAAGAGAAATAATCTGGAGTGGTTTTACGGGATATTCTCAAGTAGGGCAAGTGACTTTCCCTTTAAATATACAAATAGAAGAGGTACAGATAATACATTTGAAAGTATTAATAAAACTCCCAACAGCATTTCCTGGGAAGTGATTACATGGCCAGAGCATGACTTTGATCCAGCGATAATATGGTGAATGAGGAGCTGTTTTTTGCTTAAATCCCTGTAGGACAGTGTAAGGAAAGAGTGTGTACGGTGGGAGAAATGTGGATCAGTCTTACTGATGTGAATGAGGAGCTGATAGTACGAGGAATTATTGGACAAAACTTGGAAGTGTTTGTCAAACATAAGCTTGACTGTGGACTGATGCAAGGGGAGGTGTGTATACAGGGCCCAGATCCAAAGCGCCAAAAACAGTATGGATTCCCTAAGCAGGCTGAAGGTGATATAGAAAAGATAGTTCAAAGTATGGCAGCACAAGGGGTGTTAAGGTGAGTTGCTTCTACAAACAATTCACCTAGTTGGCCAGTAAAGAAGCCAGACGGGAGTTGGCGACTATTGATTATCAAGAACTAAATATGGTAACACCTTTAATGGCATCCAGAGTGGCTACTAGCTTTGAAACCATGATTAAACACAGTGAATCTATACAGTAGTTTACAGGGCTGGCTAAAAGTAATGGATTTTGGTCAATCCCCTTGACAAAGCAGTGCAGTATAAATTTGCATTTAGCTTCAACGGACAGCAATATATGTGGACAGCTTTGCCACAGGGATTTCACAACTCCCCATCAATATTTCACCAACAGTTAAGCAATGGGTTGGGGGACTTTTCTAGGCCAGAGTGCCTGATACAATACGTTGATGATTTGCTTTTGCAAACAGGAACCAAACAGGAGCATTACCAGCTCTTGAATGAGTTTATGCAATTTCTTAAGGAGCCTGGGTTAAAAGTGAATATGAAAAAGGCTCAGATAATGAGGCAGGAAGTGAGTTACTTAGGATGGTGTTAACACCAGGAAAAAGACAGATAGACAAAAAACAAATTTAAACAGCAGCCAGACTTCTTATCCTCACAGATGTGAAAGGATTAACATCATTTTTTGGTTTGATTGTGTACTGTAGAGACCATATTGATGGTTTTGCCACAAAGGCAGCACCACAAATGATGTTACCTAGAAAAATACCCCATGGGAATGGAAGCCAGAACGCACACAAGCAATAATAGCTTTGAAACAGAGTTTGGCAAGTGCTCCTGCCTTAAAAACCCCAAATATAGCTGGACCTTTCTCTGTGGGGGTGGCTGCAACAGACTCCACAATATCAGCGGTCTTATTGCAACAGGTACACAGACAATCAAGACCAGTAGTTATGCCTGGCGCATGCTCACACCAGTAGAGAAGGGGTACACGGCATATGAAAAGTATTTACTTGCAGTGTTCTGGGCGGTACAACATTTTACCTACATTGTAAAGTTGACAATTTTGATGAAACGTCCATCCAGCAGCATCTGAATGGGTGTATGTATTAACGAGGGCGCAGTGAGCCAAAACAGAACTGGTAGATTGACCCTGTTATTACAAGGGAGAAACATTGAGGTAAAAAGGGTTAAAACTACTACCATGTAGCAGGTAACTTAATTTACCAGGCGACACCACGAGTGCCAGGTGGTAATAGCATATGTATCAAAACAAAAAGGAAGGAATACTGGTAAGGAGAACACAGGGAATACCCAAGACAAGTGGCAGACGGAGACAGAAATAAGAAAACAGCAACGGAATGACAAATAACCCATAATTTTTATTGATGGCTCTTTATCTGTAGAGAATGGAGAACAGGGAACTAGTTCTGGGTTGAAATGGAAATTGAGCAAAGAAGAGAATTGGATAGTATAGCCCTCAAACCAAAAACTATGAGGGTGCAAGCAGCTGAGTTAGCAACAGTGGCATTTATAGTCAGCCACCCAGACCTACTAAATATTCAGACAGTATGTACATGTGCCACAGTCTGATGGAATACCTACCCTTATGGGAGGCTAGAGGCTTTGTGTCAGCAGATGGGAAGGCCCATTGCTGTGGTACATCTTTGAAAGGGCGAAAGGGAAAGAATATGGAGTGGTGAAAGTGAAAGCTCATTCTAAGTTATCACCAGTGGGAAATAGAAAGGCAGATGAATTGGCCAGGTGAGGGGCAATGGAAGGAGAAGAATGGCAGCTGCAGATCAAGGGAATAGAGAAAGAATTGGCCTCAAAGGATTTAGCAGGAGAATAAAGAAATGATTAAAAAGTTACATAAAATATTAGAAGGGAAGGAGTCAGAGGAATATAAGGAACAAAAAGGCTTACACATAAAAAAATGTAGCACTGTGTGAAGGGAAATTTGTAGTACCAGAGAGAGAAAGGAATCAGATGATTTATTGGTATCATGATATATATCGACACCAAGAGTTGAAAAACACCTTGAAAGAGGTACGTTGCTGGCCACGAACGAAAGGGGATGTGGAACATTATGAGAAAAAGTTGTTTGCTATGGGACCAAAATAACCTTGATAAAAATGTGAAGGGAGCCCTTAGACCCACAAGGCCAGTAGAGGGGCCCTGGACAAAATTACAGATTGGCTTTGTAGGTCCCCTACTCCCAACTACCAGATGATATAAGTACATCCTGGTGATAGTAGATATCTTCACCAAATGGGTAAAGGCGTTTCCCACTTGAACCACAATCACTGAAATCATGATGCAGGTCCTGTTAGAAAAGGTTTTTACACTTTGGGGTTTGCCAAGGAGTATTGAATCAGATCAAGGGACACATTTTACAGCCCAGGTGACGCAGAATGTCATGACACTGCTAGGAATAAAACAAAGGTTCCACATATCCTGTAGGCCCCAATCCAGTGGGATAGTTGAAAGGATGAATCGAACTTTGAAGAATATGTTGGTCAAAATGGTGTAGCCGCACCAGACCACTTGGATGACGATGCTTCCTTATGTCCTGATTATAATAAGAAGCACTGTAGCATCCTCTACAGGATTTAGCCCTTATAAGGTTGATGACAGATCGAGAGATGCATGGCCTGGAGCCACTGCTAGGATTAGATCTATCTGAGCCAGAAGTAGATGGAATAACAAAAGATAGGTGGGTACAACAGCTGGTTGAGAATGCAAAAGTGAATTATATGGCTGCAAATAATAATGGATAGGGAGAAACAACAAAGTAAGGCCCATTTTGATTCCAAGGAAAAGCCAATGGAGCTGCAGTGGGGCAAGAGGTAATGATACCTGTACATCAAAAAACATCCTTCCTGGCCCCTAGGTTTGCATGACCATATGAATTGATAGACAAACAAGCCCATCAGTATACACAAGGTGTTAACAGCCCCTAACAAGAGTGGCTGGTATCATATTAACCAGTTAAAACTATTTGGAGGGGGGTGCAGAATAATTAGCATCATTTACACATAACGTTGGAAGAATGTGATGTCCCAGAGTTAGGAAACTTTTTATAGAATCCCTAAAGTGTGGAAGCAGGCCATTTGGCTCATCGAGTCCACACCAGTCCTCTGAACAACATCACACCCAGAGCCATCCCCCTACCTTATCCCCTGTAACCCTGCATTTCCCATGGCTAATCCAGCTAGCCTGCACATCCCTGAACATTATGGGCAACTTCCCATGGCCAATCCACCAAACCTGCACATCTTTGGACTGTGGGAGGAAACTGGAGCAAACCCACGTAGACATGGGGAGAACGTGCAAACTCCACACGGACAGTCTCCCGAGGACTAAATCGAACCTGGGTCCCTGGCAACGTGAGGCAGCAATGCTAACCACTGAGCCATCATGCTGCCCTACTTAGAGCAGGACTAGTTTTGGAACCCAGACCAGGCAATCATGGGACCAGAGCAAAACGTAGATCCAGCACACGCACCATTATCTCCCAACCTTCAGGGTCAGATGGACTCCTGAGATTCACCAATGGAAACAGAAACAAAGGCAAAAGAGAAAGGGAAACAAAATAGGTGAAATATCCATCCTCCAACTGAAATGGGCGAGGGGAAGGAATGGAAGGCTGGAACCGGCTCTTGAAGTAAATGAATTGGCTGAGGAGTGAGGAGATTTGCACTATATATACACAACAAAAGGTAAAGAATAAACTGTAAATAAAAGCAGGAACTATGCTAATTTTGTAGGAAGTTAAGACAACTTGATAAAATACAGGAAGAGACAAACATGGGAGAATTGATAGTCATCTTCCTTGGAATTGCGATTAACCGCAGGATCTTGGGACATGCAGCTGATGGACTTGTATTATGGAGGGAAAGGGATGGCAACACTTCAGTGCAAGTGTAAAACTTTAAGTATTCAAACAAATGTCACGGCAACAATGGTGTGTTGGGATGAGATGTGGACCTTTTTAATTGAGTTTTGGGACCCACCCCTTCCTTCAGTCAATGCCTCTGCCAGGCAAAAAGAGGGTGATACTTTTTATGTGGTCTAAGTCAAAAATAAGCCCTAAAGATCAGAGACCTATGGTATTTGACGGCTCAGTTGAGCGGATTAGAGTAGAGTGTGAACCCGAACTTTGGTGGATGGGGACAGTTTCGATAGAACAAAAAAAAAGAACAAAAGAGAAGTATGGCACAGGAACAGGCTCTTCGGCCGTCCAAGCCTGTGCTGATCATCATGCCCTGACATCTGACCTTATTCGGTCCATATCCCTCTATTCCCTCCCTATTCATGGAACCATCCAGGTGCCTCTAAAATGTCAACGTGCCTACTTTCACTACCTCCTCTGGCAGCAGATTCCAGGCTCCTACCACTCTCTGCATGAACAACTTCCCTCACACATCTGTCTTAAGCTTTTGCCCTCTCACTTTCAATCTGTGCCCCCTTGTAATTGAAACTCCAACCCTGGGAAAAAGCTTCCGACTATCCACCCTATCTATGCCTCTCATAATTTTGTAGATCTCTGTCAGGTTTCCTCTCAGCCACTGTCTTTCCAGTGAAAACAATCCTAGTCTTTTTAACCTTTCCTCATAGCCAATACCCTCGAGACCTGGCAACATCCTGGTGAACCTTCTCTGTCCACCCCAAATCCCATGTGATTTTTGTTTTTGTACCAATCTACCACGTGGGACTTTATCAAATGCTTTACTAAAGTCCATATAAACGGCATTCACAGCTCTTCCATCATCAATTATCTT
>NC_063346.1:50713798-50715873 GCF_021869965.1 Rhincodon typus
AGGTACCTGCACATAAAACTACTTATTAAGAAAAGAGGTCAGGATTTTGGGCAAGGTTCGTGGCCATGCATTTGCTGAGAGGGCACACATATACCAATTGACATGCTGATGCATTAGCTCTCAGTTTGAAGCCTTTGCCATGAATGGACCTCACGGATGTATTCAGTTGAAAAGAAAACAGGGGAAGTAGGTGTTGGGGATAATATATTTTAATGGATAGAAGATTGGCTAACTAATAGAATAGAGTTTGGATATAGGAGGGCATTTTAAACATGGCAAATTGCAACTAGAGACCTGCCATAGGGATCAGTGCTGGGGCCACAATTATTTACACTATCTATTAATGACTTGGATGATGAAAGTGAATGCAATATAGCCAAGTTATGGATAGCTCAAAAATGGGTGTGAAGATAAGTGTTGAGGGTGATACAACTCATCATAACGGACCAGACAGCATAAATTCCAAGCAGAGTAGAATAACATCACTTCATCAGAGGCTCCACTGATGATGTCACCTAGCATGGTGATGAAACATCTGAACAAAAACAAGCCAGCTCGGCAAGCAAGTCAACAACCTCACCCACAACCCAAGCTACAGATCTTTGCCAAAACCTTAAGGTGATACAAAGAGTTTACATAGTCCACAGGATCAATGAGTTGGCGAAAACTTGGTAAATTAAATATAATGTGGAAAATGTGAGGTAATGCTCTTAGGTAGAAAGCAAGGAGACACTGAATATTATTTAAATGGAGAAAAACTGCAGCATGGAAGGATTTGTGGCATCTTGTGCATTAATCACGAAAAACTAGCATCCAAGTTCAGCAGGTAAGGCAAATGGAATGTTGGCCTTCATTTCAAAGGGAATGGAATGTAAAAATAGGGAGGTCATACTAAAACTATACAAGACACTCGTTAGATCATGTCCTGAATCCTGTGATAGATTTTGTCCCTTTATCTAAGGAAAAGACATAGCGATTTTATAGGTAATCCAGAGAAGGTTCACTCGGTTAATTCTGGGTATGAGGTATTCTTGTACGAGGAGAGATTAAGTTGGACAGTACTCACTAGAGTTTAGAAGAATGAGGCACAATTTTATTTAAATATATTAAAGGGGACTTGTGAGGGCAGTTGTTTAGGACCAGAGGTCATAATCTCAGAGTAAAGGGTTGCCCATTTAAGATGGCGAGGAGGAAGGACCTTCTCTCTGAGGATAGTGAATCTGTGGAATTCTTTACCACAAAGGGTTCTTGAGGTTAGGTCATTAAGTATATTCAAGGCTGAGATAGATTTATAATCAGTAAGAGAACTGAGGATTATGGGAAAAAGGCAGTAAAGTGGAGTTGAGGATTATCAGATGAGTCATGATCTCATTGAATGGTCTACTTCTGTTCCCAATTCATTTGGTCTTATGGTCTAACGTGCTGCTTCTTCATTTTTCCTGCCAAAATGGACAATTTCACATTCTCCCACATTATTCTCCACTTGCCCCATCTTTGCTCATTCGTTTTTGTAATCTCCTTGTACCCCATTCAAAACTTACTTTCTTACCTATCTTTGTTGGGAGTTGGTTAGCTCAGTAGGCAGGACAGCTGGTTTGCAACACAGAGTGGCGCCAACACCATGGATTCCAGCAGGTTTGGCAGCATCTGTGAAGGGAAAAACAGAGTTAACGTTTCGGGTCTAGTGACCCTTCCACAGAACTGATGGTGGCCGGGAAAACGTCAGTTTATATGCAGAAAATAAGGAGGTGGAGGTGGGGTATGGAGTAAACGACAGATAGAGCCCAAAGAGAGCGAAAGACAGTTGGACAGACAAAGGAGTTGCTAACGATCAGGCTGGGATGGTGAATAGTTGTTAATGGGGACTGTTAGTGACTAACAACGGCGGGTGTGTAATGGCAGGCTATGTGGTAACAAGGCCTGGTGTGTGGGGAAGGGGTCTGGGACATGGGAGAGTTTAGGCCATAAAATTATTGAACCCAGTATTGAGTCCGGAGGGCTGTACGGTCCCCACGCGGAAAATGAGGGGTTGTTCCTCCAGCTTGCATTGGGCTTCGCTGGAACACTGCAGCAAG
>NC_063346.1:50715973-50723966 GCF_021869965.1 Rhincodon typus
TTGAAGTGGCAGGCAATAGGTAGTTCAGGGTCTTTTTTGCGAGCAGCTTCAACGCACCACCCTGCTCCCTGGCCAACATCTCTGTCTCTGGCTTGCTGCAGTGTTCCAGCGAAGCCCAATGCAAGCTGGAGGAACAACCCCTCATTTTCCGCGTGGGGACCGTACAGCCCTCCGGACTCAATACTGGGTTCAATAATTTTATGGCCTAAACTCTCCCATGTCCCAGACCCCTTCCCCACACACCAGGCCTTGTTACCACATAGCCTGCCTTTACACACCCCCTGTTGTTAGTCACTAACAGTCCCCATTTACAACTATTCACCCTCCCAGCCTGATAGTTAGCAACTCCTTTGTCTGTCCAACTGTCTTTCTCTCTCTTTGGGCTCTATCCTATCGTTCACTCCTTACCCCACCCACCTCCTTATTTTCTGCATATAAGCTGACATTTTCCCAGCCACCATCAGTTCTGAGGAAGGGTCACCGGACCTGAAACATTAACTCTGTTTTTTCCCTTCACAGATGCTGCCAGACCTGCCGAGCTTCTCCAGTAACTTTGTTTTTGTTCCTGATTTACGGCATCCGCAGTTCTTTCGGTTTGTACCATGGATTCCACTTCTGCACTAGCCGATGTTACCATGAAGGACTCTCCTTCTCAATGTCTCCCTTTGCCCGAGGTGTAGGGGCTGTCAGGTTGAACCATCTGTCTACTGAGACACAAACTTGATCATACGATAGGACTATGGCAACTTTACCTTTACTTTTGCACCATCAGCAAATTTGGCAACAACACCTCCTGTGACTTCATCAAAATCATTTACATAAATTGTAAACGTTTGAGATTCCAGCACCGACCTCTGTGGCACATCATTTGTTACATCCTCCAACCTGAAAAAGACCCATTCACATCTATTCACTGATTCCTGTTAGTCAACCAAGCTTCTTTCCATGCCAGCATACTACCCCCTCACTGTGAGATTTTATTTTCCACAATAAACTTTGGTGTGGGTCCTTAAAGCATGCCCCCTGGACATCTAAGTACAGTACATCCACTGGTTCCCCTTTCTCCCAGCACGTTAACTCCTCAAAGATTCTCAATATATTGATCAAACATGATTTCCCTTTCACAAAACCATGTTGATTCTGCCTGATTACCTTGAACGTATCTCAGTGGCCTGTTATAACTTCTTTAATAATAATGATCCATGTTAATCTAACTGCCTGTAGTTTTCTAGGACTTAAACATAAAAATCTAGGTGGATGCTCCATTGCTGTACCAAGGGTAACTGTTGGAGGTTCTTTTCTCTTAGATAAGAGATCCCACTTGCCCTCTCAATGATTTGTGAACTTGATCAGGGGAAGTTCTCCAATGTTTATTTCTTGATCAACATTGATTATTTGTCCTTCATTACATTGATGTTTGCCATTCACAGAATTGATTGCTGTATTCCTATGTTAAGCTTCAAAAGTACTTCTGATCTCTGTACTGTACACGTTGACACATCCTTTTGTGAAAACTGCTTTGTAAATACAAATTTTTATAGTTTCAGCATTGTATACCAATATTCCATACTTACCTTGTAAAATTGCTTCTCCACGTTATATTGGGATTGAAATGACAGGCCTGCTAGAAATCCTGGATCTTTTTATCTCAGGTTTGTGCTAATTTTGTTACCTTTAGTTCACATTTGTGTTACTTCAGTAATATTTGCACTGTTATGTAGTTCTGCAGTAGCCTTTCTCTGCCACTAGATGGTGAAACTACACAGAGTATAGGTATTTTATAATTCAGTTGTGGCCATTGTGGCAAACAATGGTGTTAAAAGAATATGAAAATCGAATAGATGAGCATCTTCGAGCACAATACTGCACAACACTGAAATACTTTTTGCAGCACAGTACCTGTTATCAAGTGAATTTACTGGAAGTGATACAGAAGTGAACTGTTATGTAAATAGAAATGCTGTGAGCTCTCAACAGGCCAGGCTGCATCTGCAGAGAGAAGTAAATAGAGTTAAAGGTTTCAGAAATGTTATCTTTGTTTCATTTGGTCTTTGTCTTTTAGATTAGAGTTCCACATGATGGTGGAGGTCTTATGGAACAGTGAAAATCTCCAGGTTTTGGTCCCTCATCAGGACTTGTTAGCCTGAAATGGCCATTCAAAATATGCTTAAATAGATTGATTGTAATCTGAAAATTCTTCAGGTATGCCTATGACAGATGGTAAGCGCAGGAGACATGGTTAGCCAGTGCTTGATGCAGAATGGTGCCCTTTGAGCCTCAGGCTAGGGACCTATTCCAGGAAAAAAGGTGGCGAGCTGACATAAGCACATGCTTCATCTGCCTTATGCACCTCCAGACATCAGATATCTTCTAAGTCTCTTTACATTTTCAATATACTCTTCATCATTATGGATACAGTGATATGTAGTTACTATTTATAACACAATAGGGCTGTTGCATATTGTTACAATACAAGGACAGTAAACCAAACTAAATCAGCCTTACTGTCACCAGAATTGGAGTATTGTGACAATAAAATATTCAGTGACCCTCAAAATTGCCCAATTATTCCTAACCAGACTTTAAGAGTAACAGATATCAGACACCAAGTTTATAACTTAATAGAAAGTCACAATTTATTATTAATACTGTACTTATAGCAGTGCAAAGACAAACGACAAGGTAATCTAATTAAGGTCTATGATTTAAACTCAATCTTCTTTGATTGTAACCTCCACTCATACAAATAGACAAGCAGACAGACACAGTTAAGAGATAAATTATAAAGAAAATACAAGAGTTGTAATTTGCCAGTTCAGCGACCATTTCAACTATGTGTACCAGATCTTTATGGAACAATTGAATGGTGCGTTGTATTACAGGAACGTAGGATTTATTTTGCTTGAATTCCGAAGTCACCAGTTAATTCAAACAGCTTCCAGCAGGCTCTGAGGAATATTCATTTATTCATTATAAACTGGTATTCCTTTCTCAGAATATTCAGCAATTCTTTAACCGGATACAAAAGTAGAGACAGTAAAACTCCGGAGCTGGTCTCCAGATGCTTCTCAAAGCAGTACACCTTCTGTCCAAAAATATCCAGTAAAAACCAGTTCAATCGATGGTTTCTCTTTCTTTTTCCACATTCTCTGTGCTTGGCTGACCAGCACTAGCCTCCCCCTAATTGACTAATGCAACATACTGTCAGTCCTTAAGCGTAACACATCCTGATGTTGAAATGTTCTGCAGTGTTCTTAGAGCAATAATTAACCTGCAATTACCCTTCCAGGCCAGTTCCCATGTGCAAACCTCTGTTGGTTTGTTCTTTTTTGTTTTTAAATAAGCTGCTTTTCAAAGTGCAAAATTCAACTCTCAGCTTCAGCTCACTGTTCCAAACCAAGAATAACAAAAAAGAAAAATAGTGATGATCTCAATAATATGTCATTAACTTAATATGTGCCATGATTTTGAGTAGTCCTTTCCATGCCAACATAATTAAGTTGGCCAAATTCCCTAATCAGATGTTTCTGGTACAGAACATGCTGTCCATCAATATAATGGAAGCCAGCTAAACACATGTTGATGAGGAACTGTTAAAGATTTATGAAAACAAATAATTTTGAATGACCAATTAGGAAAACCTACCAAGAACTTAAAGGAAAAGTTCAGGAAAGTAAAATGTGAACTTTTATGATTACACACATTTTTACAAAAGTAAGTCTGCTATCTTTTCTCAGTAACGGAAAGTTCTAATTTTTATAGTGTGTCCTTGCAATAAAAAAAGTTTTAAAGAAAGGAATTATTTCACAATAACCTCATTAGATTTGCCACTCTCATTTCAGCTTTTTAATGCTGTACTTAGTTTCCACTATAAGATTCATCCTGTCTTCAAATTAGAGCTTCGACTGCACGTTTCCCCCAGGAATGTGGCTCAGATTCCCAATCATATTTGTGCATTCTGAGCATGACAAAGATACCCAGCATGCATCAGCATGTGTCCGAATTAAAGCAGAAATATGCCTTGACCTCACCCTGTAAGGAATTGTTAGCTTATTTGTCTTTTCTTTCAGAAAATTCAGAAGAAAATGGCGATTGAAATCACAAAGCTTTAATTCAGGCAAGTCTTGCATCAGAAGTATTAACTAACAGCTGTCTTGCTTTTCCATTCTACACTGTTGGCAGGTGGACAATGTTTGTGGTTCACAGCAGCTGCGGTTTCCTTTGACAGTTAAGAAGCAATAATTTTATCAAGAATGTGTTTGCTGAATCTGGGTTCAAAGGTCAAAGAGGGTTTCAGTTTATTTTTCCAGATGTCTTAAACCTAGTTCAAAGATTAGTTTGAATTATAACACTCCCCCACCTCCTATTGGTTTCTGAAAATAATAATCACGGCAAGCCTCTTACCTCCGCATGGCGCTTGAAAATTGTGCTTAAAACATAATTCTTCTGAACAACCTTTGTCATTTTAAATAATCAGAGATTCCAAGAACTTATCCAGCAATTTTAGCCATAATCTTCAGACATACGAGCGTTGGAAGGCTGCATATTTCTACAGCTTGTATTGTGACAAGCTGGTTCCTCACAGCACCTTCATTATAACAAGGCTCTGAGTCACTATATCAAGGGCTGCTTTTGAACTGTTAACTTGTATCAATTTTCTAGATTGGATTACCTCGAGAGCCTTCTATCTTTTGCTCTGTTTCCTATGAAATAAACCAGGCTGAGAGGTCGTGTGTCTACTGAGCTAGCCTGAGGATTATTGTGACTCCACTGAAGTTTGTCCTGGGAGTGGGCTTCATCCCATTTATGTGTTTTCATTCTCATTTTTATTTTCAGTCCTTTTTTGATGTTTATTTGTTTCTCTATTTAAAAAAAAGGTATTCAAACTTTTTGACACTTCATATTAAGTTGGTAATTCATTAACCTGCAAATAATAAATCAAGTTCTTTCACCATTCACTGATGCGAATGAACTGGAAGGATCGTGCTCGGTGGAACTGGGTGGTGGTTGGGTGACGGTTAGTGTGGATTCTGTCAGCGTTGAGTTGGCAGTAGTATTTAATCGATATGGGAAAAAAGTGACTCTAATACATCCTGTTCAAAAACGGTCATCATTTAAATATAACCCAAGTGGTTGAGCAATGTGGAAGCAGCATTTGTATCATTGGATTATGGGGCAAATGCATTGAGATGAAATAATGGAGTGCAGTGCTACAATTTGGGCATTTTGGTATGTTTAGGTGAAGTGTAGAAGCAGGCCATTTGGCCCATTGAGTCCACACCAACCCTCCAAAGAGCATCCCATCCAGACCCACCCTCCTACCTTATCCATGTAGCTTTGCATTTTCTATGGCCAATCTACCTAGCCTGCATATCCCTGGACATGATGGGCAATTTAGCATGGCCAATCCACCAAACCTGCACATCTTTGGACTGTGGGAGGAAACCAGAGCACCTGGAAGAAACCTATGCAGATACGGGGAGAATGTGCAAACTCCACACAGGCAGTTGCCCAAGGGTGAAATTGAACCTGAGTTCCTGGCCCTGTGAGACAGCAGTGCTAACCACTGAGCCACCATGCCGCCAAATGCGCTGTGTATTCTGTGGTCCTGAACCGATTTATAGGTAAGTGCTATTAAGATGCATTGTAAGGTCATTAGCAAAGGTCTTTTCCTTAGGGTTAGGAATTTCAAAACTCGAGGGCATAACTTTAAAGTGAGAAGAAAATGATTTAAAAGGGACCTGAGGGGCAACTTTTTTAATTCAGAGTGCTGTTCATATATGGAATGAACTGCCAGAAAACAGTCTAAAAGACACTTGGACAGATATATGAATAGAAAAGTTTAGAAGGATATGGGTCAAAGGCAGGCAAGTGGGACTAGTTTAGTTTGGGAAATTTGGTTGGCATGGATGAGTTGGATCGAAGTGTCTGTTCCCGTGCTGTGACTCTGCGACTCTACATTTGAGCACATTTAACTTGGCTACTCTTTGAAGTTCAGTGATTGACTGCCTTCTTACACTTGTTCCAAGGATCTGGTCACAACCTGAGGAATGGTTCTATCTTCTTGCCATTCTGTCGAGGTAACTCTTTTGCTTGTCGTCAAAGCACGATGCCGCATTACGCCATGAGGAAGGGTGCCAGTGTAACTCTTCCTGCAGCAGGGCATCTGAAGATGAATCCTAGAAAGTATTACACCTTGGTACAATTCCAGTATTTCTACCTTTTAGTAAAATGAGGTTAAATCCAGTCAGTAACTCTTGAAGAGCTGCTGGTAACAGGCTACAATCTCGATCAAAACCCATTCGCACATACTCGAACCATTAACTTCAGAAGACAACATTGACAGTGTAAAGAACACTACAGATTTGAGGGGAGATATATAACTTTGTGTGCAGTACACTGATACTTTGTCAAGCAGCTCACCTTAGACTGTTGTGTGAGATCAGCTCATGCATCAATCAAAATGCAATGCCCTATTGACCACAGCATCAGGACAACATTCTAAGCCCTCTTTGAACTCTGTGTGAATCTGAAGGACATAGATTGCATATTACGTCAGTCAAAAGCAATGGTCAGGCAGGATGGAGCTGGAAGTGATGAGAGGGCAGTTGATGTAAACAATGGAGTGAGAGAGATTGGCTGAATTATGCTTCCCTTAATAAGAATCCTTTGATTTTAAAAAAATTAACCTATTTATCTGATCAACTTTTTCAGAGGTGTTATTATGCACCTCTGGAGCAGAAGGGACTTGAACCTGGGCCTCTTGGTTCAGAGGTAGGGACACTATCACTGCGCCCCAGGAGCGCCCCCCCCCGCCCAAGTCTTTTGATTGTTGTGTTGGTGTACCATGGCATGAACAACTCAGGCTAGATATGAAGATAAGAACAAACAGCAGGAATAGGCCATTCAACCCCTCAAGACTGTTCTGCCATTCAGTAAGATCATGGCTGAACCATCCTCAAATCCACATTCCATCTTACTCCTGATAACTTTTCAACCTTTTGCTTAAAAGTATTTATCTATTTCTGTCTTAAAAAATACTCAAGGATTCTGCTTGCACCATCTTTCAGGAAGAGAGGTTCAGAGATTCAGGACCCTGTGAGAACCTTTTTTTGCCTAATGTCTGTTTTAAATGGGTGACCCTTGATTTTTAAACAGAGACCCCAGGTTCTTGATTTTCTCACAAGAGGAAACATTCTCTCCACATCTACCCTATTAAAACCCCTCAGGATCTTATATGTTTCAATCAAGCCTCTTACCCTTCTAAATGTTGTAGTGGATATGAACAAACACTGCCCGAACCACTCATTCCAGTTATTAGTCTGATAACAATCTCTGAAATGTTTCTAATGTATTTACATCCTTCCTTAAATGAGGTGACCAATATTGTGCATTGACCAGACACTTTCAGCTCTGCTGGATGGGCTCCACCATTGGCATATTGTACGATTGAGCAAAAATCCCTAATATCTAAAATACTGGACAAAACGCTGGACATTTTGCAATATCTAAAATATTGGACAAAACCCCGGACTTTTCCAAACTTTTATAAGGAAAATGAAAGCTGGAATGAGTTCTGTGGAGAATATGCAAGCACAGCTCACAGAATTGAGATTGCTGTCCAGGACTATTGTTCAGCCTGGAATTCCAATTTACACATCTCTTAAGAGGACAGTCAACCAAAACTAACAGAATCTAGACCAAGACAACAAGGTGCAGGGCTGGATGAACACAGCAGGCCAAGCAGCATCATAGGAGCAGAAAGGCTGATGTTTCGGGCCTAGACCCTTCATCAGAAAAGGGGGAGGGGAAGGGGGTTCTGAAATAAATAGGGAGAGAGTGGGAGGCGGGTAGAAGATGGATAGAGGAGAGGATAGGTGGAGAGGAAACAAACAGGTCGAAGAGGCGGGGATGGAGCCAGTAAAGGTGAGTGTAGGTGGGGAGTTAGGGAGGGGATAGGTCAGTCCAGGGAGGACGGACAGGTCAAGGGGGC